>NC_143241.1:770336-1140504 GCF_009617815.1 Ciona robusta | reverse complement strand
ACCACCTCAAACGCTCTGGCTAACTCAACCAACTATAATTGCTTCAGAATCATTGGGGACAAGGTTGTCTCCTCTGTTAGAAGACCCACTGTTTAAATCAATTTTAATATTTTTAGACACACGGGCGTATGCGTATTGCCAAGCACCAGATTTTCATGACGTCATAGTCCATCAGTATTCGAACCTACTCAGGGCAAACGGTTGCCAGCTAGATAAGCTTATTTTCGAAATGAGCATAGTGCATGATTACGTGACAAGATTTGCTAAACTTAAAGACAGGTCCCGGGTCAGGCAACAGTTATTTGCCCGTCAGCACTAGGTGGGCATAACTAACATTATGCATTTAGCGGAGATTGGCTTGGCATTTCCGCTGTCCAATTCCGAAACGGAGCGAATATTTCCTTTCTTTGGCGTGTATTTGCAAAAGATAGACAGTCTTTGAAACATGAGACTATTAAAACATTTTACGCTTGCGATGCGACACCGACTACTCCCCCGGACGTTACGAGCACACGGTTGATGACTTTCTTGGAAAGTTTTTGGACGGAACAGTCAGAAAGGGAGTGAGGAGACCACAGGGCATTAATTACCCTGCCAAGTTGGCAAAACAATCTTCCAGTAGCACTCCATCTTTATCTGTAGAAACCGATTCAGAAACTGATGATTTGTGGTCGTCCTCTTCGGATGAAGATTTTTGGGGGTTTTAGAAACTTTTGAGTTTTAAAACCCTTTACCGTTCTTTCTCCTTTACGTTCTTTCGTTTTTGCGCTCTGTGTATGAATGTAGTGTAGGCAAGTTCGTTAGTAACTTTTCTTTTTTTTATGCCGAGTTCGTGATTAAACACCAGTCTGTTTCTAACCTAATAAACTCTGTTGTGATTTACATGTTTAAGATGAATAAGATCTACACCATCACGTTGTTGTTGTTTGTGATGATTTGTCCGGTGGTAATAAGAAACCGGAACTAGTTAAAAAAAAGAATTTTGTGATCTGAGACGCGCGCGCGACATCGTGTCAGTGACGTCACGCCCCGCCAACGTCTTTTAAATCCTCGGCATATTGCCGACGTATTTTGAAAACCGAAGTTGCCGACGTATTAAGCGAATCTCTGCAAAGTATAGGCCACCTTGCCTTTAAACGACCAAATGCATTTCCCACACAAATACGAACACTGCTGTGATACCACAAATCATCAGTTTCTGAATCGACTAGAAAAACAAATTTGTCATCGTGATATTGTGTGCCTACTTCTATGCATAGTCCCATGTTATGAATAATGTTGAACTAAACTTACTAAAGCTTGCAAAGTTCTTTCCTGTTAGTGTTGGTATAGTGTTCCCTCCCATCAATCCACCCAATAAGCAATAACCTCTAAAATGACGATGTAACACACAGTATCTGGTTTAACACATTTTCAATATCTAAAGAACGTAATGGCCGATGTTCAACAGCAATGCACATAGAAATCGCAGGTTTGTTGTATGTAATGTGTAGCACCACTTGCTAAGTTTAAACGTTAAACGACGCTTATTGTCGCTTGTTCGTCTCCGTAGCACAAGGATGAGGGTGAACGCATCGTTACAAAATACGCGAATTGATCCAGAAGGTTTGTTGATAAAAATAATCCGCAAAATAATTAATGAACAAACTATCCAGGTGGTCGAGTGACGACACAAAAACCCACGATTTTTTTTAAGACGTAACATACTTGTCCAGTCATTCCAGTTGGCTCTCTTGTTTTTAGCTTTTTTGACGATTGGGAATAAAGCAGAATTTTATTAGAAAGTCCGTCGACTGCTACAAGAGCAAAGATATCACGAGACTTACGTCATATCCCGTCGTCGTATGAAGTTTGACCCAGCTTTCATTGGATTTAAGAGTCTTGCTAACCATTATTGTTGCCGTATGTTGGTTGGAGAGGCGGAAGAAGCGATTCGAACCAGGGATCAACTGAAGCAGCTTTTACAGGAGAAATCTCAAGTCACGCCAATTGAAATCGCAGTATTTGCGAACACTAATAAAAGTGAAGTAAGAGACGTGGAAGCGATTTTGTTTTATCAACTTGCTGCCGAGTTTTACGGAAATCAATCGAAAGCAGGTTTGTGTTTGCGGGAAGTTTGGTGTTTGTATCGGATCGAATATAGTGAATATCTTGTTGATGACTTGGACTCTCGTGAGAAAACAGAAAAAAAGAGATCGTTATGATGGAGAGCGTGTTCAAGGAGTATTCAATATACGGGTATTGTTTGTACAATCTCGCTTACCTGAAACGCACTTCCCGATCCAACGCTGCCTATAAGTTTTTTCACAAAGCTATTACAGCGTTTGGAAAAGCAGAGGATATCACCGATGATGAAAGAGCTGAAGAGATTGCAGAAAGGAAAAACAACCTCGAAGATGCGAAAAGTAAAATGAGATAATTTGTTATATTTGTTCATTCTCTTATAATCACTTCACAATGAATATTGTTACAGCACCAACGAGTGATAAAGTAAATAGTGTATGTGTCGTCGTCGAGCTTCAACTTTTAATCTGCTTGTTCTGGCTTGTGGATGTGGAACCTTGCTTCTTTACATGTGGTCAATGCTATGTAACCTTATTAACTGTTCGCGGGGTTCGTCTTGAGGTTTAAAGGCTTACATTTAAAGTCACTCGATTCTTGAATATAAACCGGGTAAGTTAGGATATTATTAATTAGCTCTTAATCCAATATTTCCTGATCGCACTTTAATTACCAACGCTCTTTTAAGAGTCGCGGAGTAATAGGTTTATATTTTTTGTAAATATTCTTTGTTTACTACAAAATGGGAGGAGAAAATAAAAAAAGAAAACATGTCCCATCTTACCACAACGTACTAACCATCCGGCGCCGTAGCACAGTGGTTAGGGCGACTGCCTCTAACTCATAGTTTGTAGGTTTAAACGTTTATCGCTCTGGTTGTGGAGTGGTTCCGTGGAGCAAGACACTTATTGTCTTGTAGCGATTGAGCGTGTTTCGAGCACAGATATATATTTTAGTTTTCCAAATTGACTTAATGTATAAAGACCGAACATTAAACAGTCGTGTTGCGTAACTATTCCATCTGGCGTAACTGTGTTTATGATTGAGCGACACATCTTGCGTTTTTCCAACAAGGCAGGAAACTATCTGCCCAGTCCGCCCGTTCGGCGAACAGACGCCACTTTTCAGTGTAAAAGGCTCTTTCCTGTTACTGCTTTCGCACATGTGTTTCATGCTATAAAGGCCCTCATATTTTCTGTGTTGACAAGGCAGTAGGAGCTCTCTTACACTCTTACTGTCCTCACGTTTGTCCCTAGCCTGATGCCGCTCGTTTGTCCGCTAATAAACTTATTTGTCGACATAGCGTTATAGAGTGGTTACGTTGCGTTGGGTGCTAGCGTGAACGGAACTACTGTACCTCCCGCCACGATACGTTGAGATGGGCGCGACCGTTAACCCCTGTATATTACCGCACCCCCTTCAGTCTCAACCCAGTGGTCAGTGGGTTGTCTAAATTGTCAGCCATACAAAAATTACATCCACGAAGTTACATCTCGGGGGTATGAAACAGAACATCCGTGTTATAATGATCATCGTTTTCCCGTCACGTGAAGCAAGTTTGTTTATTTATGCTATGTCTATGTTTTTACCGGTAAACTTAAGTTTTCTCTGTTGGGGGTTCCCCAACAATTTTAATTTTTCTCTTAAAAATATTTTCGATGTTTGAAAATCTATTCAAGTGTCGTCAGAGCTCGTCCCACGCAAATTCTTTACTTTTTATTTATAAACAATAGTATAGTTTTTATTTGTCTCTCCGATTACGGTAGCAAAGATTAAAAATTAGGTAAAACGAAAGGACACTGGCCACCAACAAAGTGCATAGTACTTAAGAGGTCACTTAAATAAAAAATGCATTTTTTTAGTAAATTGACTTAAAAAAAAGTAAATACATAGCCAAGTTAATAGAAAATCCGAATGTGTTATAATTCCGTTGTGTTTATTACTGACAGAAATATGGGTGATTATTCTGGTGTTATAATTGCACTATTAGTAGGCCAAAGTGCATGGTTAGTTTTGTATCTTGCTTCAGTTTTCCCGATTCTATCAACGGCACCGTGTTTATTGGGTTATGCTTCCTATATTTCACTGCTTTTTTTATTTACCAAGATTCTACCTCCAAAAAAGAAAAATGAAAACCCAGAAAAGGTTTAGAATTTGAACGCTTTTATTATATTTTAAGTATTTTATAAAACACCGTGTCTTTTATTGTTATGTATATATAAGTAATGAAAATGACTCGTTCCCCTGGTGGTTGTACGCAAAATATTTCATGTTTAATATTAAAGGTCCAATGCTATTGATAGTTTAATGTTTAAAATAAATTTAAATTGTGAATTATTTTAAATTTATATTTATGCTGATTATAAATATTATATATTATGGTTTGATTTAATTCAAGAGATTAAACCTATGTTTTCTACATGGATGACACAACAGTGCAAAAGAGGTGGCTTGTATTTTGTGTGTTGTCTCTTTACATGGTGCACTGTAACTGATTTGATATTCTATCTTGAAGTGATTGGCATGGTTGATGGTTTCATTGGATTTTATTTAAAAAATGGTGAACCATATTTAGGTAAGATTCATGTATTTTAGCTGGAGACCTTTTATTTTACCTTGGTGCTCTGAAACAGTTGGTTAGCGTGCCTGTCTTTAACCCAGAGGTAATGGGTTCAAGGCTCGTCGCTGCTACCATTGTGGGCGCATGTGTCCTTGGGCAAGACACTTAACGGCAATTGCTTCAACACAGTGGTCACTAATGGGTTGTCCAAATTGTCAGTCAAATGATAAAACTAATCTTCAAAAGCAAAATCTCCCACACAATTACATACATGGTAATTTGTAAGCGAGAGGTGTATGAAACAGACACGTGTCTGTTATTATCAATATTGTTAATGGAATAATATGAACATTAAATGGCTATAATGGATAAATTAAGTAAATCACCGTTCTATCTATCAGATTACCAATGGCCCATTACCCGTATATAATAACACGCAGACCATAAACCTTATTTTTAATTCGGAAAGCAATTTGTACAGAACTTACATAACTTTTCAATTTTAGGCGATAAATAAACATAATTTTATATCAATTTAGTAATAAAACTGCAAACAAAGATGCATAAATATTTTAATTCTAAGCAACAAATTAAAAGTTGTTTCTATTGGTTTAGATAGTTCATTTGGAACAGTTGCCTTGTTGTGGGATCCGCTTGGAAACCTCATTGTTTATTTGATCATAATATACAGGTAATTTATACAACATGTTCGCAATCACATACATGAGCTTCAAACACGGGGTGGTAGGGATATATCCAACCATTTAAGTTGGTTTTATGCATTTGCAAAAACCATGTGTTTGGTATTCGCTGTGGCAGCGTTGTTAGCACCTGCTTGTAGTCATGTAGGGTTTGAGGCTCGCTGTTGTTATTTGTGGGCGCGTGTGTCATTAGGCAAGACACTTTAGTAAGGGCAAGACACTTTAGTAAGTAATTATTACTAATTTTTTTATGTATGGCTGACAATTTGGACAACCCATAAGTGACCGCTGGGTTGGAGCAATTGTCGTTTGTCTGTCTTGCCCAATGACATATTACCTTCCAATGGTAGCAGCAACAAGCCTTAAACCTGTTACCTCTAGGTTAGAGGCAGGCTCGCTAAACAATACCACGCCTTTAGACATTGTTATTAGGTTCAACCATTTAAGTTTATTTTTGTTTTTATTATAGAATAGATAATAACCTTGATTGCCGAAACGCTGTGTTGTATTTTTCTGGAACGCTGATTACTTCTCTCTTCTGCCTCCTAGTGGGTGGAGTTAGCGGGACTCACGGTAAACAATTATATCCATCTACATGGCTTAATGTTCCATATGTCGTGGCCCCTATTTATTATTTGCTTGAGTTCGTTTCCAAACCAAGACAATTCTCAAAAGAAACAATCAGGTAAAACTTTTATTTTGGTTAGATAAATATATTATTACAAAAGTTTTATTTAAACAACAAAGAGAAGGTTGATTTAAAAGCACATTAGGAACCATTCGCTACCCGAAAATTAAAAACCTTTTTTGGACAACTGAGGAAAAATGACCAAGCTTCGAAAATGTTCCAAAACCATGTTAAAATCAATTGATTTTACACTATTATAATTTATTTAAGCGCCGAACATGGGTATGCAAGCTGCCCTGTAAAAGGTTAGGGTAATGTATGTGAATAGTGGGGGTTTACACATTAACAAGTTACCTCGTTATAATGCACCAATAATATGAACATATGGCACAATGAAAATAAAAATGGATGTACTTTTGTTAATTTTATTTTTTTATCATAAAAAATAAATCTATTACTGTACATGGTTTACTTTTAAATGGGCAGAGAAACAATGGTATAAAAATATTAGTTTCTATTTCTACATATTGATAAAAACCTTAAATTGGCAAAACGAACTTTAACAGAAACATTTGTATTGTGCAGAAAAGTATCAACTGAATATAAAATCTCGGACATTTTACTTAGTCTTGGATTGTTTGCTACTTTTGTGTTTGGAATAATACGTGGTTTATCTGCATTTGGATCGCCAATGTATCTCGCGAATGTTTATTCCAAGGATTTTGAACCATATTTAATGGACCCAAGCAAGTTTGGAGCTGTATGGGTTATTTATTTCATGATTATCGGATCAATTTTACAGGTAACTCGTTTCGTTAATTGATTAATGAATGACATTATTTTGTCTCTTAGGTCATAGTAAAAAAAGATCCGAAAATTTAAAAAAAGCAAAACACATAAGTAACAGTAAAACAGGAGTTATGCTTATATGTAAAACAGGAGTTATGCTTATACGTAAAACAGGAGTTATGCTTATACGTAAAACAGGAGTTATGCTTATACGTAAAACAGGAGTTATGCTTATACGTAAAACAGGAGTTCAAAACTTACTCGGTGAAAGCGTGAATGTTACATCTTACAAACAGTATATTGTAATAAACCATTTAATTAAACTTTAACTAATATATGTTGTAAATGAACTCTATATTTTTACATAATAGTTTTTTAGGCACCTGATAATTAATGCGGAAATATAATCTACTCCTGCCAATGTGACTATTGTTAATTTGAAGTTATGAATCAATGTGAATATAACTTGCCTTCAAATATTATATTTGTGCCATGATTAAAGTAAATGCTCAGATTTAGACCAACACTCGCTCATTTTTGTAGTTCAACAAATTTTAGCTTCAAATAATAATGAAAGACTTAGCTGGCTGTATATTAAACCATATTACACACAGCTTTTAGGATAATTAAACGGTTACCGAACCAAACAGCAAGTAAGCTTATGTTAAATCTAATAGCTCACATAATTTGAGTTGCAAAACATGGGTTTAAAATTATTGGATAAGGCAAACACTTGAATGTAACTTGTTTTACCATCGTGTGGCCAGGCAACAGCAGTTGTTATAACACGTGTGTTTTGTTTCACACTCTTTGTGCTAGCTCACAAGTTGCCGTGTATGTTTAGCTAACAGTTTAGAAAAACAATTACTGACCACTGGTTTGTCGCAATTATGAGCCAACAATGGTAGCAACAAATCTGTTACCTCTGTGTTAGAGACAGTACAACCATGTTGAATAAAAACCATATTCTTGTAACTATCAACATGTTATTTCAGATATCAATTGTTTTTGGTTTATTTAATCCTGGATCAAGTTGGGTTCTTGATCTGAGTATAATCTATGCTGCAATCACTATTCATGTAAGAACTTCAGCATACTCGTGTGTAGAGAAACATAATGTGTTGCAATATTGTTATAGGTTTTAATCGTTAGAATGGATAAAATAGTGTAACTTATGTAGAAAAAATAAAGTCATTACAAGATGGGTGTTCTGTTTCATACACCTCATGCTCGCCTTTGCATTATGAGTTACTACATACAGAACTTTACCGGTTTCTAATTTTTTAAAATATGTGTCTGACAATTTACACAGCCTGTCAGCGCTGCTTTGTTAGAGTAATTGCCGTTAAGGATCTTGTGCAGGGACGCAAACGCTTAATTGATAGCAGCGTCAAGCCTTACACCAATAACCTTGTTGCTAAAGAGGCAGGCGTGTTAACCATTTTACCAAGACACAAGAACATCATAATATTCTTGTTCTTTAATCCTTGTTGGCAGGGAACCTTCATACACCTCATACCTCAGTTCTGTGAAGGAGTTTTGCCCAAGTATCACATTCCACCAGACGCACAGTGGTTGGTTGTCCTTGGCAACTTGTTTATTCCCATCGTTGCTGTTTCTGTGGTGATCAGATGTTTTAAAGAACAAAGCTATTTTAAATCGCCCAATCACAAACAAGAATAAGTTTGGAAATTTATTTTTTCGTCACATCTGGCATAGTAGGGTGGGGTAAGATGAGACACGTTTTCTTTCTCTTTGATCATCTCATTTGGTAGTAAACAAATAATATTAAGAGTATTATATAGTCTTATATCCTAACTTAAAAAAAGCGTTGTTAATTGTTAAAAACACGATCCCCACCCTACTATATAGAAGTTCTTGTTTATAGAGAGTTTGAACCACTATTGTGTTTTACTGTGTTGGTTATAGCTATCATAGATATTATAACTCTTCATATTCTGTTTTAAAACTCATACTCACAAATCACTACCTTATATATTCAACTCACTTTTAGGTTTGTACTAATCAAGAAAATAATAAATCTATAAAAAAAAGTGTTCATGTATTTTGTCGTTATCTGATCGAGTGATAAAAACTAAACTTCTTTTTATGAAAAAAGTAAAGATGTCAACAGAACATCCGTGTTATAAAGACTAGTTTCATTAGTTGCGAGTTTTGTGTTTGACTCTGTCTCGTTGAAACTGCTTAAAATCAATTAGGAGTTAAACACTTTGTTGTAAGAATAAATGGAACTTATTCTTATTGGCATGGCAGGGCAACAAGTAACAGTCGTTATAACAGGGTGGTCTGTTTTTACACCTCGTGCCCGCTTACAAACACCACGTATGTAACTTTGTAGGTGATTCATTTTGCGTGTTTGCAAATTTAGACAACCCAATACTGACCACTGGGTTGGAGTAAATGTCGTTAAGTATCTTGTCCTGGGATACATACGTTATTTATTGGTTACAGTTTAGACAACCTATCCACGTGATAACGACTGTCGTTGCCTCGCCATACGAGGTTAAAGTATACTGAAGTATTCTATGGTTAACTATACTTTATTCATTTGAAGTGCATGACCTGCTTAGGAATTTACCTTTACCGAACACCAGGTCATGCCAGGTAGAATGATTCATGACAATGTGTGTTACCTTCTTTCTGTGATATATAAACCAAGGTATGCAGACATGAGTCATCAGATTATTGAGATGTAGTTTGTGCCTGGTGTGCGTGTCAAGGAAATTTTTATAAATTTACAATTCATAGCAGTTTTTATACTTTGTTTTAGATTTAAACTGTCAGTGTATGGAGTACTACTAGTACAGTTAGCCCACATTTTCTTATCATGTTTTGTGTTTCAATTAACAACCCTATTTTACAGTCGTGAAGATATTTAAATAATTACTAAATGTATTTGCTTACTACCAAATAGGACGATAAAAGTAGACGATACAAGTAAGTGAACATATATTCCATCTTGCCCCACCTCACAACCCATCTTGCCCCACCTCATATAATTGCCAATGTTTTGTCAAACTTTATGATTTTCTTTGATTAAATAGAAGAAGAAGAATGAGGTGATTTTTATGAGGAATGACAACAATTCCTTTAAATATAGGTCGGTGTACTATGAACAGTGGTGCGAGGTAAAATTGGACATATTTTCTTGACTTTTTATCGTTCCATTCGGTAGTAAACTAAGAACAAGTATTAAAAACCGTATTCTCACGACCAAAAGAGCGTTGTTAATCGATAAAGTCAAGATTAGAGAATATAGCATTTAGGTGCTAACTCTATCCCATCTTGCCCCACAGTACTTAAGCCGGTTTTTTTCATGAACAATATGTCAAACTCAAGTTACAACGAAACTTTAACGTGGAATGACGTCAAAGTACAGTGGATGACGTCACTTATATTTTCTTCGCTCTCAAGTGTGGGGGTCCTGTATTTGATAATTGCGATGATGGTGCATTTGATAAAGCAAGCAAAACGATGTACAGGTAAAGTGTATTCAATTAAATCAATAATATCCACTTATCAACCACAGAGTAACATACGTGGTAACTCGTAAGCAGGCACAGGGTGTATTGATCGATGTTTTCGATGAAATAAAACCGACGTTTATAAATTATTCTTTGTTCATGTCTACGAAAGAATGTTGTTAACAATTGAATAAAAGAAAGTTGCATTAAACCAGTGTGATTGGCAACGACAGATATTATAACACTGGTGTTCTGGTTCCTACACCTCGTGCTAGCTTACGAGATACCACGTATGTAACTTTGTGGATGATTGTTTTTATGTATGGCTGATAATTTAAGCAACTCATTAGTGACCACTGAGTTAAGACTGTCATTGCTATAAAGACAAATTGTGCAAATCAAGAGAAGTTGAAAATATGCAACCTGTTGTGCGATTCTATGAATCATCGAACCCATTGTTATTGTGTTAAAGGGCGGACATGATTACACAACACACGGAAAATATGAGACGTTGCTTTTTGTCTGCTAAATTTGCTTGCTGCATACTTTGTATTCTGCAATTATAAAACAACAATTTATGCTATCATGAATGCATTTGCGCACATCATCAATGTGCTTTATAAATATTACGAAATTCACCTCATACTGATTCATTTTTGTGTAGGACATCCTTAGGCCAAACACAATAATTATTTATTAAGAATGCGGTAAATTGTCTTCGTTGGTCTTGACTTTTAAGTGCACATAATCTAACATTGGTAGCAGCAACGAGCATTGTATCTGCGTTGTAGGCATGTACACTTACAACCGTGCCACGCCGTTGCAAGTAAAACTAATAGCGACGAGTTTTTACCAATAATTAATTAATTATTTCTGTTTCAGATATTTTTAAAAGAAAATGGATTGATTTAGTCATTGTGTCGGCTGCGGTTGCAATTCTGCTTTACGTTGTTCTTGAGCTACCACTTATTACACGCCAGCATGAACCTTATTGTACAATATACGAGAAAACAAAAGTAGTCTGCTTCGGCTTTTCTCTAATGTGCATTTATTCGGTTCTGTGGCTACGAATGCTGAAGGCGTTTTACCTTAAACCAGCGACCGGGGAAAACTTGGGAAAATCACTTCGCTTCTTCAGTCAAGTCACATTCGCTTTGCTTGTTGCAATGACTGTGATAGACACGTCAATTTTTCTTACTGCTTCACCTTATCGTACAACAGCACTGGGTTGCGTAAAATCTACAAAATCTTCCCGTTCTGTTGCAAAGTGGATAGCACTAATTGTAACCACAACTTTGTGCCAAGGCTGCCTGCTGTTCTACTTTATATATCCACTCTACGTGCATCGCAAACGAATGGGGAGACATGGCATTAATTCAAAATCCGTTCTGCCTTTGATTAAAAGATTGGTGGCAGTATTAATCATGTGCATCGCAGCTAACATCGTTGGTTACACTTTCATAGCAATATACAAGTCACCTACAGTGTACGTCACCAATATTGTGCTTGGAAGTAACTTGGTTTTCCATTTAGTGGCGCTAGTGTACTTGTTTCAGGATTGGAAGCAAAGATTGAATCCATTCAGTATTATTGCTAGTCGCCGCAATGCAACATGGGTAATTTCTACAGAAGCAAGTGTCCAAAGTCCATTATCTAAATCTAAACATAGACAAACAATCGCCTAAACTCTCACCTCTGTGGTTGAATGTTTTCAATTGAACGTCACATTTATCTCCAAATGTTATTAACGTAATATCGAAACTGTGGAAATAAATTAAAATATGCAAACAAAAAAGGGGCAAAAACTTATTCCAAATTATTGTTTAGTTGAACAGTAATTTGAGTCCATTTGTTTAACTTTACAACGACAACATATATTTCATCACGTGTGTTGCAGACAGGCGATATATTGTGACGTCATAGTTGTTAATAATAGCATTACATTATGCATTATAACCGCATGTGTCAACAGATTACTGATAATATATTAACGAAAGTTCGGTGTTCATTTAATAATAATAAATACATCGTATTATAAAATTGTTTTCATTTAATGCGATCAACAAGTTAAACAAATTATCTTCGAAAGATAATGCGATTATTTTAAAACCCTTTAATTAAATTAAACTTTTTTGCTTCGCTCTGTGGAAGTAATCTCATTTTAAAGATAGTGTTAAACGATGTTTTTATTATGTGTTATCGTCCCATTTGGTTGTAAACAAAAAATCTTTACAGAAATGTATAACCGTAACCTGTGACTGTATAAGACAGTTGATAAATTATGCTAATACGATAAACCGATGTACGTTTTTTCAAGCCCTTTCCGATTTGTATTTGCGGTTACGTTTATAACTATTTTAGTATTGCATGCTGCATGTATGATGCTGTGGGAATAGTAGAGACTCGACGCGAACACCGCACAACGACATGCTGGTATTATTCAACATCGGTTTGTAATTTTTAGTGGTTTGTAATTAGATTATCCATTAGTGTGTATAGGACTATAGGTAATGGTTTTATTAATGCGAAATTAACAATTACCTAATGTAACGAAGCGACCTGCGTACGACTCACGCAATAGATTCGCACACCTATTAAATACTGTCTCGCTATAGCAGGAGTTCTGACATGTTTACCATGAACTGCAATGCAAGTATGCGTTTCACCACATACTTCTTTTTGTTGAGTTTTTCACTGCGTTTATCTAACAGGCACTTGCTGGTTAATGTGTAATTTGGTGGAGCACCAGATAAACAAGTCACTTTATTAGTGTCGTGAGAACGTTGGCTGCTGTAGACAGACCTCCGTTCACGTGAAAGTAACTTTGCATTTTATTTTATTTTGTCAGCCAATTGTATGCAATTACAAAGTTTATCCAAACTTATATTTTATTATGTATTTTTTTACTTTATAGAAATTTACCGAATACGAAATAGGAAGTTCCAGGGAAATATGTTTTGGTACCTGGTCGGTCATTTGACTCTGCTAATCTTGTTATCAGGGTAAATGCATTGTATTTAAATGCCGTGGTTTATGTGACTGAATAAAATGTAATTATTTCAGGTCAGCAAGGGCGGATTTACATAGTGAAGCTGTGGCATTCACTGCTAATTATTCCACAGACGCTGCTGAGGTTTATTACAATTCAAGCCTTGCAGCGTGGAATTACCAAACGGGTATCTCGGAGGAAAACTTGAATGCCATGGTAACGTTTTATTGAATATAATATAAGTTTGGCTATATTGTACATACGTATAAGATATACTATATATATATATATAATATTATATATTTTATTATATAATACTGCGAGGTAAGATGGGATACCGTTAGAAACTAAATCCACTATTTTCTAAACGTGATCTTAATAATTAATACGCTCTTTTAGAGTCGTATATAGGCAGACGACTGTATAGTTCCTTAAATTTTCTTTGTTTACCACCAAACGGGACAATAAAAGAGAATGAAAACATATCCCATCTTACCCCAGCTCAACAAATATAAGACACGGCAGTAGTATTGTAACTGACCTTTCTAAACATCTACGAATATTTTTTTTAAACGTATATGGTAGGCTAATGAAAGTCAAATATTTTTTAATGCGCGAGACAACGTAAGACGTTTATAAAGCGCACCATTTTAAAATATATTTGTGCAAATATGGTTTATTTACAGAATGCCGAAAACGTTAAATCCGCCGCATTCACCAAAATGTACGGCGAACAAGCAAAAGCAGAATTTCCAGACACTTCAAAATTGGGTATACCAAAAAATATTTACAAGTTTAACATATTTAAATAATTTATGAACTTTAATTCATAAATTGTATTTTATATCAAAAGAAAACATTTATTTCTGGCAGAAGCTTAAAAAAAGTAGTTTCTAGTTTATATTCTCTGTTATATTAAAATAACATAACTTTTTCCATTCATTACTTTAAATACAATAACAAGGATCATATTTCATTAACTTACCTTAATCAAAGAAAAAAATAAAATAGAATACAAAGTAAACAAAGTAATTAAATATTATGAACAAACAACTTGGTGCGCGAATAAAATTTGAATTTTGTCTTTTAGCGGAAAGTGAACAGCGACAGATAGACAGCATCAAAATTCTTGGGACGGCAAATTTAAACGAGGCTGACTTAAACCAGGTTTGTTCATCATACTGTATGAAACTTGTTTATCATTGTATGACGGGGCAACGGGAGTCGTTATAACACGGGTGTTCTGTTTTACACACCCCGCGCCCGCTTAAGTTACAACGTATTTAACTTTGTGTTTATTTTACTTAATTTGTCCATAATTTTATCTCATATTGACAATTTAGGAAACCCAATGAAAGCTACTATGTTGGAGCAATTGCCGTTACGTGTCTTGCTTGAGGACAAACAATGGTAGCTTATCGAGCCCCGAACCCGTAAACTTGGGGTCGTGCTAACCACTGCCATACGTCCATCAAACAATATATTGCAAAAGAAACATATTGCATTAATTGGAATAATTTAAATATAAATTGCTTTGCCAGTAAATTTGTTTTACATCCGAAACAATTTGTTGGCAAAAAAACCTGTCATATATCTACGTAACTACTAACTATACAGAATATTGTTTGTTTTAATCTTATTATTCTACAGTACAATGATTTAACTGGAGGTATGGAAGCAACTTACAGCACAGCAACAGTTACAATGCCCGACGGACGTGTTCTAAACTTAGATCCAGGTATGAATATGTAATATTATTATATAACTAGTAATATACACCAGTGCTGCTTTCGATTTCGCAAAAATAACGTTTTACTTAAGGTTTTTATAATTCTTTGAATGTTCTTTGTTTACTACAAAATTGGAGAAAAAAAATATATTAAAATGTGTCTCATCTTCCCGCATCCTTATAAATGCAATATACATGTACATTAGTATTCTGGCGTTTTCTATAAAAACTCCCAAACACTCACACACTTACATGTCGAGGCTCATTATAAACAGTTGCCACGTATGTAACTTTATAGGTGAATAAATCTTTTATTGATATCATAAATACGAATTAAGATTTTGATAAATATAATTTTACGAGTGCAGAAAAAAGTATACTGTTATAACATAACAGGCATGTTTAAATTTCTGTTGTTTGATTTACACAAATTAAGTTCATAAACATTATTTGCCAAAATGCAACAAAGGCTTTCAGGCCATCGTTGGAAACTCATAGACGCGGTGCAAACAAGATTATTATAAAAGCCTGCCGACTTAAATAGAAAAAAAAACTGAAATTATAGATTGAACACACTAGGGGAATATTTGTAACTTTCAACAATTATAAATTTGGACCTCAGTTTCCCGATAAATGCATTGCTCTTACATAAATGCCGTTACATAAACCTGCCATGCATTAATCTATATAGCTTCAGCTCTTACATGAACCCGCCATTGTTGGCATTAAACATTGAACCCCCACGCAGTAATAAACAAATTTATTACAAGTTCATGTTCACTCTTATGGGGTAAGATGGGATACCTGTAGCACGTAATGTCCCACATTTCCTGATTGTGTTTTAAACAAGTAACAACGCCATTTTACAGTTGCGGGAATATACAATTATACAGTTCTTTAAATATCCTCTGTTTACTACTAAATAGGCCAAAACAAGAGATGCCTCATCTTACCCGACCTTACTTTAATCTAAATAAGCTTCCGTTTTGAACTACACGATAAAGTATTGAACTGTAGTTCTAAAACTAGCTGGAGTATAAAACAAAACGAGCACAATGTATTTTTAAAGATTTGACTGCATTGATGGCTACATCACGTGATTACAATGAGTTGAAATACGCGTGGAAAGGATGGTACGAAGCTGCTGGTCGACCAATCAGAGACGACTATGAAAGTTTCGTAACGTTGTCTAATAAAGCAAGTGTCGCAGATGGTAACGATTGATAACTATGCAACAGATTGTTTTATTATTCTCATATTATATAACTGAATGTAAAATTAAAGATTTTCTTCTCGCGTGGTGAGTGTTCCGTTTCATACACCTCGTGCTTACGAGTTATACGACAGATTCACCGGCGCCGTGGCGCCTGTAGCGCAGAGGTAATGGGTTCAAGGCTCGTCGCTGCTACCATTGTGGGCGTATGTGTCCTTGGGCAAGACACTTAACGGCAATTGCTCCAACCCAGTGGTCACTAATGGGTTGACCAAATTAACAGCAATATATAAAAAAATAAAAAAAAAATCCCCCAAAAATAATCACCCACAAAATAATATACATGGTAACACGTAAGCTGGCACGAGGTGTATGAACCCGTGAGATAACGACTGTCGTTTTCCGGCCACGCGAGGATAAAGTAAGTTACATTCATTCATTCATTCATTCATTCATTCATTCATTCATTCATTCAGATGTAACTTTTTATCTTCAGTGATGTCCCAAATCATTTTTTGAACCAAAACGTTTCAAATAAATATATTATCATACACATGGGTCGCTATGTTTCTATTGAAACTGTTGTGGTTAGTTTTATGCGTGATGAAACAATGAGCATTGAGGTTTCAAATGTGTTTAGGATTCGCTGACACGGGAGAATACTGGAGATCTTGGTATGAAATGAATGGTCAGTTAGAAGCAACCGTGGATGCGCTGTGGGCCGAGGTTAGTATAATGAATGTAACTTAATAATACTTGCGTGGCAGGCAACGGCATCCGTTATACCACGGATGTTTTGTTTCATAC
Source organism: Ciona robusta (assembly GCF_009617815.1). Lineage (NCBI taxonomy): Eukaryota > Metazoa > Chordata > Ascidiacea > Phlebobranchia > Cionidae > Ciona > Ciona robusta. Next base: position 1,123,542 of record NC_143241.1, on the reverse strand, counting down.
ACCTCGTGCCCATTTAGCCTACGAAGTATGTAATTTTGGAAGCGATTATTTATGAAGTACATTTTGAAATGCACTACTGACAGTTAGGAAAACCTAAAAGGAACCACTGGATTAAAGTAATTGTCATTCAGTGTCTTGCCCAAGGACACATACTCCAACAATAGTAGCGACATTGAGCTTCGTAACCGAAGCCTATAACTCGATGCAAGAACAGGCGTGTTTACCACTGAGCCACGAGGCCAAGCTTTTGCATGATAATAATCATTTTTGTTTGTTAACTTTTTTGTTGTATACATTTAAACACAATGCGCTTCTGAAATCCTATTTCACCCAGCAAGAGAAAAAACTGTTTGGGTGAAACACTGTTCGGGTAATACCCTTTTGTAATATATTTGATGTAACATTTTGTTTTAAGAGACAGCATGATTTTTCTTCTACCGATTAAACTAGTAACAGCACAATTTAGGTTTTGCTTTTTAGGTGGACCAAAATTTAGTTAGTAGACCGACTAACTTGTAATAACTAATGCACATGACTAGGGGAGTTGAAGGCGGCGCAACGAGAATAACAGAATACAATCTCTGGTTTTACGGACTGTTTGTTTTTTTAGCTACAACCGCTGTACACGGAGCTTCACGCTTACGTTAGAAGGAAACTGTATGAAAAGTATGGATCAAACTATATCAACCTTAAAGCTCCAATACCTGCGCATTTACTTGGTAAATATATTGTTAATTTACTTTTATGCGAAAGTATCCAACTTATTTATCCTTGCGCAGCGGTTAGCGGGCAATGACAGTCATTATAACATGGGTGTTGTGTTTCATACACCACGTCTGTAACTTTGCAAGAGATTGTTTTGTATTTAGACAATTTAGACAATCCATAAAAGACCACTAAGTTGGAGCAATTACGGTTAAGTTGCCAAAGGACAAATACGCCTTAACGGTAGCAGTGACGAGCCTTGAACCCATAAACCCCGCAAGATTCAGGCGTGCATCACAGTGCCAGTTATATCTTTAACCACTGTTTTTTATAATCTAGGTAACATGTGGGCACAACAATGGGGGAATATATATGATCTTGTTGAACCTTATTCGGGTAAAACAGGAGTTGATGCCACACCTGCCATGCAGAGCCAGGTGAGTTTCCAAAAAAAGAGGGAATGTTTTTAGGAAGGTAATAGGCAAATTTTTTGATTGGGCAAAGAAATTCGAAACACCAGTTGTCTGTTTCATACACCTCGCACCTGCTGATTAGTTATCACAAATACAACTAAGTTCTCCTTATAGGGCTGTATAACAGACGTTATAATTTTCTGTTTGATGCTTGTAGATATTATACGGTATTGGCTGTTACTGCATACTCAATATAAGGTTGTCACTGCAGTGTTGTTATCTGTGTATGCTGTAGATATGTAGCTATACTAGGGTAGAAACTAGGGCTGTGGATTTTCCCTATTTTTGTTTAACCGTTAACCGTTCAGTTTTAACCGGTTAACCGGTTAACCGATACAAGTGTAATCCTAATAAAAGCGTCTTGTTTATCGCTTTTCTTTCGCGTATTTAAAGGCAACTTTACGACGAAGGTATGGACTATGCTCACAATACACGGGCAAACGTTCTTAACGTTAAAGTAATGCTTTCTTATTCATATTCAAACCTGTTTTAAAGCACCTGCCGTCTAAATAATCAACGTGTGAATTGCAATTATGACGCAGTTATTAACGTGTGAATTGCTATTATGTCGTATCCAATTGCCAGGTCAAACAATCGCTATTATGATGCAATGAATCCACGTGTGAATGCCTGCTTTTTCGTAATAAACACGCTGCTTGGCTGAGGAAAACATTTAAGTTGTGTATATTACATCAATATAATGTTGCAAAACTAGTTAGCCTGCGGTATTAACAATCAAGATTGATGGCGTAATCGCTGTTGTAGGGCACGATCAAAGCAACAGCGTCCCTGCACACTCTGTCTTATTGCAAAACAACAATCAACGAACACGAACACATGCCTTTCGTGTAAATAAGACAGATATTGATATACGTTTATGCCCTATGACGTCATAGTTCGGTTGACGACTTGAACTTTTCCTTAGCGGTTAACCGAATAGGTTCGGTTAACCGGTTAACCGTTAACTTTTCCACAGCCCTAGTAGAAACTACAAGTTGTACTAATACAAAACTAATATAAGACACTGTCATTGCAAATCCATCAGTGGATTTTTCAAATTATTTGTCTTATACCAAATATTTATTACTTAGAAAGTTACATACATGAACTTTCAGGCAAGAATGAGGTGTATGAAACAGAACACCCGTGTTATAACTGTCGATGTCCCTTCATGCGAGGATAAATAAGTTACATACGTGGTAACTTGTAAGCTGGCACGAGGTGTATGAAACAGAACATCCGTGTTATAATGACTGTCGTTGCCCCTCCACCCGAGGATAAATAAGTTACATTCATTCGGTTTAAGTTGTTTAAAATACTTGTTGCATATCAGGGATACGACGCAATGAAAATGTTTCAAACCTCGGAAGAGTTTTTTGTTTCATTGGGATTGGATAAAATGACCGATGAATTTTGGGCAAACACAATGTTTGTAAAACCCACCGACCGAGATGTGGTCTGTCATGCATCTGCTTGGGACTTTTACAATAAAGTTGATTTCAGGTGATTTTTCTCTCACATTTCAGGAAAAAAGTTTTAATATTTTAGATAAATTAATATTTGGGAGTTCAGATTTTTAAAATATTTAAGTTCGATTTTGTTTACTATTTCTAACTTGATCATAAAGTTTTTAGGGTAGGGCAGTGTATCTTGTCATTCTGTTTCCCGTCCCATTTGGCAGTAAACAAAGAATATTAACAGAAATATAGATACCATCTTACCCCACAGTACTGTATAAAGATAACAATTTACATATTTCATAAATGAACATCTGGTGCCATAGCGCAGTGGTTAGCGCACGCGTCTCTAACCTAGAGGTTATCGGTTCAAGACTTGTCGCTGCTACCATTGGCAAGAGAATTGCTTCAACCCAGTGCTCACCAATGGGTTATCTAAATTGTCAGCCATACAACTAAAAATAATTATCCAAAAAGTTAAATACACGATAACTAAGTAGACATGAAGTGTATGAAATCAAAACACACATGTTATAACGACCGTTAAGTTACGTTTATTCGTTTATATCAGAATAAAGATGTGTACTGTGGTGAACATGGAAGACCTTATAACCATACACCATGAGATGGGTCATATTCAATATTATCAACAATATAAAGATCAACCAATACCATTTAGAGGAGGAGCGAATCCAGGATTTCATGAAGCGGTTAGTTTGTATTTTATATTCTTGTTTTTATTTCATAATTTGTAATTTTTTTTTTAATTTTATTTTATAATTTGTAATTATTCTAAATTGTCCAAATAGTTGTAACATAAAAAATGGTTTAAACTTTGTTGTGCTAGTTTTTGGGTTTATTGGGGTTATTTTTTTTAGTTTGAATACTAACATCCCATATACAAGACACATGTTTCATTTCATTTTAACTTCTGACATCACTAAAACATTTAACTTTAAAACCAAAATGTTTGAAATAAAACTTCAAACGTATGGACTGCCATGTTTCTACTGAAATTGACAAGAAAAATCCATGTTTTATGCATCTGGTTCCCATGGTTTTGTATTAGGTTGGTGACACGCTAGCTTTGTCTGTGAGCACGCCCAAACATTTAAACAAAATTGGACTTCTGGATGAAGTAGAAGAAGATGATGAAGCAGATATTAATTATCTTCTCAGCCAAGCGATGGACAAGATTGCTTTTCTACCTTTTGGTTTGATGATTGACAAATGGCGATGGAGTGTTTTTTCTGGTGATACCCCGAAAGCTAAATACCAGGAAAAGTGGGATCAGTTGAGGTAAATTTTGTTAAATCAATGTAACCTGTTAACCCCGGGATGGTGAGGCAACAAGGGTGTTCTGTTTCATACACCTCGTGCCCCTTCCGATTTATGAATAAATGTAAATATGTGATCAACATCAGTTATGTTTTATATACCAGATGAGCTGAAAAAATAATTGTACAACATGCCTGGTAGCAAGTAACATACTTTGAGTAAGCCCAAAAACAAAGGGCTAAAGCCTAAAATGCAAAAGCGACTAATCAGTTTTCACCTAAATTCCATTAGGAAGTAAACATATGATTATCAGTGCCCACACCCATTGTTGTCATAAACAAACATATTCATCTTACAAGTCACATCTGCTTTTCCCTGCTAGGTTGTTTGCTACTTATCTGCTGAGAATTTATTTCTGCCAAGTCATTGTATTTATTATAATGTTTGTGCAAATATTTGGACAGTTTCCGCTGAATTGCTCTGATAAGACTGTAAATCATGTGTTGTTTTTTTCTTTAAAATGTTTTAGTTGTTACAACATTTATTAGTTTGCTTTGGCGTTTATGAATTGACAGGCTCGATTTATATTTATTGTCGTGTTTTGTAACATTATTATCCAGCTTTTTTCATTTAACTTTCATAATGTTGTTCAACTTGTTGCTTCTTTTTTTCTTTTTCAAAAAATTAGACAGCAACACAAAACACAATCATACACTGGAAAAGATAAACAAACGTTAACATCATGTTGTATAAATATTAATATTGTTACAGAAAAGATTTGCAAGGAATAACTCCACCTGTTGAAAGAGATGGAACAACGGACTTTGACCCTGGAGCAAAATATCACGTTCCAGCCAATACTCCGTACATCAGGTAAACATTTTAACCCTTAAGGAAAAGTCTTGCAAATACCTGTTTGTCAAGACTCGTCGCTGCTACCATTGTGGGCGTATATGTGTCCAAGGACAAGGCACTTAACCTAAATTGCTTTAACTCAGTGGTCCCTTGTAGATTCTAAATTGTCAACCATATATTAAAAAGCAAACTGGCACGAGGTGTATGAAGCAGAACACCTGTGTTATAGTACTGGTATTGGGAGGGTACAAAAGTTACATCCATTCTTGAAAGAATTAGTCAATTAAATGAAAGTTTAGTTACTGTGGTAGACAACCTTAAGTTGTAATCAGTTTTATTTTTAATGAAAAATATTTTGCATACTTAAACAACAGTTGTTATTCTTCACCAGGTACTTTGTGAGTTTCGTTGTTCAGTTCCAGTTCTACCAATCCATGTGCAATGCAAGTGGCCACCAAGGGCCTTTATACAAGTGTGACTTTTACCAATCAAAAGAAGCTGGAGCAAAACTACAGTAAATAGTTATTTAATATTTGGTTGTGTTTAATAAAATACAGATTTTATATAACGGATAGTATAACAAAATTTTTATTGTAAAAAGCATTTTGTTGTTAAAATTTTATTGCGCCATTGCACAGTGATTAGCCTTCCTGTAACCCAGAGGTTAGGGGTACAAAGTCAAAACAATTTTTTTAACAGGAAAATGTTGGAACTTGGCTCCAGCAAACCATGGCAGTTTGCAATGAACGAGATCACTGGTTCTGAGGACATGAGCACCCTCGCACTTCAAGAATATTTCAGTCCATTGACAGCTTGGTTAAAGCAGAAGAACTTGGAAAACGGGGACACGCCTGGGTGGACGGAAATGGATTGGAGACCAAGTTTGTGCTTGTACTTTAATTTAAGGAAACCTATTTATCCTAACATGGTGGGATTATGACAGTCAGTATAACACGGGTGTCCTGTTTTATACACCTTACAGATTGTCATTATTTTGATGTGTTTTTTTAGGCTTAAAACTTTGACAATCAGTACTGGGTTAAGGCAATTCCCATTTAGTGTATTGCCCAAAGACATATGCACCTATATTAACAACAACAGTGGCAAACCCCCCTAAACATGATTACATCAAACTAATTAATGTAATTGTTATAGTGGGTTACAAGTTGGAAGATTCTGTTGTTGGTTTCTTGGATAGTTACAACTCATCTGCTGAAGATGTTTATTTTAAAGCAGTGTCTGCTGAATGGGAATATAACACAAATATAAATGATCAAACACAAACAGCAAGTGTATGTATATAATATATGATACATTTGTAAATGTTATGTTCCTCCGGCATGTTGTGAAATAATCGTTTGTTTTGACTTAATAGGTATATAGAAAATACTTATTACGGTAAACAGAAAAGGTTATTTAGCACGTTACGAAACACTTGTAATATTGCTAAAGTTTTAAATGCTTGTTGATTAAAGTATTTTTAAATGAATTTTTTTTATGTTTTACGAAAGTAGTTGAGTTGTACACAGACCTCTTAAACTGACTGTGGAGAAAACATATATATATATTGTTTTTGCTTATTATTGAATAAATGAATATTACTTTATCTTCGCGTTGCGAGAAAATAACATTTGTTATAACCTGGGTGTTCTGTTCATTACACCTAGTGCTCGCTTAAGACTTACCACCTATGTATACTTTTATTTTAAGATGTAATTCTCGCTACATTCACATGTGTTAATTAGGGTGTGGCAAGCCAGGAGCAAGCACAGTTCAACGCAGAACAAGCTGTATTAGCCAAGCAATACGACCCACTTGATATAAGTGATCCAACAAATACGAGGTTAATTGAAAAACTTAGCGTTGTTGGCACTGGTGCTCTACCTGATGCAGATCTACAAGCTGTGAGTTCTAATTTTTTATATTTGTCATTTAAGAAAAATTAAAAGAATGTTTAAACATTTGGTGAGGCAAGTCAACCACTATTATACAACACTGGTGTAGCAGAAACCTGGTTTCACCCAGCTACTGCGCATATACTACAAAAGTTTCTTATAAGGAATCTCATCTATAAGTCTGGTTTAAACACAAACATTACTTTCTACACTATTTGTTCGAAACTCAATGTTTAATTTCATCTAAAATATATAAATAAAATAATGCCTTCACATTATTTCATATAGTAAATAAATCTATTACTTTAATAAATGAACCTTCTTAACTTTGTACAAAATGTTGCACCTAACTTCTCCTATTTTTGATTTCTCGTAAAAAGTTATTTAGGAACATTGGACCAGATTTCTGCGTTATTGGGGATCTGTTTGCACTTTCAAATAAATTTAATATTTACAAATTGTAAAAGTTTATGCTTTACAATTTTATATCGCGAAAAAGTGCTGTATCTACCATACATTAATTAAATGAAATAATATTTTATCTTTCTTCAAGTTAACCGAAGTAAACTCGAAGATGCAAACGAAATACAGCACAGCAAAAGCGTGCGGGGTTGGTGACAAACCTCAATCAGAATGCATTCCTTTAGATCCTGGTATTTATTCTCTTGTTTAAGAATATAATTTTAATTTTTTGTGAAGAAAGACAGAATCTTACATATGAAATATGAATTTAAAAAAGTGTAAAATTGAATATGTTGTAAATTGATTTTTTTTAACTTAAAATATTGTTTAAACTATTCTTCATACTGAATGTACCTTTTAGTATGAAGCTGAAGATTAAAACTTGATTGAAAAAAAAACAAAAGAAATTTCACTTAAAGTTCGCAACTCCTGTTCTGTGTGCACATTAATATATTACATGACCATCATATATATTACAAAAAATATACTAAACACTACATAAAAAAGAAAATAGATAAATGCAAAATGATACCGAATACACATAAGCAGAATCCTTATATATTGTGTTTTTAGATCTTACAGCTATCATGGCCACATCAAGGAATTATAACGAACTTCGAGACGCGTGGTTAACATGGCGCGATGCAAGTGGATCAACGATGCGCGATGATTATATTTCATATATAGATCTAGAGAATGAAGCAGCCGTGTTGAACAGTAAGATAGTTATTTTAAAGTTATTTTATTACTGTCATTTAATGAAAAAAAAATTATATTATTAATATTATTATAATTAAATTAAACTCCCGTTTTTATTATTAAAATAATATTTTTAACACTTTTAATAAAATCCTATCTTGTTTATACCTGCATGGTGGACAACGACGGTTCTTGTAATGACCGCCATTGCCCTACTGCACCAGGTTAAGTTTTATTTATTTTTAAATCCATGCAGATTATCATGATATGGGTGAATATTGGAGGGCTGATTATGAAACACCAGATATTGAAGAACAGCTGGAAAAAGTTTGGCAGGAAATGTTGCCGCTGTATGAGGAGTTACACGCTTATACACGAAGGTTAACATTTTATTTGTGTGTTTTTATTTTTAAACAATATTTGTCGTGACGCAGTGGTTAAAGCCATAAGGTACGAGTTTTAAACCTAATGCTGCGTGCATTTGTCCTTGAAGAATACACTTAACAACAAACCCTGTTGATGTCTTCCATTGTGCCAAACATTGGTCTTTAAGATCACAAAAACCCTGAGATCCCGTTCACATTTGTATTACATACACCTGTCAGCAACAGCATGTTTACAAACACACAACCTAACTTGTTTTACTTACAGAAAGTTGTACAACTACTATGGTAGTGAAGTTATCAATTTGAAAGGTCCCATTCCTGCACATTTGTTGGGAAACATGTGGGCACAAAGTTGGCTTGACATATACAATCTCGTGGAGCCTTATAGTGGTAAATCACGACCTGATGCCACACCTGGTTTGCAACAAAAGGTCACCTTATGATATTTATAACTACATGGTTGCCAAACTGAAGTAGTTTTATGCTGGTTAGAGTAAATTAAAAGCCAATATTAATGAACTGCCAATTAAAATGCTGGGAAAAAAATGTAACTTGGACGATCACAATAGTAGCAGTATGTGTTCTTGGACAAAACACTTCACGTCAATTACTCAAAAGCCAAAGTTAGATACTCGTAAGCTGGCACAGGGTGTATGAAACAGAACACTCATGTTATAACGACTGTCACTGCCCTGCCAAGCAAGGATAAATAATATGTGGTGACTGGTAAGCTGGTACCAAGTGTTTTAACGGCCATTGTTACCCCGTGACATGAGAATAAATAAGTTTCATCCACCGTAGGGTTGGAATGCCGAGAAAATGTTCCATGTTGCCGATGATTTCTTTGGTGACATGGGATTGATGAAATGTCCTGATGAGTTTTGGAGCAAAACAATGTTTACTAAGCCTGAGGATCGTGAAGTCGTGTGCCACGCTTCTGCTTGGGACTTTTATAACAGAAAAGATTTCAGGTTTTTTTTATAAAATATAATTAAATATTATTTTTGGTTGTTTTGGTTACATAAAGACAATGCAGAGTGTTTGCTTTTTAAAACACTATTAAAATAGTGAAACCAAGAACAATGAATTTACTGTCACAGTCAAGTTAATACACTGGTATATAAATGTACCAATAAAAACATTGAGTAAACCAAGTTGTGTGCGATACGTAGTTGGTGGAATATTACATTGGGAGCAACTGCCACACTTTTGACTCCTTTTCCAACTTTTTATTCATGGTGTGTTTTAGTGATTGTCGTTTTGTTGCTGAATCTCTTCTCTTCATTGTCTGAATACAGTAGGGTGGGGTAAGACAGGACTTTTAGTTTTCTTTTTCTGTCAGATTCGGCAATAAATGAAAAATGTTTACAGAACTATGTCCTTGTAGCCCTGTGACTTAAGAAGCGCGTTGTTAATTGTTTGAAACATGATTGAGCAATATGGGATTTAGGTGATTAAGGTATCCCATTTTACCCCACAGTACCATAATATTATTTCACTGTTATTTTAACGATAAATAGAAATGTTGTTATTGTTTACGATGTTTTTTATTTACACAGAATCAAAATGTGCACTGAAATTAATCAAAATGACTTTGTAACAATCCACCATGAGTTAGGACACATCCAATATTACATGCAATACCAACATCTGCCCGTGACGTTCAGGGACGGAGCAAATCCTGGTTTCCACGAAGCAGTAAGTTCAATCAAATATTCACTATTTCTCTACATATCTCAGGGCTTCCTAAACTTTTTTCTTCCCTTTAAACCCCCTGAAATGTTAACCAACCTTTTACATTTAAAAGTAAAACATATACTTGGTGTAAAACTGGTTTCACAAACCTCTTAAGTTCATGTGACTCCCAGTTTAGAAAGCCCTGACTTAACTTAAACTGATTCGCCATAATCAATTTTTTCTGTTTTGGAATTTTTTTTATAATTAGTTTGTAATATTATGTTATTAATTACAACAGAGAGATAAAATAAGTCTAAAAGTTGGTGAAGTTTTGTCGTGTATTAATATTCGCATTGAGTTCATATGATGCAACATTGGTTATAATATATATTTATTTTCGTTTTATTACATAATGGTTTATATACATATCATAAACTTTGATGAAGGTGACATGAATGACTCTGTCAATATTGATGTGTGTGGATTGTTGTCCTGCTCTGCTATTGTAGTCGTTTAAAGTCCAAATTTAAATTTGTTTCAAAACAGGTTGGTGATACTCTGGCACTTTCTGTTGGAACACTCGAGCATATGTACAAGCTTGGTTTAATTGATGAACCAACTGATGATTTGGAAAGCGATATCAACTATTTAATGAGTGTCGCGTTAGATAAACTAGCATTCATACCATTTGGTTACCTTATGGATAAATGGAGATGGGACGTATTTAGTGGAAGGGTTTGTGATTTAAGCATTTTAAACTAATGTTTTAAACTCAACATGTATTGTTAAAAGTAAATACCACAAAATAGTCATTTAAAAAATCACATGTAGTAACTCACAAGCGGGCACAAGGTGTATGGGACAGCTGTGCTATAACGATTGTCGTTTTATGGCTACGCGTGGATAAGAATTTTACATTCATTTATTCATAACACAATAATTGACATTCAATCATAACCTTTGTATTCAGATAAGCAAAGCAAACATGAACCAGGGTTGGTGGGATTACAGGGTCAAGTATCAAGGTGTTGCTCCTCCTCAATCAAGAGATGAAACCGATTTTGATCCTGGCGCGAAGTTCCACATCGCTAATAATGTCCCATACATCAGGTATAACTTGTTGAATGACAATTATTCATCCTCACCTGGCGGAGCAACGACAGTCATTATAACACGGGTGTTCTGTTTTATACACCTCTTGCTTACTAACGAGTTACCACGTATGTTACTTTGTTGGTGATTTTTTCCCCACTGTCATTTTCCGGTACACGAGTATAAACAAATTTTAATCATTCATTTAAATTAAACACAATAAAGTTTTCATTGTACATATTTTCCAAGGTACTTTGTAAGCACAGTTGTGCAGTTCCAGTTCTATGAGTCTCTATGTAAGGAAGCCAACCACACTGGGGATCTGTTTAAATGTGATTTCAACGGAACCAAAGCAGCCGGAGATAAACTAGGGTTGGTTTATTATGATTGATATCATTAGAACAAAGTATCCCATGTTTTCTGATCGTGTTTTTAACAAATGACAACGCTCTTTTTGAGTCGGGAGATTATGATTAAATAATCCAGTAAATGTTCTTTGTTTAAATGGGATGAGAAAAAATAAAAACATGTTTCATTTTACCCCACCCTACTAAATGTATAGCTTACACCGTCTGTTTAATACAGTTGGGTAAAATTTAAAAACAGTGTCATGGAAGTTGTAATTATAGCCCGTTGACAACTACATTCCAAAGACTTGTTATGAATTATTAAGATAAAATAAACATTCTTACTTTCTGCTTAAAACTTGAACGTAATCCAGCGTTTGTGACGTCACACAGTATGCACCGTGTCTTTGCAAACACCTTTTTTTCTGATTGGCATTTTAATGTTGTTTAATTAAATGGTTTATTACATTATATTGTTTGTAAGGTGTAATGGTGAAGCCTATTAACTAAAAAATGTTGTTATTAAAACGACGCGTTAAAATGGCTCGCTACCGTTAGTTACTGTCTTCGCTTTTCTAAACTTTTCCAAATTTCATTACTGAATGGGCAAAATAAATTCATTCATTCATTCACAGTGCGATGCTGCGTCTTGGATCAAGCGTAAAATGGGAGGATGCTTTGGAACAAATCACTGGCTCCAGGGAAATGACATCTGCATCGCTTGTTAATTACTTTACACCACTCTTGAACTTCCTTAAAGAGGAAAACAAGAAAAATAACGACGTAGTTGGTTGGCCAGATTACTCGTGGGAACCCCCGACTAGTAAGTGCAGCAAATACTAGACTTAATTTCTCACGAAATATTTTAAAACCAAACTTTTACGACCATTGTTGGCTGCTAGTTCCCTTCGTTTTCGTTAATTATTTTAATCTTCGCAATCGTTTTAACCGATGTAAATAACATTTTTGTTATGTATATTATATTTAGTACTAAGATGAGGTAACGTTAGCACACAATATTTCATATTTCCTGATCGTGTGTTTAACAACGCTATTTAAAACTCGCGTGGATACATTTACAATTCTTTAATTGTTCTTTGTTTACAACCAAGAGGAACTTTATAGGAGAATAAAAGCCTCACCTATATTACCTCACCCTACTATAGTGTCTCTTGTTGTGCCTAAGTTGTTTTAATGTTATTACCTTACCTATATTGTTTCTTTACCAGATAAAAACCCACACACGTTCGTAGCGATAATACCTCATCATTATTTCATGACCAAAAATTACGGGTGTCGCTAAGTCAATTGTTAAAAGTGCTTGGTGCTTCAGCTTAGCTACTACCTCGTAATATTGTGTCTGAAAATGTAAACATTGTTACAGACACCTTGAGTGGGAACGGGAAGGTTTCACTGGATAATGCGGGCTCCACAGCCAAGCCAAGCTCTCTCACGTTTATTGCTTTTGTGTTTTTCTTGATCACACGAGTATTATTGGAGTAACACGGCAGCAAAATTAAAGATTGGTTAATCTAATTCAAGCTAATTATCCGACAGTCTACTATATAGATTATCACTGCGTGCTGTATGAAGCGGTAACTTTAAGCACTATGGTTAATATCAGTTGTGTTTATATTCCACATACTGATCCAAAGATCATATCTACACCCCTGATGCTTCGCAAATATTCAAGGCGCTCATTTCAGACTTGCCAAAGTCGAAATTTGATTTTTAAGACCTTCGAAGTGGGATGCGAAATGTAATCGCAGATTCGCGCGTCTTTTTAATTATGCAATGTGTTTATTTCTAATTCGAATCATCTCATATTTTGTTTCTTGTGAATTATCGGAATATATTTGACTTCCTAATGTTGTAAATATTCAATAAATAATTGTGACTGCGAATTCTAGATAAAAATGCTCTGATTTAATCAGACTGACATATCAGACAGACGATCGAGATAAAACGACGTTTAATTAATCAAATAGACTGCGCTTGCAGCGATGTAATCGAGTATAAGGACTTCGTTTATTTTGCGATCTTACAGTGTATGTTATGTCAGTATATTTAATAAAACACATTTTAAATGAATTGCACTCAGTGTTGTATATGCGGTGAAACCATCACTGTTATAACGGTGGTTGTTCCCCTACAACGCGAGGATAAATAAGTTAAACTCATTCATTAATGTGCAATAAAAACTATTCAAACAATAAAGCAACAACAATTTTCATTAATTCGTAGAATTATGTCGTGTAATATACGCAAAATCAAACAGTAGAACACACACCGTATTTAGGGCATATATGTCGTGTCTTTGGGCAAGAAATTGTTGCTTCAACCCAGTGGTCACTTATGGTTATCTATAGTAGGCTTTGCAAATAGTGGTGGAAGTATAACTTGCGGCAAGCCTTATTCCCTTCTTGCCTTCACATTAAAACATAACTGCTCGTCATTCAAGCAACCTTAATCAACTCAGTAGTTTCGACATAGAGCTTTGTTTCGGGTAAGGCAATCTCTTCGGGCAAATTTTTTCCGTGATTTTATAATCGCTACCTTGGACTATGATGAGGAAACATGGCGGGTTGGGAGGGTTTAAGCACAACCATGACTGTGAAAACCGTCTCGCGTTTATGACACAACGTCTTCTATAAGATCTAGGAGATCGGTATCTGTTTCTTAGTGGAGTTTGACGATAACTCATTCTGGATATGGTCGGGTCGAAAGATGTCGCTAGAGACTTTTGTCCATGAAACTTGGCGGGGAGCAATGGAGATATATTGTTGTTTGAAACAAAACTTTGATCTGTACGTTGTGTTCGTCGCGTGTTTATGCGCTTCGATGCTGAGTATTGTCGCTGATGTTGTCCTGTGACAAAAAAGTTTTGTAAGATTTAAAAAATCACCCACAAAGTTACATACATGGTAACTTTTAAGGGTGTGTGAAACAAAACATCCATGTTATAACTACCATTGTAACTCCGCCACACGAGAATTAAATTAGTTCGATTCATTCATTTACGTTAATGTGGCACCCTGCGTCTCAATTTCAACTCATTATTGATTGACTGTAAATGTCATTGTCACAAAAAGTAACTATAGAGAAAAAACTCCGGTCAGAACAGTTTGCAAGAATCGTAATTCCCCTACTTTGCGGCAAGCTGGCATCATTTATGCTCTACCGTTGCCCTTACTTCGTACGGTATAGATTTTCGTGAAGCTGCTACGCCAGGAATCTGCCGGGTTGTGCGCAATTAGATGATTGGCTTCATGGACAACGCAAGAAACATTAGGCAGATCCTAATCCCACAAGTAATATTTGCACTTGAAAAGACGATCGGTTGATGCCGTTTATTAATTACTCAATTCTCATTTAAATGTTAAAACACGTGATATTGAAACTTATTCAACAATTATAGAATATTATGCACAAATATATTTTGCCTCGGGTTCGCTTAATTTTGTAAATCTGAAAATAAATTACAAGGGAATTAACATTATTTGGAACTGGTGGACAGCTTTAGCTCGGAAAATTTAATTATCTACGTTCTAATTTTATTAAATTCTGTTCTTTCAAGCTGCTAATGACGTGCGTGGTTCGCATTCTTTACAACGCGTGGTTACAACCACAAAGTATAAAGATCTATCGATGCTAACATCCACTTCGTCACAAACTAGATTCGTGAAAATATAAAGATTGTACAAGTTTCTTAATTTAGAAGTTTTATTGAATTTTCTTCGTTAACTGGTAAATGAACAATTTTAATCTGTTTTAAACTGTTAGGTTGTGGTTTATTAGTGCTAAGATAAAAGTTATATTCTTATAATCAAGTTTCACCCGCAACGTGTTTAACGACTGTCGATTGCCCTCTTTTTGCCTTTTTAATTTGATGTAAAACCAAGTCTTGGAGAATCATAAATGGCGTTATATAGAATTATATTTAAATAAAAATTTTGATACGATTTTAGGCGAAATACATTTCTCTAAGTAAGCTATTCGTTGAGACTTGTTGGTTTCGTTAATTACTTGGTACTTGACCCTGAATGTTATTTCGTTACGAAAATCGTCCAACTTAATAAGCAGAGGGTTAGGGTTAGATGCACAGTTTATTATCTGTTCGATTTATTCTTACTTGGGTATTTCCCACACTTTGGTCTGCTTATTTCAACCGTTCTGTTCTCACTTCTTCCCATGTGACAACTTTTCGGGCGCTTTTCTTTCACGTATCTGAAACAAAACACCCGTATTATAACGACTGTCGTTTTCAGCCACGCGAGGATAAATAAGTTACCTTTATATATTTTTACCTTGAATTATCGATAGTTGGCGAATCTTGTCTTACAAGTTCAGCAGATGCGTTTCCTTCCCCACGAAGTACGTAGATGAAAAGAACTCTGTGACAAGTTTGTTTAAATGCGTTTGCTGTGTCGTATTTACGAGTTTGTTATAACACTTATTCACATTACAACATATTGCTAACATACGATGGGGTAAGATGGGACACACTACCCATATTTCCTGATTGTATTTTATAAACAATAAACAACGATATTTTGGAGCCGTTAACCTATTACAAATAGTACGATAGGAGAGATCAATTCTAGTCCCATCTTACCCCACCCTACTATAAATGTTACTATATTTAATATTGCATGTGAAGTCTACTATCACACAATGAACATACACACAAACACAACATAAACTTTTGCGCTGAAAAGTAAAAACGCAAACCTGAAAGTATTAACTTCACGATGACGTATTGAAACATTTCCATTCAGAACAAAATTTTCTCCAGAATATTTAAAAGTGTAAACGAATTCTTTCGTGTTTGTCTCTGGACGATTCTGGTTGAAAACACAATTAAAGCCATAATTTTAAAAACTTAAGTAAATAAGGTTTAGACTGATGTGAATTGATTAACAATTATTCTGATTAAAGTATATATTCATTGTACGAGCTTGCTTATAACCTAAAGGTTACTGGTTCAAGGCTCGTCGCTGCGTTTGTGTGGGCAAGACGTTTAAAGGTAATTGTTCCAAAGCAGTGGTCGTTAATGAGTTGTCTAAATTGTCAGCTAAACAAGAAATATATGCACCAACAAAATTACAAACATGGTAACACGTAAGCGCACATAGGGTGTATAAAACAGAACACCCGCTCTGTTATAACATTTTTTCTCCGCCAGGCGATGAGGCAGAGGACTTAATTCATTGATTTGCCGAAACAGCTAATATACTTACACGAGACGAACTAATAACTGCAGTCTTTCTTCCTCCAAGCCAAGGTAATCTTCCGCCTTGTTGAAGAGGTCCTGTAGAACCACCGAGGTCCCTTGTCTTGCGTTGAAACTTTGGTGTCAGGGAGGGATTCGGAAACCTCTGTGTTAAGACAATTCAACGTTACATTTTTAACATATAGTACGGTGCGGTAAGATGGATACATTTGCACCTAATTTCTATTTTTCCAAGGCGTGTTTTTACAATTGTGTACTGGTACATTGAACGAGAAACAGAGTGAAAGCACGCTCCTTCTCAATATGTGCTGTGATTTAAATGTGTCCTAATGCATTTAACTTATAATGTATAATAGGTTTATAGCCACGGCCTAAAAGAGATATCTCTAGTAGGCCGTGGTTTAGCAATCAGCACGATTTTATTTGTAACGTTTCATTCTCTATTTTTTGTATAAACCATTCACAGAATACCGAAAGCGTCGGCACGCAAACATAAACTTGACGGTAGGAAATGCAAGAATGTGTGAACAGTTAGACATGTCGGACCATAAAAAATATCTAACTCTTTTTAATATTTTAGGTAACATATATGTGACCCTGGTTTACTTTGTGTTAATGAATATATTGACACTCATGCATGAACCATGGCTTGATGTCATACACGGTTGTTTATAAGCAGCACATGTTGAGATATCATCTGACAGCCTTGCATCAGTCTTCGCCAAGCAACGCCGGTACTTTCTACAGATCAAGATATGATGATGCGGTTAAGAGATGGAAAGTTTATCGCGTGACGTTTCAAGTGCAACACTACCGTTAGCACCGGCTGTAATCGAACGGATGAATTATTGAAGTTATTATCAAAGACAGAAGCTTCTGGTGTGTGAGTAGTTTTGAGAGGTTTGGTGTCTCGTCGCCCATTTGCGCGAAGAAGATTAATCAGCCGTTCGTCACTTCACGGCGTGGCTAATTAAGTCGCCATTTGCAACGGGCTACACCTGTCAAAGTTGATTTATCTCGAAAAGGAGGGGAGGCAAGTATCGAACAACAACGATGAATGTACATGATAAGAAATGAAAGTTTCCGAATTAAATATTCCAATTCTAGTAAACTTTCCCAAAGTCAACATATACACCCAAGACGAACTGAACATAATGAGCTAATTTATAACCGGAACCGACACTTTGAACAACGTAGAAGTGTTCTATTATTTATGAGTCACTGGGTCATGAATAAAGTAAATGAAAAGTTCTTTGAAAGACTTGCTTTACTGACAACAACATGTGCTTAAAACATATATCACCAACACATGGTTATGTGCATGACATTGGAAGCTTAGTTATATTATCATTAAAACGAATGTCAAGCTAATATGCCACGAACGTATTGCTGTCTTGTAATATTATAATGAGAATTGAAATATAAAAATATAAAGACTTAAAAAAATAATAACTTACAAAGTTACATACGTGGTTACTTGAAGCGGGCACAAGGTGCATGAACAAAACACCCCTGTTATAACTGTCGTTGTCCAACCACGCAAGTAGAAAACAATATTCATTCGTTCATTTACAAATATTACTAATGGTTTTCAGGTGTATTTGAATCTCAACGTGTCGGCTTATGCGATTCCGCATCTTATATTTGAACAGATGAATTAAAACCACGATCCAATAGATCGACCAATAGATTACGATTTCAAGCGTTTGCATTTGTAAGACGATTGTGTTTCAAGATTGTTTGTAAGAAGCTTTAGACCGAGATTAGATTTTTCAAATTGATTTTATCTAAACATCCGTTCTTGTAATGCTACAGCTTAGGCATAAGACGACTTGCGGAAAATAAATTGAAATGCGTTTGAAAGGGCATGAAGTAATATTTACAAAGATTGAAACAGTCGAGCTATATAAGTGTGAGTGTTCACCGCATGAAACGGTGTGACGCTAAAACGTCGATAATCTGCTGATTCAAAGAAGCAAACGATCGATATTACAAGCAGAGAAACAAGCCGACAATTGGCTGCTACTTAAAACATGAGCAAGAAAGTAACTTGTTTCCAATCCAGGATAAGCACACACAAGTTACATGCATGCAGTAACTTGGGAGCGGGCACGAGGTGTATGAAACAGAACACCTGGTTTATAAAGATTGTCTTTGCCCCGCCGTGCGAAGATATTTAAGTTACATTTATTCATTCAATTAATGAGGCATTTTCAAATATCTATCATAGCGTGTCTAAAACCCACAAACATGATTTTAAAGTCATTAGTGTCTTATCATTTATTAAAGGAGCAACGAGCACAACTTGAAATCTCATTTATCTTTTATCTGATTCCGTTTAGTCCCAACTGCAGTGACAAGATACAACAAAATTGCAAGAAGAGACTAATTTATGCAATAATTACCGTAATGTGTTGCTTTGGCTAAACTGTCCGCGCAAGTATGTTATTACAATGTCATGAAATTCAAGGGGAAACGCATCAATGGCAGTGGTATGTCTCGCGGGGGTTTTAGTGAGGCCACTCTTCGATCAACTGGCTTACTCTTGCATGGGCTGCAGTGGCCAGCGTTAATTTTTCATTGTTCCTTGCATTATTCAGAGCGGCGTTCCTTGCTACGCGTGTTCATAGTGTAAGCCACTTAGCTGGGGACAATAAGCGCCCCTGTGTTTACGTCATAATAGGTTCTCGCGCGGTCGGGCGATTAAGCGCAATACTCAAAGCTACAATAAACCGGAAGAGGTTTAGAATATTTGCAGCTCTATAGAATTTTGAAATCTCCCATTTTTAACGACTGCCTACAATTGTAGAAGTCCTATAGATTCTTTAATGGAAAAAAAAACTGGTCGGACTTTTGCTAACTTAAAATTTTTGGTTTTCTTTATAACTACATTTTCGGAACAAATTTCTACCCTAAAAGATAAGGCATATCTAACAAATTCATAATTTTTTAAAGAACATTTAATTTATAGATTATAAGGTTTATGTTTTATTGTTGGTTTACCAGCCACGCTTTTAATTGAAAGTCAATCTTAAGTAGTTTTTCCCAGTAGTGTGTTTAACCGACCATCGTATTGCTGCTAACTCCCTTCTCGTCGTTGTTATTCTAAATCGGATCTGTCCTACTATATACGAGGAGATAAATAAAATTTATCGTATGTATCTTTATACCAAAAGTATACAGCCAAGGTAAAGTAACTGTTTTTTTACAAATGCGTTGATTTTGAATCCATCGTATTTTCCGTTCCACCACTAAGATATCACATAAGATCCCAACTTCCCGTAATCTCATTATTTCTTCCCGGGCAAAATCGATTCCAATAGTAAAAAATATGCTCACGGGGTAATGACCCATGGATGGCAATGGTGCATTAAGCAATTATTAGAATTGATTTTTAAAATAATTAAATAAAGAAGAATTAACGCTAGATTAAGTTGTATCGTTATAGATGCCTTTCTAATGAATGAACAAATCTATCGCGTAAAAGTTTGAAACATTTATATCGATATTGTTCATAAAATATATCCCTTGCTTGCACAATAGGATACTAAATTGTACATGTCATTTATTTTTATCAACTATTAAGAAATTTACTTTGTTTCGAAGTCTATTTATTATCTCCATTCTGAAGTCGAGAGATTAGACTATTAAGTATATTTTCAGTAGAGGGGTAAGATGGAACATGTTTTCGTATTTTTTCTCGTCCCATATTGATAAATAAAGAATATTGAACTGAAATTATTGGATTTAAGGGGGAAAGAGTTTCCCGTGTTGACCCACAGGGCCGCAAATATGGCATTGAAAATATTATGCACTAATTTAAGTTTCGCTTATCATAAGTTTTTACCTTAAGGAAATGTGTATATGATAATACTTAAGCATTTTACCTTTAATTTATCTTTTACGAATGAAGTACAACTAATATGACACATTATAAAATATTTATAACGTTGTGGTTAAAATGGGATAATGTTAGGATCTAAATCCCGCGTTTTCTAAATAACCGTATTAAATTCCGCGAATATGACCCTGATCTGATGCTCATAGAGTTGAACGATTCTTGTGTAAAATACAGTAAGGATCTGGTGCTACGAAAATATGTAACAGACAAAAACACAAGTTCGTCCAATTAGATTTATTTAAACAAGAGACCTACGATATTTGTCTGTTACGTTTTCGTAACACCAGACCCTTACATTTTCTAAACTTAACGACAACGTTCTTTTGGAGTCGTGAGGATGCGGTTATGTAATTCTGTAAATTTATTATTTGTTTATTGCCAACAGAATGAAAAAATTAAGACAGAAAAACAGTCAGATTTTATACAGGTGTTCGATCTTTATTTAATGCGTTAAATAATAATCTAAATAATGTCATTATATTTCAATGTGATATAACACGTTTCTGCTAATGTAAAACATAATCAATACAACAACATCTTACAGTCCACTAATAATATAACATGTGTCTGAATTATATCTCTTAATATTCCGCATAAGGTAATGACTATAATGTATGAACAACATCATAGATAAGACGTAATATTGAATTCTTTATCAAAGAAACGGATTTTATCGTGACAGAAAGACATGTAGTACTGAGGGGTAAGACGGGATATCGTTAACACATATTATCCATATTTTTATCGTGCTTTTCTAACAACGTTTGAGGTCGTGAATATGCGGTTATATTATTTTGTAAACGTTCCTTGTTTACAACCAAACGGGACGAGTAATAGAATGAAACGGTGTCCCATCTTACCTCACTTTACAATAGTATTTACCCGTATGTTCTTGTTTGTATTTTCAAAACGTTCGTTTTCTTTCGGTAAGGTGGCTGCGAGAGTCTCTATAGCTAGCATGGCAGCGCAAACCAACCCTAGGTCCCCACATGTACGAAACATTGTACCTACCATGCTTATCTAATACAACAAGAGCTGCATGGAATTTCATTCAAAGATTAAAAACAAACTAAATCAATTCTTCGGATCGAAACCTAAAATAGATTTCTTTATTTCGTTTTAAATTCAAGGCTATACTGAAATGTCCCAAGCAAACACAAGCACACATGCCATTTTCAGACCGTAAATACAACATAAAAAGCCGTAGAAATCTCCAGCCATTGATTTGTATATACCACTAACAACGTACAGAATACCCTACTAAGCTTTCTCTTATCCACCCCCAACAAAATGTTGTTTGCAACTCTCTCTTTACCATCTGCTTAAAACTCATAAGGTTAACTTTCTTTTTCTGCGGTTTAACAGGCATTTACCAACATTTTGTGAAAAACTTTAAGTTTAGTTTGCATACAACAACATGTTATCACATTTGCTTTCATTTTTAACCAGTCCTTTCTAATTTTCTTCCCTGTCCAGGTATTAGATTATTTTACGGTTGGAAAGGCTGAGCCGTATACGGCTGTCACCAAACTAATTGCGCTCCCTTGCCGAGCAACATCATTATACCCGCGCGTTTTTCTCGCATGCATTGATCGCCTTTATTTTCTTTCTGATTTGAGACCAGATTACCACAGCTTTATCTCCAATAAGCCGGATCGTTCCCTAACACCTGGGATCTAAATTAATGCCGTATAAATGAACGTATAAATAGTTCAAATAAATCTAACTCTCAAACTCCTTAATAAATACATTGAATATATCAGTATATTTTTATACAAGTGGTAAACCACATTATTAAGACTTTTGTATTCTTAGAAACTAAAGGCAGACGATTTCAGACTTTAAAACCAATTATATATTAGAGTAGAGGAAGATGAAACACATTTTCTTTTATTTTCTCGTCCCATTTGGTAGAAAACAAAGAACATTACAAAAATAATAAATTCACATCTTCACGACTCCCATATACCGTTGTAATTGGTTTAAAACACGATCAGAATATTTGGATATTATGTGCTAAAAGTGTCCCAACTTTCCCCACCCTACTATACATTAGAAATACAAAGCTATCTACATAAACCGTATCTTCAACCTTATGCACTGCGCTGCGTCAAAGAATCAATTTAAAGGTTCTTAATTTTAAAACAGCTCGCCAACGACTCTTGTGGAATATTTGCGATAAGAAATATTTTCCAAACTTTTTAAATCTTTTTCGCTACATAATACTGTGGGGTCAGATGAAAAAAAAGCTTATTTACTGGGGCTATAAATTAACCGGTGTACAAAATATTACCATATATTCCATATATATAACGCGTGTGTAAATCTGCTTAATACGTTTATTTTTGCTTTACGAATTCAAATATTGCCTTAACAACGACATGTAGTTTCTACTCTGCTTCGATATCTTCAAAATCATTCATTTCCATCCTTATACCATTATTTGGCTCATCGTTTAAATGACCTGAAAATTAAAATGGATGAAAGTCATTTTTATCTTCGTGTGACTGAAAAACGACAATGGTCATAACACGTGTGTTCTGTTTCATACACTTATCGTGCCAGCTGCTGGTTTACCAAGTATGGCAACTCGGCATTGCACAATGTTAGTAGCGTCAATCCTTCGAAACATTTCAGAGGCAAGCCGCCCTCTAATTGAGATTTAACCCTGCCACCATGTGGCCGTGTGTGCGACAACACTAAACGGCAATTTACTTCAACCCAGTGGTTTACAATGGTTGAACGAATTGTCTTTGCTCCAACACTCAATAAATAAGATTCGTTTGACAATAATATACAGCTAACAACGAGTTTAACTTACTAATAAATATAATATTTTACCTGCACGGTGATGTCCTGCTTCGTTTTGGGGGATGTTGTATATCCAGCGTCTAATGAAATATAAACGATGCTGTCGGCTTATTTTGTTAATATTATTATTATAACAACTAAATGACTAAATGCAACTTGAAATAAGTTGATTTACGACCCAAATGATAATACGTGCCTACCTTCTACCCCAGTAATATAAACGTCTTCTGTTAAAATAATAAAACGACTCGCTGACGTCAACCAGCAGCATGCAGACGACGAGCAAACACAACAAAGTCTTCGTATTCATCTGAATATACAACATATATGTTACAACAAATAGTTTATAATTCATCAACAGCATAAGCTTACCTTGTACAGTTGGTAGGTTGGTATGTGTTCATTATGCCTCACGTCGTCTCAATTTATATCTTCTGATGACCAGGATACGAAAATAAAGATTTCCTCTTTAGAAGGAAATGTAGCTGCAGGATAAGCATGTGACGCACGCGGAACAATGTTGATGTATATGTAGGAGTGTGTGTGTGTGTTGTATATGTGTGGGTATAAAACCGCTGTTACTTTATGTTGATATGAAAAACAAATCTTAGCAGCAGTATAGCTAAATCTAAACATTCAGTATAACGTTTAAAAACAATTACTTGATATTTTGTTTAAATACAAATATTTTTTACAAATATTTCATATTATCTTTTAACACGAATGTTTATAATTTTAAAACACTGATCGGCATTCTTGTTCTTACTTTTAAATAGCAATAGTTATAATCATAATATAATACAAGGGGGTAAAATGGGATACATAAGAAAATATTGCCCAATATATAAAAAAATTATAATATATGGTTTAAGGTTGATAAATATTGTATCCTACAAATGTATATGAACTTGTAATAACAGAAAATTGATAATAACTATTGATAAAGATTGAATTTTTGTCACAAATTGGGTATTACTATTCTGTTTTTGACACAAGCCACTTCTCATAAATTATCTCCATGTGCAAATGACTGAATTTTTAAAATATTGTACATTATCTTGTTATTAAATTAATATATTATAATAAATAACATCTGGCAATCTAAGTTATAATTTAATGGATTAAAAACAAAACTTTCAAAGTCTGGCATAAGAACTACAAAACTACAATGTGGGGGAAGATGGCACAACCAATTGATTTTTTTTATTTTAATGGTATACTCGTAACTTGTCGTATATATATATCACTTTATATAACTCAGATATATAAATATACTAAAACAATTTTTTTGTGCCGATTTCACACTTAATTAAGGTCATACTGACCTCTGCCCATCTTGCTTAAAGTTTATTTCTCAGTTTTTCTCACAAAACCAAAACTAATTTTATGAAACGAAATTCAGTACAAAATATTTCAGTCTATTTTAACCACTGGATTGATGATTCAAACTCGCAAACCACAAAAATTGGCAGTTTTAGTATGAATTAGCGAGCATTAAAAACGAACGTCTTATTATTATGTTTTTTTCAGCTACTTAACAAATGTTGTGATCGTTCAACACCGAATTTTAATATTTATAACAACAGTAACCGCCTTTGCCACGCACTTTTTTGGAGAGCGAGAATACTTTCAAATAAAACTATTTGTCTATTTTGTCCGGATTTCGCTGCCGCATGCGGAACTCGGTAATGCGTTTGCATACATCTTCGCAAGCGAATTTGCATGCCGGATACTGTGTACAGCCATCTTAATACGCTTGTTTATCCTCCAATTGGTAACCGTTTAAAAAGTTGTAAAAATCCCATTTTACCCCACGTCCCAACTTATCCCCTTAAGTTTAACAAACACAAAGTATGGCTGCTGTTTATTTATTTATTCAATGCCACTGCAACCTTTAAACGATTTTTACTCTTGTGGTTCTTCTTGCATTTCGTCATTGTCCATATCTCCATGCGGTTCTTCGTTGAAATTATCTACAAATATTAAATAAATGAAAACAATGCAGTGCTATTGTTGGTTGGATTGCTATTAACCGGGTGTTTAAGAAATATCAAAGCTCTGTTAAAGTCGCGAGACTACGATTGCCTTTTGTGAATATTCTTTGTTCACCACCAAATGGGACGAGAAAATAGAACGAAGACATTTCCCGTCTTGCCCCACCCTACTTAAAAACATCATTTAACTACATATTTTCGTTTTTTTCTACCTACAATTTTAAATCTTTTTAACAATTAACAACGTTTGAAGTCGTGAATATGCGGTTATATTATTTTGTAAACGTTCCTTGTTTACAACCAAACGGGACGAGTAATAGAATGAAACGGTGTCCCATCTTACCTCACTTTACAATAGTATTTACCCGTATGTTCTTGTTTGTATTTTCAAAACGTTCGTTTTCTTTCGGTAAGGTGGCTGCGAGAGTCCCAATAGCTAGCATGGCAGCGCAAACCAACCCTAGACCCCCACATGTACGAAACATTGTATCTGCTTATCTAATACAACAAGAGCTGCATGGAATTTCATTCAAAGATTAAAAACAAACTAAATCAATTCTTCGGATCGAAACCTAAAATAGATTTCTTTATTTCCTTTTAAATTCAAGGCTATACTGAAATGTCCCAAGCAAACACAAGCACACATGCCATTTTCAGACCGTAAATACAACATAAAAAGCCGTAGAAATCTCCAGCCATTGATTTGTATATACCACTAACAACGTACAGAATACCCTACTAAGCTTTCTCTTATCCACCCCCAACAAAATGTTGTTTGCAACTCTCTCTTTACCATCTGCTTAAAACTCATAAGGTTAACTTTCTTTTTCTGCGGTTTAACAGGCATTTACCAACATTTTGTGAAAAACTTTAAGTTTAGTTTGCATACAACAACATGTTATCACATTTGCTTTCATTTTTAACCAGTCCTTTCTAATTTTCTTCCCTGTCCAGGTATTAGATTATTTTACGGTTGGAAAGGCTGAGCCGTATACGGCTGTCACCAAACTAATTGCGCTCCCTTGCCGAGCAACATCATTATACCCGCGCGTTTTTCTCGCATGCATTGATCGCCTTTATTTTCTTTCTGATTTGAGACCAGATTACCACAGCTTTATCTCCAATAAGCCGGATCGTTCCCTAACACCTGGGATCTAAATTAATGCCGTATAAATGAACGTCTAAATAGTTCAAATAAATCTAACTCTCAAACTCCTTAATAAATACATTGAATATATCATTATATTTTTATACAAGTGGTAAACCACATTATTAAGACTTTTGTATTCTTAGAAACTAAAGGCAGACGATTTCAGACTTTAAAACCAATTATATATTAGAGTAGAGGAAGATGAAACACATTTTCTTTTATTTTCTCGTCCCATTTGGTAGAAAACAAAGAACATTACAAAAATAATAAATTCACATCTTCACGACTCCCATATACCGTTGTAATTGGTTTAAAACACGATCAGAATATTTGGATATTATGTGCTAAAAGTGTCCCAACTTTCCCCACCCTACTATACTTTAGAAATACAAAGCTATCTACATAAACCGTATCTTCAACCTTATGCACTGCGCTGCGTCAAAGAATCAATTTAAAGGTTCTTAATTTTAAAACAGCTCGCCAACGACTCTTGTGGAATATTTGCGATAAGAAATATTTTCCAAACTTTTTAAATCTTTTTCGCTACATAATACTGTGGGGTCAGATGAAAAAAAAGCTTATTTACTGGGGCTATAAATCAACCGGTGTACAAAATATTACCATATATTCCATATATATAACGCGTGTGTAAATCTGCTTAATACGTTTATTTTTGCTTTACGAATTCAAATATTGCCTTAACAACGACATGTAGTTTCTACTCTGCTTCGATATCTTCAAAATCATTCATTTCCATCCTTATACCATTATTTGGCTCATCGTTTAAATGACCTGAAAATTAAAATGGATGAAAGTCATTTTTATCTTCGTGTGACTGAAAAACGACAATGGTCATAACACGTGTGTTCTGTTTCATACACTTATCGTGCCAGCTGCTGGTTTACCAAGTATGGCAACTCGGCATTGCACAATGTTAGTAGCGTCAATCCTTCGAAACATTTCAGAGGCAAGCCGCCCTCTAATTGAGATTTAACCCTGCCACCATGTGGCCGTGTGTGCGGCAACACTAAACGGCAATTTACTTCAACCCAGTGGTTTACAATGGTTGAACGAATTGTCTTTGCTCCAACACTTAATAAATAAGATTCGTTTGACAATAATATACAGCCAACAACGAGTTTAACTTACTCATTTAAATATAATATTTTACCTGCACGGTGATGTCCTGCTTCGTTTTGGGGGATGTTGTATATCCAGCGTCTAATGAAATATAAACGATGCTGTCGGCTTATTTTGTTAATATTATTATTATAACAACTAAATGACTAAATGCAACTTGAAATAAGTTGATTTACGACCAAAATTATAATACGTGCTTACCTTCTACCCCAGTAATATAAACGTCTTCTGTTAAAATAATAAAACGACTCGCTGACGTCAACCAGCAGCATGCAGACGACGAGCAAACACAACAAAGTCTTCGTATTCATCTGAATATACAACATATATGTTACAACAAATAGTTTATAATTCATCAACAGCATAAGCTTACCTTGTACAGTTGGTAGGTTGGTATGTGTTCATTATGCCTCACGTCGTCTCAATTTATATCTTCTGATGACCAGGATACGAAAATAAAGATTTCCTCTTTAGAAGGAAATGTCGCTGCAGGATAAGCATGTGACGCACGCGGAACGTTGTGTATATATGTGTGTGGGTGGAAAACTGTTGTTACTTTATGTTGATATGAAAAACAAATCTCAGCAACAGTATAGCTTAATCTAAGCATTCAGTATTATGTTTTAAAACAATTACTTGATATTCTGTTTAAATACAAATATTTCATATTATCTTTTAACACGAATGTTTATAATTTTAAAACACTGATCGGCATTCTTGTTCTTACTTTTAAATAGCAATAGTTATAATCATAATATAATACAAGGGGGTAAAATGGGATACATAAGAAAATATTGCCCAATATATAAAAAAATTATAATATATGGTTTAAGGTTGATAAATACTGTATTCTACAAATGTATATGAACTTGTAATAACAGAAAATTGATAATAACTATTGATAAAGATTGAATTTTTGTCACAAATTATGTATTACTACACCATTTTTTTCACAAGCTACTTTTTATAAATTATCTCCAAGTGCAAATGACTGAATTTTTAAAATATTGTACATTATCTTGTTATTAAATTAATATATTATAATAAATAACATCTGACAATCTAAGTTATAATTTAATGGATTAAAAACAAACCTTTCAAAGTCTGGCATAAGAACTACAAAACTACAATGTGGGGGAAGATGGCACAACCAATTGATTTTTTTTATTTTAATGGTATACTCGTAACTTGTCGTATATATATATATATATATCACTTTATATAACTCAGATATATAAATATACTAAAACAATGTTTTTGTGCCGATTTCACACTTAATTAAGGTCATACTGACCTCTGCCCATCTTGCTTAAAGTTTATTTCTCAGTTTTTCTCACAAAACCAAAACTAATTTTATGAAACAAAATTCAGTACAAAATATTTCAGTCTATTTTAACCACTGGATTGATGATTCAAACTCGCAAACCACAAAAATTGGCAGTTTTAGTATGAACTAGCGAGCATTAAAAACGAAAGTCTTATTATTATGTTTTTTCAGCTACTTAACAAATGTTGTAATCGTTCAACACCGAATTTTAATATTTATAACAACAGTGACCGCCTTTGCCACGAACTTTATTGGAGAGCGAGAATACTTTCAAATAAAACTATTTGTCTGTTTTGTCCGGATTTCGCTGTCGCATGCGGAACTCGGTAATGCGTTTGCATCATCTTCGCAAGCGAATTCGCATGCCGGATACTGTGTACAGCCATCTTAATACGCTTGTTCATCCGCCAATTGGTAACCGTTAAAAAAAGTTGTAAAAAGTCCCATTTTACCCCACGTCCCAACTTATTCCCTTAAGTTTAACAAACACAAAGTATGGCTGCTGTTTATTTATTCAATGCCACTGCAACCTTTAAACGATTTTTACTCTTGTGGTTTTTCTTGCATTTCGTCATTGTCCATATCTCCATGCGGTTCTTCGTTGAAATTATCTACAAATATTAAATAAATGAAAACAATGCAGTGCTATTGTTGGTTGGATTGCTATTAACCGGGTGTTTAAGAAATATCAACGCGAATATTTTTTGTTCACCACCAAATGGGACGAGAAAATAGAACGAAAACATTTCCCGTCTTGCCCCACCCTACTTTAAAACATATTTTAACTCCATATTTTCGTTTTTTTCTACCTACAATTTTAAATCCCATTAAAGCAACCATAAGATAATAATAATTGCCGATAAATTGTTAAACGACCCACACGTTTACAATTATGATACATACAGCGTATATAGAGTTATTCATATCGAGATATGTTATACTGTGTATATAATCACCTTGTTGCTGTTCTTCGGCACCTTCCTGGTCTCCATAAAAACAACGTCTGTAAAGAAACGGTAGTTTTTAAACGAGTATTCCATACACAGTAGTTAGCGCGCTATTCTCCACTTAAGAGTGAACATTTAAGGCTCGTCGCAGCTGCTACAATTGTAAGTGTATATGTTTTTATGCAAGACACTAAACGGCAATTTGAATTTGTCTTCTGTGTCCTGCTTTGCGAAGATAAACAATTTGAATGAATCTAAATATTCAAATTTTCAAAACGCTCAACCGAATTTAAAATCATCATAAACCAAATACTTGCATACCTTCTGTAGAAACGTCTCCTGCAGTATAGAAAGCGTCTACGGTAGATGAATCTTCTTCTTCTTCGACGGAATGACTCGCTGACGTCAACCAGCAGCATGCAGACGACGAGCAAACACAACAAAGCCTTCGTATTCATCTGAATATACAACATATATGTTACAACAAATAGTTTATAACTCATCAACAGCATAAGCTTACCTTGTACAGTTGGTAGGTTGGTATGTGTTCATTATGCCTCACGTCGTCTCAATTTATATCTTCTGCCAACTATTGTCTGCAAAATAAAAACAATGAAGGGAATTGCCGACTATTGTCTGAAATAGAATCAATAAAGATAAACCTTCTTCCTCTTCCCCAGGCCCCCGAAATTGAAACTTTATATTTTCCTGTCTAGAAGGAAGTATGATTGTCTAAGCATAGCAAATATAGCAAACTTAGTCGTGTGGGCGCTTTTCAATTCAATGCTATATATCTGCAGCTATTTCATTGCAGCACAAGCACAGTTATTACACAGCTTTTTAATACATAGTCGTTTGAAATAAGATGGTACCTGTTTTTATTCTCTTTTTTTACATTAGATAAACAAAAAATACTTTTCGATTTGCACGCCTTTATCCCCACTACCGTACGTTTTCTGGCTTCCCGCTTCGTACCCGAAAGTCATGGGTTCAAGGCTCATCGCAGCTACATTTGTAAGCGTGTGTACTCTTGTGCGAAACACTTAACTGCAATTATTTTAACCCAGTAGTTCCTTATGGGTTGTCAAAATTGTCAGCCATACTAAAAATAATCACAAACAAAGTTGGTATACAGTAGGGTGGGGGAAGATGGGACACCTTTAGCACATAATATCTAAATATCCTGATCGTGTTTTAAACAATTAACAGCGGTATATGGAAGTCGTAAGGATGCGGTTTGATAATTATTTAAATGTTCTTTGTTTACTATCAAATGTGACCAGAAAATAGAATGACAAGGTGTCCTATCTTCCCCCACCCTACCGCATAACTGTTCGTGTATTAAAGGTAGTATGACGTAGTTACACAGAATGACCGATCGTTATTCCATTCCCAGTACAGACCATATGACGTAATTAGCACAACAATGTTGTAGCTTAACCCAACATTATGTCATTGCTGTAACCCTATATGCGTGTCAGCATATACGCCCAAAACCAGCAATTCTTTGCTTATTCTTAAGGTTTATATTAGGGTGAGATAAGATGGGACAGGTTTTCATTCTCCTCTCGTTCCATCCGGCTGTTAAGTAAGAACATTCAAAAAATTATTTACTGCAGTTCCGCGTCGATGAAAATTGTTGTTTATTGCTCAATACGCGATCAGGAAATATTAAAGTTGGGGCTAACGGTATCTTTTCCCGCGGTATTTGTATGTCCATACAACAATATTTGTTATTCTTCAGGTATGCAAACATCTTCTCAACGAGTTCTTTTTAGTTTTCAACTTTTTATATTGCATGGAAACTTCTTTTCGCAACGATCTATCCGTGTATGTGTACACGAATGGATTTACTGCCGAGTTACAAATACCAAGGAAGAACATGTAAGATCCTGCCAAGAGTTGCAATTGACAGCTTGAGCCACAGAAAGCCTGAAATGTATTGAATAAATGTGTGTATATGACACTTTACGGCTGTTGCTTCAACTTAGTGGTCCTTAATAGATTCTCTAAACTGTCAACCATACATTAAAAATCAAATGGGCACGAGGTGTATTAAACAGAACACCTGTGTTATAACGACTGCCACGCAAGGATAAATAGCATCATTACTCGTAAACGATTGCGGGCCAAGTTGGCTGACCACTGTGTTAGTATTGGCACCAGAGAAACAATGTAATTATGTTTGAATTACCTGCATGCACGATACGATTAAAAATGGTCCCCACAACACAACATAGGAACTAATCATTAAAGCTATTGTTTGCAAAGCCCGTATGTCCGCCATACTATTTCTTCGAACAACATTGTGACCTTTCGAATATTTGCGAACCTGAAACATTTAGAGTGCATTATAGAGGTGCAGGTTTTTTCGGCTTTAAAAAGATTTGATTCAAAGATTGGACCATGATTAAAAAAACAAAACCTTTTCGCAAGAAAGTAACTCAGTCTAATACAGTAGGCTAAAATGAGGAGGAGGGGACACTTAAGCACATATTCCCCCATATTTTAAACAGGTTTATTAGTTAATAACAGTTTGGACGGGTGATTTATGCAGTAAACGTCCCATATTACCCAATGTTCCACTTTCCCCACTCTACTATAAGCGTCGTTCTAATATATGTCAACGTTACCTGGGAGAAAAACGATTGTGTATGCTGTGTATGCGATGGTGAGGTGCCGCTTGTGGAAGAAACCGTATCAGAACATGGTAGGATAAAACCAGTAGATACAACCTTGTATTGCGCAGCCATGTTTGCGTGTAACTCATTCACACTGCTGGTGGAAATCACAGAAACCGTTGTCCCGGGAATTTCAATATAACTAGATTCATATATTGATGGATTTGCAACAGATGTTGAAGTTCTTGTGCAAATGTTGTTGTTTCTTCGAGTAAATGCGGGAGATTCTGTTTTCCTATTTGTTGTTACGGTGAAACTGTCCATTACTTTCCTATGTTTTTTCGAAACTAAAAATAAAATATGTTTATTAAACATGGATTTTCTGGTAAGTTTCAATAAAAACATAACACTGTCCACACATGTCATCCAATTTTTATTTCAAATGTTTCAGTTTAAAAACTGAAACTCTAGTGATGCCAAAGTTAAAATCACTCGTCGCTTTTCGATCGGATTTAAACGTCTCTATTTTAATAATAAATTCGATTTTTTGTTTGTTTGTATGTAACTTTCAAAATGCAGATGGGAATCAAATGTGTTTGTTTATATTCAATAATTCATTACCTTGATATAATTTAAAGTACATGTACAGAACAAGTGAAACTTGTGGTACAAATGTTCCAATGCAAAGGAATGCCACGTATGTAGGATCCACTATGTATAAAAACGAACACACACTTCCATTTTTCAAATATTCTTGTTCCGATATATTCCAACCCATGAGAGGAGAATAACCAACAATGCAGGCGGTTATCCAAATGATCATCACGATCACAAGAGCCTGTATAATGGAAAACTGTGCGTATAAATGAATTTAGTAGAGTGGGGTAATACGGGACACGATTTTTATTCCCTTTTCGTGTCTCATTTTGTTTCAAACATAGGATATTTAGAGAAACATACAACTGTATCATCGCAACTGTAAAATGTCGTTGATATTGTCATAATACGATTAGGAGTTCGAAATATCGTGTGCTATCAGTATCCCATAATACCCCACAGTATACTACTGTACAACCTGGACATTAAACATGTATTGATGTATTCCGTTTCATTAAAAGCGTTAAAGGTGGGCAGGATATACTTGGTAGTAAAATATATGAGTCGATTAAACACACATACAAGGGTAAATATGACTTGGTCGGTCAACATATGCTGTAAGTAGAAACAGATGAATGACTGCGATATTTCATTCTTGCGTGACGAGTCAACAACAGTCGGTGTAACGTGGGTGTTTTTAATCCTATATATTAGTCTAAAAAGATGTTTTGGCTGACAAATATACAAAACATAAGGTATCACTGGATTGGGGCAATTGCCGTTCAGTGTTTTGCTCAATGACACAGCTACCCACAAATGGTAGTAGTGACGAGCCTAGAACCGTAACCTCTGGGTTCGAAGCCATCCAAGGCGTGTTAACAGTATATTGTGAAAACAAACTCACTCTTTTCCAATTTAAGTATATGTCGTATTTGAGTGGGTGCATGATCATAAGATATCGATTGATGCAAATAGTTGTCATGGACGCTACAGACCACACACATGGCATCGTACAGTTGGTTATTAGGACAAGACACTTGTTGTACGAAGTTCCAATTGAAAATGAACGACCACCCTGAACGTCTAGAGATATCATTGCTGCAACACCAATCTAAAATAAATAGATCTTTGTTGATCGTACCGGCACCATATAGCACAGTGACTTGCGTCTATGGCTTCTATAATCAAGGCGTTCTATATAGGTTTGTCGCTGCTACCATTTTTACTACCGTGTGTGTTCTTGTACAAGACACATAACGACAACTGTTCCAACTCAGTAGTCACTAAAGGATTGTCTAAACTGTTAAATATAAAGTAAACAATAACCCACAAAGTTGCGATAAACCGTAAGCGGGTACTATGTGTATACAGAACACACCCATGTAACGACTGTTGTTGCCCCGCCGTGCGAGGATAACAACTATTCTGCATAACTTTTCCTTTAGATCGTTTTAAAGATAAACTAATATGTCTCAGAAGTGACAAAACTAGAGGATAGAACAAGAAACTTTAATATAATATCAATTGATATGTTATAAGCAAACAAAAATATATTTAAAAAGATTCCACTCACCATAATATCAGCCACTGATAAATTAAAATTGAAAATACAACTAATCTTCAGTCTTCTACTGTTGGTGTGTGCGGAACTTCGGTGTAAAATCTTACATACGCTCACCATAACTATCGAGTTAGTTAATACTATCAGGGCGACTAAAATCATCAGCAATAAGCCAAGAATGTGATCATTAATGTCTGGTAGGCGGGTTCTTTTGCAGTCGCAGAAGTCGTTTTGAATGAAATCGAACTGTATAATGCTTGCATCGTCCTTGTATGCAGATGTGGTTTGTACAACGCAAGGACAATGAGTTGTGACATCAACAGGATATCCAGTGAAAGTTTCATCTTCGTTTTTTGGGATGATTGACAGCTGTCTATCATATGATTTCATGAGCTTCTTTTGATCATGAAACTTTATCTCAATCATATTAGTTTTACTGTCTATCTTTACGCAGACTTTTTTCAAATTAAAATCTAACTGCTGTTGAATTGAATTGTGTATTACATTGTATCGTTTGAAGTAACGATCACTCAGTTTACCGAGTCACTTATTTTACTTGTGTTTTATATGTAGGCGTGTTTTTATGACTGTCGGTTTACCTTCACTTTCCGTCTTTTCGCTTTTCTAAACTTTAGTAGCTATAGTTGGTTTACATGGGTATTGCTGTAGTTCTGTCTTGTATTAGCGTTGGACAAGGCAAACAAACCAACCCCATCAACTCGTAAACTATAGCCGGATATAGCAGTATTTTGAAGGCCGTTGTTACCAATACATAACATAACATTTACCACGTTCATACAAAACGTCACTTATAAGAATTATTGATTAGGAAAACACATGATGGCCGTATTAATTGCCATCGCTTCTCGTTATGAATAAATAAAGCTTACAATTCCTTTTATTTTCACTTTGGTAAATATTGACAAACAGAATATTAATAATTTCTCAAGGTTTAGTCGTCCATATGCCAATCATAAAATGGGAATTTAAATTAACACAGTTTTATTTGTATACAAATATATATAAAGATGGTCCATGTTTTCAATTTATGTTGCTCCATTTAAATATTTACATAATTATACAACCATATCTTTGTCAATTGTTAAAAACACAACTGAAACAAACACGGTATCATTGACAAAAGTATCCCATCTTACCCCTCGGTACTTTTACACATAACTATGCGGTAGGGGACAGCATAGCTAAACGCCATTTTCTTACCGCAAAAGAAAAAAAATAAAATATCTAATTCACAGGGCATTTAAATTTACAGCCATTTAAAGCAACAAGAAAATAACGCAATTGGTAACTTTTGGATCAAGTGACACACTTGCAAAACAGTCAATCAATTTAACTTATTTATCCTCGCTTGGAGGGACAACGATATATTCTTATAACACGGGTGTTATGTTTCATTCACTTCGTGCCCGATTACGAGTTACCACGTATGACTTTACATATGTAAAGTCTAAAATAAACATTGTTTACGTGTATAATAAAACGGTGAAATGGGAGCTACTCATGTATGTGCTACAAGCATATATATATGAGTTATGTATTAATTTTAAATACATGCTATTAGATCAAGGCAGTGTGCTTTTAGGAGTGAATGAATTTATTTTAACGCCTTGCGCTACATTGTAATCGGTAACCCGTTTTATGAAGAACTCCCAAGACAACATAAAGGTAGTTTATAAACTTGTTGATTACATTTTCGGAAGATATTCGCCGGTTTGAACTACCTGCTGCTGAGTTTGATTTACAGTGCTGGGAAATAACAATTTAACTTCGTTGAAAGGACTCTGCAAGTTTTTCTTCACCGCTAGCGGCGTAAAAGAATTAGCAGACGCCGATAAACACTGGGGACCAAAATCCACCAAACCTAAATCTTTATTGTTCATCTGCTTTACGCAAACCGAATCTCCAAACTCGAATTTGCTTTCTGACCCTGGTATTCCGCTGTCGGGAGATAATGGACCAGAATTGTTAGAAGCTAGAGATGTCTGACTGTCAGATGATCGTCTGCTCACACTACTCGTGATACCCGAATCAACAAACGCTTGGGTCTCTGCAGCAACATTCACTCCTATGTCGTCTTTTCGACAGTAACCTACACAGTGATCACGTGTTAACATGCATATACAGTAAAGAAATGAATGTAGCTTACTTTATCATCACGTGCGCGGGAACACGAAAGTTGTATATTCAACTTTGTGTGTATTTTTTTCTCTATGACTAACAATTTTTCGTCAGCACTGCCACCATTGTGGCGTATATATCCCTGAGCAAGACACCCTAAATTACAACTGCTCTAACTTACTGATCACATATATATAGGTTGTCCAAATAGTCGGCCACACATTAAAAAAAATATCGAAAGATTCTAATAAAACAAATCTAAAAGTGACTCACTTACAAACTAAAACAGAACACCCATGTAAAACGTTGCCTCGCCACGCGAGTATAGACCAAGTTACATTCAATCATTAATATATTGTCATACGGAATTGAAACCAAAATCCGACTCCCATTGTTCCATAGTCAATAGCTATGGTTGCGGTTAGAAACACCATTAGTGGTTCGTATACAAGATACAATTAATATAATCCCATACCTTCTGTTAAACAACCATTCCCTTCTTGAAAGGTGTTGGGTGCGGCGGGGGCGTCTGTAAAACAAAACGAATACAGTAACGAATCTCTTTGAATACAGTAACGAGTATCTAGTATATACAGCAAATGAAAGGTGATTGAAAACCACAGTTGTTAAAACACTCTATAGGGGTAAAACTATCCCCGATTGAAAATGTAAATTTACGTGTGGCTGCTAAATCTACAATTATCAAGTTAATATCCCAAATTATTTGCTTTGGAACCTAAATCAGGCTTGTCGATTTAATACAGATAACCTCGCTTGGTTGAATACAATACAGCTTAATCTGTGGCCAAAGGAAGTCTTTAAACATTTAGTCAACGACGTTTTCCTGCTGTGTAATATAAACGCTTACCAGATACAGCTTGTGATGAAAGAGGGGGTATGTTTGTTTCTTTACACGGGTGTTGTACCGCTTGCACTGGGGAAGCGACAATAGCTGTCAGTAATATGATGCTGGAATTAAATACTAGGAAACGAATAAACCACATGACTTAGTATCATGCCGGTTCATGCAAATATGTTTATCTGCTATATAATGGATCGGAATAGGAGGTGAAGCAGAAGCAGGTAAAATCAACCCACAACTAATTATGTTTACGTGCAAAACATATATGAGTAATGCATGATACTGACGTAGTGTGTATCGAACCAATCAAGAAGCCGTTTCATAATAAATCCCATACGTGGCTATTTAAATATCGGAAACAATTTTGTCAAAAGTTCGATATTTTATTACAGCAACCATAGTTTTACCTGCAAACCCACTTTCGTAAATTTCTTTTTCCTTACTGTCGACAAAGATATATTTCAAATCTGAACGATTGAACATCCCCTGTCACAAACAAGCTGCATTATTCTCCCACAAAGTAACATACATGGTAACACAGACTTATTTAATGCATTAAGAATATGTGAATTTTGACTGCAGTATACGTTCATGAATAGTAAGGTGGGGGCGGGACATTAAATAATCTTAGCCCTGCGACTTTCAAACTACGTTGTTTATTGTTGATACCATGGTCAGGAAATGCGGGATTTTAATCTTAATGGTGTCCCTTCTTACCCCACGGAACCATAAATATAATATTTCTCACTTGTGTGACGGGGTCAATCTTTTTCGTATCTTTGAATAGTTTAACTTGCACAGCACAAACCGGGAAACCAAAATAAACAAGAAAGGCAAGAAATACCATTCCTACAACGGCCACAATAACAACAATGAAGGTGAATTCAGTATTGGCTGAGACTTCTGGACGATTATCCACGGCTTTTGTCACTGAATAAATACAGACGTAATGAGTTGTTATGGATAGATTAACATTAGGTGGAAAACGGCTGTGGTAAAGTGGTCTTTGGGTTCAAGCCTCGTCGTTGCCACTATTGTTGGCGTATGTGTCCTTGGGCAAGACACTCAACGACAATTGCTCCAACCCAGTGGTCACTAATGGGTTGATAAAATTGTAAGCCATTTATAAAAACAATCACATACGTGGTATAACTCGTAAGCGAGCACGAGGTGATTTATTCTCTAGTCCGGCGATTCTAAAATACATTGTTAATTGTTCACAACACGCCCAGGAAATATTAAATATGCGCTAACGGTATCCCAACTTGCCCTACAGTACTATATATGATGTATATAGTCACAACAATTTATGTAATAATACACTTATATAGTTTGCATGTAAGACTAAGCGTATTGTAAACACTGCATTACATTTTAATCCAACACCATTACCTTCCGGTTCAATACATCGGAATTGAAAGCCTGACCACTTCCTCATACAGATATAGTCATTAGTTGGTGACGTCATGTCGAAAAAACTACTGGCATTGCCAAACTTTTGGATTGTACAATTGTCAACAAACTCTTTTGGTAGCGTCCTCATATCAAATGCCTGGCGTTGAAACAGAAGATCGACCGCTTTTCCACTGCTGTTGTGTGCATATTTCAAAACAGTTTCTGTGTCAAAATTATTGTTTTAAGTTTTTGTATAACAGAGAAAAATGTAACACACCCCGAACAACCTTTATTATTTATCGTTTCGGAAACTATAGAGAAGTTCATATAATTTCAAAAAACGTATGAAAGCAGGAACCAACAGTGAAGGGCAGTCGTTAAAACGTACTGCGCATAAAAAGTGCGGGAAGAGTCAGTTGCGGCAATTGAAACCATTGTTTTAGTTGTTGTTTTTATATGATCTTCGTTATTGTGATAAAAGATAAAACATTTGGTTTTATAGTATAGGGGGTGGGTAAAGATGGGACACATTTTTATTATATTTTCATGTCCCATTTAATAGTAAACAAGAAAACTTTCTGCAAAGAATTATAAAACAGCATTCTCAAGACTACCACAGACCGTTGGTAATTGTTTAAAACACGATTAGAATATTTGGGTATTATTTGATGAAGGCGTCCCGTATTTCCTCATCCTACTATATAAATAAGTAGTTATTATTACCTTCATTTAAATAGAAAATACACGCCTCCTTAAATGCATTCCACATTCCACTTTTCTTATGTGTAATAAACCCCTTCTGACTTGTGTACTCGGTATGTACTTCATCACGAAACGTATACTTATCATTCAATTTGTCGTATACAAAACATGTGGCGTTGAACCGCTTACGAAAATCTTCTTGTTCCGCTGTACCGTTTGCGCAATACCATATAAAGTCTTTCGGTTGTTGTTCTAAAACAATAATTGGATGAATGTATAGTAAGATGCTGGTTTCATGCGTTTGTAACTTTGTGGGTGATTGTTTATTGGAGATGTTTCCCTTTTTCGTTATATATGGCTAGCAATTTCTATAATTTATATTAGGAATCACTAGGTTGAAAAAAGTTGCAGATGCTTGCAGTCGTAGGACAAACAACTTGGGGAACTTTTATTAAAAGGAATATATTTCTAAAAGCTTACGTTCTCTAACTGGACATTTTATCGTGTGATAATATTGGTGGGCACACAACATCTTTTTGTTTTTATCTTGTACGAAATAAACCAGCTGTTCAGATGGTTCGCAATGTTTGGGTTGACAAGACATTTGTTCAAGTTTGACTCCACAGCAACCTTCCACGAAACGATTGTCTCTGCAAATTTTGTAAAATATTTAAACCTAACTTTCGGGTATTTAACTTAAAGTATAAGGTGGGACAAGTTTTCATTCCCATTCCTCGTCCTACTTGATGGAAAACAAAGCATATATTCACAAAATTATACAACAACCGTAACTCTGCGAAAATAAAATGGCTTAAATTAGAACAGAGTCGAAAACAATAACAATGATCATATTAATCAAAAAGACTGTGATTTTCTGAAAGGATAAATAGCAGCGTCCACAGTTCTAATTACTCACCTAATGTTTTCGTTATAAAGAACAATAGATATTGAATCAGCTTCACAGAAAGTTTTATTATACCGCCATGTAAAGTTTGTGGAGTTGAATTCGAACTTACAAAGCTGTAATTTGCTTGAACAAAACTTCAAATCTGTAAACACAATTTATCACAACTATCTCGCGACTAAAAGAATAAATGATTGAATGTATGTAACTTGTTTATTAACGACAGTCGTTATAACACGGGTGTTCTGTTTCATACACCTTGCGCCCGTTTACCAGTTACCACGCATGTAACTTTTACTTATCCTTGCGTGACAGTGCAACCAGAGTCGTAATAACATATGGGGGTTCTGCTTCATACACCTTATGCCAGCTTACGTGTTACTATGTAGGTAACTTTGTGGGTGATTATAGACAACCCATAAATAAACCAACGTATTTGAGCAACTTACCTTAAGTGTGTATGAACTTCAAGGAAATCAAATGTCTACTTACCCTTATTATGGTCGTATTTAACACAGCTGTCGCATATTCCATTAGAATTGTCACCAGTTGAGTTGGAACACTGGGTAATTTTAAAGTTTGGACCTCCGCACGAATAATCAATACATAACAAACAAAATATCAAGGATGCAAAAGCAAGATTCATTATTTTCACAGATATAAAACTTAAACGACTTGTTTCTGTAAATGGTTTGTGATTAGAATTGATTTAAACGTAATCTTTAAAGTATGTGTTGTGTTCCAAATGTATAACTCACAAAGTTTGGTAACTCGTAAGCTTGCACGATGGTGTATATGAAACAGAACACCCGTGTTATAAAGATCATTGGCCCGCCACGCGTGGATAAATACAAGTTATAAGTACCGCCTGTGGATTAAATGAGGTGAAGTTGTTACT
Source organism: Ciona robusta (assembly GCF_009617815.1). Lineage (NCBI taxonomy): Eukaryota > Metazoa > Chordata > Ascidiacea > Phlebobranchia > Cionidae > Ciona > Ciona robusta. The sequence goes on along the minus strand of NC_143241.1, from coordinate 1,082,034 downwards.
TTTGTCCTCTGCACCACACAACTTAGATACTACAACAACACATTTATCAAAAAAATATTTTCCAATACAGTATAATACTGCCCAACTGATTATACGCCTTCCTTGCGCTGTGGGGTAAGATGGGACAGCCTTTAAAGTCGCAGGGTTTTTAAAATTCCCTAAATATTCTGCGTTTAGTACCAATTGGTCGGGAAAACAGAGTGAAAACGTAAACCATCGTACCCCACCTAATAAATAACCTCTTACGACAATAATTTATAAAAAAAAAACAGTTAATTATTAATCAACGCATGATTGCAACTCACTCACAATAACCGTCTGCACATATTGTTACAACAACTCTCCATGGTATGTCATGCATCAACACAATATACGGATGTGTTAGAACATATATAGACGTCGCTTGATGCGGTTAGCTGCCTGCAGGTGTTGCTGGCTTGCACGTCACTTCACATCAAAACAATCTGATTTCCGATACATGGTTGTCTTCCAGTCAAGTAATCCGAACCGACCGCTCACTACTAATCCAATCATGCAGCAGCAAGCCTCACATGTTACAACCCAACACGGGAAATAAAACAAAACGACGGTTTTGACACGCACGATGTTTATGTAATAATTGTAGAATTGGAAAGCATAAATAAATTGGAGAAAATGTAATAAATCAAAATGCGAAAAACGTTTAGAGTAAGATGGGGTAATATGGGACATGTTTTCATTCTTATTTATCATTCCGTTTGGTGGTAAACACAGAATATCTACGGAATTGAATAACCGTATAGTCGCACGACTCTAAAAGGGCATTGTTAATTGCTCAATCATAAGCAGGAAATATGGTAATTAGGTGATAAGTGTATCCCATCTTACCCCACACTTTTATATGTTATCCCATCTTACCCCACACTTTTATATCTATTTACATGTTATATAAAAGTTTGAGATATAAAGATCATAGAAACTGCTCCACGTTAAAACAGAACTACACGCATATTTTTAATATTCCACAAAAACTTGTCTTGGACCTGAAACTCAAACTGTTTTTTTTTTCTTGCAAGCAAATTGTTTTCTGAGACTTTTTTCGTTGGTTTAGCTTAAGTTTTAACTTAGTTAAAAATCGATATTTCTAAATAAATACACTGAAGCACTATTAACGGCAGCATGAGAGAAATTTAAAGGTGAAAAATTACCGCCAATAATATGACGTAACACTTCTCCATTGTTGGAGAGAACGAAAGTCATTGAGGCGTGTCCAGGGAGATCATGGGTTTTAAAATATGTCGGGTCTATATACTGTTCATGGTCATCATCCCAGGATTAATATACATAAACGATACATTAAACTTTATGTATATTACTGTGGGATAAGATGGGATACCGTTAGCGCTGCTTTAAACTTCAAATTTCCAGATCGGGTTTTAACCAATTATCAACATTCCTTTAGAGTTGCGGCGCTACGATTTTATAATCCTATGAATATTATTATTTACCAGAATAAAAATAGAAACATCCCTATTTTTAAAGTTTTTATACTCACATATTAAAACAGTCGTAGCTCACTTGCATGCTCAACATCCACAGCTTAGCCCGCACGCGTCTATTACTACGTCGTTCATAAACTAATCGTTGTTCTGGAATACAAGGCCGTAAGCACGCGGCGGGTTAAAGCTAAGGAAATGACCGTGGTTGGATTAATGACTTGGCGGGATGTAGGGTGTAGATGCCACCGCAATAATTTATAATAATATTCGTCCACAGCATATTTCCCTAGCAGTAAATACAACATGAGCTAAGCTATGTAAAGTCTCCAACTAATTTAATTGGGTTACTAAAACGACATAAGAGATAAAATACAATTCATTTGAACTAAACATTTATAGTGGATTGTGGTAAGATAAAAACCTTTTTTCTTTGTGCTATTTGGTTTAGTAAAGCAAAAAAAATGAAAAAATTATAAACCGGCACCCCCCGGCTTTAAACTGACGTTGGTTATTGTTTAAAACACGATAATGATATCCGGATAATATGTGCAAATGGTGTCCCATCTTTCCCCACAGTAGTACATGTCTAACAAAATATGTGTGGCAAAAATATTTGACTAAGTGTGTTTTATCAACGTCAACAGAACCGTATAAATGAAAGATCGGGTTTTATCTTACAGTTTTCCCGCGAAAATTCAACCATAATAATAGCTTACGCGATCTTGACTAAAAATATCTGCTATCCAATTACTGCTTAAGGTAAGGCGATATACTTCAAACACTTTTAACACACGCAGGCTTGGCTATTTTGCATTTTAGCTGATGATTGTGACCTACTCAACAAATTACACGCGATGCAGTATTTTATCACAAGCATCGCATACTTGCCTTTGCTGTACAACTGGGTACACACTTACAATAAACCTCACAATCCAATGCAGCGTGAAGCGAGCTCTTTTTCTCCACCAGAAAAAGGCAGTGGTAGCTTGCAGCGCCAAGTAAACGAACCTTTCATATTATGTGCTTCAATTCAATAAACAATGGCGCTGACGTCACTGTGACGTAAATTTAACCGAAAGCAGGATAAGACTATCAGTAACAAATTTGAAAAATCTGTTCATGGTCAAGTTACTTTCCGATTCAATATATTTACTCCAAGTTAATCGTAAATTTGTCAAAACAAAATGGAATTTATGCCCAATAGACAATTATTTCACAACTGTTTTATATAAAATAAAACGTTTAAAATCAAAAAACAAAAAAGATTTTACAAACACAGAAGGTTTCGGTTATCTATCGACGTTATCATATATATGTTGTGCATCGCATGTGTTGACGGTTATAACCTTACTAGAGTGGGCGAAGTATAATTGATTTGGATTTCGATGTATCGTTTGAAAACAAATTAATTTTTCATGACTTGAAAAATAAGTGTGTTTGCGCAGCACCTATATAAAAGGGTGGAGTAAAATGAACTTGTTTTCATTCTACTTTCTCGTCTTAGTTGGTAGCAAACAAAGAATATTAAATGAATATGTAACCGTATCCTCATGACTCTAAAAACACGTTATTATTTCTTGAAAATATAAATATTGGATATTATCCGCAGCTATATTCCATCTTATACCACACAGTTCTATATTTGGTACATGATGCAACATGAATGTTCATATTGCTTACGAGTATGTATGCATGTTATGTCAAATGGTAATTCATTTTATATTGATGTCTCGCTTTGTACATTTGTAATTTGATCATCTCATGGTCAGATGCATGATGATATGTGTTGTGGTGAACCGACCAAATTTTTGCGGCTTCTCTTTTTCCCTAATTGGCTGAAACGTTGTATTAAATTACAATAAACACACTTATTGTATTGATTCGCGTTTCATCTTTACAAACCACACGCTGACACACAAAGTACTTTATATCGCAACTTGTTCGAAAAATTCAACTAAGTTATCAACTGTCGCTCTTCCCACACTTTTTATCCAGTTTTAACTGATGACGTTTTTTCTGTTTTAGTGTGGTTGATTCCCTTCTCATCGTTGTTTAAATGATATGTTCCTCGTTATAACTTTTATAAAGATAAATTAAAAATATAAGTCATGTAGCTATAACATCTAATTTATGTTTGCCATTTAAACAGATAAAATATTGGTTTTAACTAGGGGTACGTGGTGAACCATGGTCTAGCTAAAGCCATATATACGCCTGACTAAACATATATAGCTCAGTAGACAAAGTATTTCAGCCAAAGCCAAACGGCTCCGTTTAAACCTGAAAATGTAAGCGTGGGCGCAAATAGTTTCGACGTGATGATTCACACACATATATTCAAAGGATCAGTTTTGTAAAATAACCTGGAAACTATTTGTAACAAAATAACAACTCATTAAGTTTGGATAGAGCGCAAGGTTTATCACAGCAGGGTATATAAAAAACAACAGTAGTTTCATGACTTTGCGTTCATTAAATATCTAATGCTACCCTTGCTTTTCCCTTTATGTCATTGCTTTATTTTTTAGCGTTTTATTTTAACTGTTCATATTAACCTGACATTACTAAAGATGGGTTTACTTTTTAAACCAAAACGCTTAAGACAAAAATCATACATATGTGACGTCTGTATTAAAACCGGTCGTGCTTTAGGCACCATACAATATATATACCGTTATTAAAACCGTGCACATTAATGATGTGGGGAAAACGGGATACTATAACACCTAAAACCCATCTTCTGATCGTGTTTTTAAAAATTAACAACTTTTTTCGTGGGTTACGGTTAATCATATAAATATTCCTAAATATTCCTAAAGAGGACGAGAAAAAGTCATTGAAAACATGGCCTAATTTCCCTACCCATTATATATGCTGTGGTGAAGCAATAAAAATAGTGGTAATGTTCAAGCAATATACAGATTGCAAAAGCGAATACCGAATAATCACTTGTGAGTATATACCGGTACACTATGACGTTATTCTTTCAGTAGTTACGCCTTATAAATAATCTCGGCTGACAAGATTAATAATTAATTCAAACTAAACGCGCACGCAATAAAGTTCAGAATCGGAAAATTGGTTTAAAATAAACCTTGTTTTTGTTTTGAAATGAAATGTACGTGAATTACAGCAGCAGAATTACCAGCAAACATAATTATTCCTTTAATTAAATTATGCATGAACGAACGCCCCAACGAGCGAATTTACTAAAAATTCGGCACTCAAAACATCTTTTTGCATCAATTTTTAATCGAGTAATGAAACGCGTTACTTTATTTTCTATAACAGAAGATCGAGGTAATCCATTAACACGTTGTCGATATCAAAACATCCGCGAAGATGGAGCGAAATAATTTCAATAAAACATTTGTGATTAAGAAACGACGGACTTTATTTTGTCTCTCCGGCCAGGAAGGTCACGCAGTATTTAACATCGCAAAAATACGGGGAGTAACAGTCAAAGATTTCAAATTACAGCGTTTAGAGATTTTTATGCGCGATATCCGTTCTAGCTTGCTGCTTAAATCAATATTGAGCAGTTAAAAGTCAACCACAAAAACCAGACAACCCTTTCTGTATAAAATAAAAGCAACAACTTAATTAGATCTTCGTTCGCACGCACTGCGGTTTTTGATTGACGTGTCGTGGTAACAAGAAATCCAGGCCTTTCTCTTTAAATTTACGTAAATTCAAATAACGTCAATAAAATTTCCGTTGTTTTTAAAAGTTTTTTTTCAGAATAAACCACTAACGTCTGTACAACTTAAATTTGACACAGATTAATGTGGAGTAATATACTGTAAGACTCTTTGTTTACTAACGAGAAAAATAGAATAAAAATGTGTCCCACTTTCCCCTGCCGTGTTTTGACCACTGTCGTTTCGTTTGTATTATTTTCTAACCTGTTATCGAAATCGAGCAGCCAAATATAAGTGAATGTTATACAACACACTTGAATAGTTGGTAGATTTGAACATATTGTTTTTTTTTGTCTAGTAAACAAAAAAAATTAAAGAAATATAAAACCGCTAACTCATCAATTGTATTACAAACAAGAAGTATACTACGACGCCGTAGCATAGTTGGTTAGCGATCCTGTGTCTTACTCAGGTGTAATATATTTCCATCGTTGCTACCATTGTGGGCGTATGCGTCCTTGGGCAAGACACTTAACGGCAATAGGTGGCCACCAATGAGTTGTACAAATTGTCAGCCATACAGAAAAGGCATCAAAATACAAAATTATATTTATGGTAACTTGTAAACCGAGGTGTATGAAACGGAAAACACGTTATAATGACTGTCGTTGTCTCCATGCGAGGGTAAGCAAGGTAATTTCATTCATTTAATCAAAGAAATTTATTTAACATGATAATATAATAATTGCCACAATTGCATATACACTAAATAACCAGCATTCTGAAAATTAAAAACCTTCAAATATATCATGCATATTAATATACAGAAAACTGATTAGTAAAATATATAGAATTAATAACAAAACATAACACTGTATTGATTAAATTACTCGCACAAAAATCACAACTATGACAACTTATTAATACAGCAGTATATAGTAAGGCGGGGTAAGATGGTACACGTTTTCATTCTTCCTTTCTTGTGCCATTTGGTGGTAAACAATTAATATTAAAGAATTATAAAACCTTAATTGTTAAACAGAATCCCATCTTACCCCGCACAACTATGAGGTAAAATCTTGGTTCAATTCAATTTTTTCTTTGACCCATACATCAACACAACAACCCATATAACAACTGAAGCAACATATATAGTGATTAATGCTGTGAATAACGTTGAAGGTAGGTGGTGCGATGGCTGTAAATTATCACGAAACATATGAAGTAACAAAGCACACCCGATGCAACGAAGGAATTCAACATGACGTGCATATGCTCTATTTAATGGAAAATAAATAAATATAAAATTTTATTTAGAAAACCTTAAGCTAAAATATAAGTGCGGAAAACCAGGCGATACAGTGGCAGTGGTTGGTGTGCCTGCATATTTAACACAAAGGTAATGGGTTCAAGGCTCGCCCTGGCTACCATTGTGGGCGTATGTGTCCTTGGGCAAGACACTTAACAACAGTTGCTCCAAACCAGTGGTTAATTATGGGTTGACTGAATTGTCAATGATAGATTGAAAAACAAATAATAAAAAATTTGCAAAGGAAGAGCCAACTATAAAGTTAAATATGTAGTAACTTGAACACCAGGTTTATGGAACAAAACACTTGTGACTGTCGTGCCCGGCCATGCGAGGATAAATAAGTTATATTGATCTAAACTGAAGTAGTTTAATACTGTAGATTATAATGTTATGATAACATGGAAGTTTAATCCAGGACACAACCACACTGATCACATAAACATCCTGGGTGTTGGGGGTAATGGGCCAACTCTTGTCGATATTCTAATTCTTGGTAAAACATACAGTAGGATGGGGGAAGATGGGACACTTTTTAACTTCATTTTCTCGTTCCATTTAGTAGTAAAAAAGAACATTCAAACATTTATAAAACTATGTCCTCATGACTCTCATAGACCGTTGTTAATTGTGGAAAACACGATCAGGATATCTGGATATTATGTGCTAAAGGTGTCCCATCTTCCCCACCCTACTATATTACTTATACATAATTTAACTTACTTTTTGTCAAACAGAAATCCGAGACACGATAAAGAAAAAAGGAAATATGCGACATCCATGATGATGATGTATCCCGGCAACATTAACCTTGCTTTCATCATGCTTTCATACATTGGTACCAAGGTTAGGTAATGAACAACCGCATATGTGGACAGCCAGTATGGAAGATCATGGTTGTATCTTTTAATCGGCTTTTCAATCTAAGAAAAAATAATAGATTTAAATTAGGTTTCTGTTGGTTGTATGATGTCGTGCCACAGTAGTTAGCACCTTTGTCTCTGATCATGAATTAGCTGATTCAAGGCTTGATGCTGCTACCATTGTTGGCGTGTCTCTGGCAAGACAATTACCCACAATCGCTTCACCCCAAAGCTAATTGTCAGGCAAACATTACAAAATATCAAAAAAACAATTATCCAAAAACATAGTTTTGGATCAGTGTATAAAAGAGGGCCACAGTCTTTTTACAGAAACATTGTTTTACATTTAACAAAGTGGTTTTGGCTCTAAAGATTCAGGGTGTGGGGTATGATAATATTTGGGCCTGTATGTGTCCTTGGGCACTTAACAAAATCTGGCGTATGAAACAGAACACACATGTTATGACGACTGTCGTTGCCCCGTCACACGAAGAAACAACAAATTACATACATTCATTATAAAATGTATATTGTGTTAGTAAGTATGGGAATGTTAGTAGTGGCAGCAATACACACAGGTGGTATATCATGAGGGTTTCCACACCATGGCTTCCCTACGTCCCACCCCGGTCCCTTGATAACAACACACAACTTATTCCATAAGCCTTCAGTTTGCCAACATCGAGTTACAAGGTGTCGTAAATTTCCAGTCTGTAAACAATACAACATAAGTTAGCTGAACTTTATGAACACTCACAATACAAACATAACATGTCCACATATTATGGCTTCCTTTTGTCTTTTATATTTTCTTTTAAGCATTTCATTTAAAAACTAAAACCATGTTTAGAAGTTAAAATAAACGCTTGGATTAAAATTCAAAAGAAAAATGGCAATCACAAAACAATACAGGAAAATCCGGCATGGGTATGATTCATCACAACATCAACTTTTATTTTTTTTTTAAATACAGTAACGAAGATCAGATTATTTAAAACAACAAAAATGGAAAGTTAACAGCAAAACGGAGGTTGGTAAAAACAACGACCATGTTTTAACACACACACTGTTTTCAAACGGATAAAATACACTTTTAAGAGTTTGCAGAAATGCAGAATAAAACTCTATAAAAATGTTAAAAAATAGAAAGTAAAATTTTAAGTTGGTCATGTAATGTTTATCATTTTAGGGAAAGCTGTGAAAAAATAGATGTTGGATAATGTAATGCATGGAAACTCACTTGTACAAAGATAGGATCAAATGTATTGATGGGATGAACATGGCCGTATGCGATCTCTTCATTCGATTTCTCTTTCACAAATGTTCCTGTCAATAAACTAATTTATTTTAACAGTTTAATAAATGAACTTAAAAAAGTTATTTAAAAAGTGAATGATATCAAACTTAATACTTTTTCAGACAATCTGATTTAGCCCTTGAGTTGTGTGGACAGACATTCACTAAAAAAATAAAATCAATTCGGCACAAACATACAAGGTAACTCATAAGTAGGAACAAGGATAAACATGTTAAATTTGTTCAAGTAAGATAATAAAGTTGGTGTGAAATAGAAATAATTGAACTTACCAAACATTCTGTCCCATATAATGAGTGTCCCCGCATAGTTCTTATCAATGCAATAAGCGTTCCTACCATGGTGAACCCTGTGGTGGCTCGGCGTGTTCAAGATGTATTCAAGCGGGCCTGCCATAGATATCATATAATATATATATACTAACGATGTTAAAAGTTAAAAAGGCATACCCACGAAAAATTAGAATTTGTATATGAATAGAAATGCTCTAATGTGATTTAATGATACCATCAAAGTTTTAAGAAAATAAAATAGCTTTTAAAAGTCTGAATAAACGTTTGCAAATAAGACAGAAGATAATCCAAGCGTAACTGAAACTTCTCAACTGTTACAAATTAATCGTTGATAAGTATATTATGTTTACCTAGATTGTCAATTATTTCAGTGTGAATCCAGAATTGAAACAGCAAGTTAAACTGTTTGTGGACAAGATAGACCGGTGGTGGAACAAACAGAGCCAGAGGAAGATAAAACAACTGAAAAGAAATAACAATTAATGACCAATGATAAAATAAATTGTTTGTAAATAAAACTTTATTTCCAAACACTAATTATATATATATATATATAGTTTAATAAAAAACTATAATTTGAAAATTCAAAATTAATAATGGGTTTTAGTTTTAAATTGGTGTTGACCTGAAGGAGCTAAGGGTAATAACAATAAGTTTCATGTTTGCCGTTCGGTGCTTATGTTTTCTAATTTAGACCAATAATGAAGTACCAGGTAGCAATCACTGTTCCCAAGGACACATACAACCACAATGGCAGCAGCATCGAGCCTTGAACCCAGAACCTTTAGGCTCTGGGTTAGAGGCAGGCACGATAATTAAGTTTAGACATATCTATGTTAAGGTACATTGCTTACCATAACGATAGGACCAGCTATTGCAGATTGTCGCAAAGCTGTTGTCAAATTATAATCTTCAGAACTATGATGTGTTTGGTGAGATGACCAGAATATATTGATTTCTAATAAAATATAAAACTTTGTTTACTTTTTTATCATGAATTTGCTTTCACATAAGCTGTTGAACAAACAAATGATTTTAAGTCGTAATAAATTATGTTTTGTTATAACATGGTTTGCTTTCTTTCTATGCACATTATCAAGTATAATAATAATGTTTAATTAGAACTTTGCATGATGACATCTAAGTTGATAAAATTGTCCTAACATACCAATTACGATAAAACAACTATAAAACATTACAAGGTTTGAAACCCACACCATGTGATCCACGATGAAACCAGTAGTAACAAAAGTCAACTCCGAGGAAAGTAACGATCCAGAGCCATGCACTATCCCATGGTAAGTTAGTAATGGAGTATTTATCATACACATACACGTACATTGAAACCTCTATAGACTTTGCACTGACAAGTCTGTGGTAGAAAAAATACTTACTATTTAGTATTTACTTATTTAGTAGTAGTATTATTATACTAATAAAACAACAACCATCTCAATTTTATCATTTTCTGTGGCAAATTAGTTGCACGCTTGCCTCTAGATTAGGGTTATGGGTTCAAGGCTCGATGCGGCTATCATTGTAAGTTTGTGTTCTTCGAAAAGACACTTAACTGCAATTGCTCCAACCAAAGGTCACTAATGAGTTGTCCAAATTGTAAGCCATGCATTAAAATAATTACCCACAAAGGGTGGTAAAACTGGAAAGACACAATTTATATGAAACAGAGTACCGTGTTATAACAACTGTGGTTGAGGATAAATAAGTTAGGTTCATTTATTTTTACACAACAAAAAACGAATTTACTTAATAAGCTGTGACAGAGTTCCTGCACTTAAGCTTGAAATCCCATCATTAATTCGCATTACACGTTTTCCTTTCCATAATCCAACAACGATTTCAAGCAGAATAAGCGCAATGAATGGATGTAACGCCTATAAACAAATTAACATTTAAACAATCCAGTAGTATTTTAAAAATTCTTTAAACCAGGAATGAATGATTTCTATTTGGTGTCAATCATCGGAAAACTTTACAAAAGTGAAAAGAAGGCAACGATAAAGCGTTCTTGGAATAAAACAAAAGAACACAACTTATTTTACAAAAGGCATAACCATACCAACAGTCAGGTTGAATAAAGTGAAGAGAATTAGCGATAAAGTTATACACACGCGTTGTAGGTAAAAACTACTTGCGTCGAATGAAAGTGTGGCCACTAAACCCACAATACAATATAAATTACCTTATATTAAGTTGTACTTATATTAGGGTGGGGGAAGATGAGACACCTTTTCATTCGATTTTTCTTCCAACTTGGTAGTAAACAAAGAACATTCAAAGAATTACAAAGTCATATCTTCACAACTTCTATAGACCGTTGTTATTTGTTTAAAACACAATCGGGGCATTTGGATATTATGTGCTAAAGGTGTCCCGTCCTCCCCGACCCTACTATAATTAAAACAAAGATATATTTAGAAGAAACAAAAATGAAAATTCGACCAAGTACTTACTGCATCAATGTAGTTGGGAACTTTACTGACATCACTAAAAGAGGACTCACTTGGCAGCAAAACATAAAACAGACTCCGAAAACTCTCTCCAAACCCTGGTCGGTATGTATTCGAATGTGGGTCCAACAAAGTATGATTTACATTCATATTTTACAGAACTTGTTTTTAGAAAAACCTGTGTATGTATTTATCAACAAGAAAATATAATATTTTTATATTGAACAGTTGTTGAGTGTCATTTACTCTAATGTAAACAACCTGTATAGGACGCAGGTTCAAATGAAAATAAGAAAAAAACTGTTTGCAAAACGAGTAAAATATGCCTGCCACTCTGCCAGCATCAGTCTATACATAAAAAATATTTATAGAACATTTTATATGTATATATAGTTTAACTTTGAACATTTTTTAAAAAAAAACTGACAACTTAGCACTGAACTTTAATTTTGAGCTTTAAAATTAATTACTTCGTTCTTAACAAAGTCATTCATTCATTCAAAGTCAATCAAAAAAAGACGTAAATATTGAAATAGATTGGTCAACCTTGGAATTAACTACAGTTAATTAGAATCATCTTTGTTTAATAACATAATTAATTAATTATGGTTGAATATTTACAAACGGTGGCGCAAAGGAGTGGTTCTGGGTGTTGGTGGTGAAATTAATCTAATATAAAACACAGTTGCGATGACCTGTTCTTGTTTTGGGAGGTTTTTATTTCTTAATTTATTTCAAAATCTTTAGAAGGAATTTTGGCAAAGTAAGCAATGGTCCTTCCAACTGAGCCACTGTTAACTAGGATATTGCACAGAACAAGACATAACATTGCACAAGATATAATGCAGTACATAATGTTTACAAATGAAACTTTCAAACAAATATTTGTTTCACGTCTGCTGTATATTTATGATGCTAACATTCACATAACATAATGAACTAAATATATATTATATATACATACAGTTCTTAGGCAATCATAGAATCTATTAAAATTGGGTTTAATTATAACTTCGGTTCTAAGAATACAAGCAAGTTTATAAAGGGGCTCCTTTAGTGAAGTAAATTCTACAGACATTGACATATTTGCAAAACATTTTAAAACACAGGGAAGGCAGGGAGACACACAATCCTATGAAACAAATCAACATCGTTTGTTGTAATCAGTGATAAATGCTGTGTAGAAATTTCGAACTTTAGCCTGCCTACCCTGCCACCCCAGGTTTGGTGCCTACTAACTGCTTGACATTATAGTTTGTAATTGTATTCCAGTAAGCCCTTTATTAGATGAAACTTTCTTCTCTTTGGATCTTGTAACTTTTTCTTGAGGAATATTGTTAGCACTACGTGAACTATGTTCTCGTACCATGCAGAACTCCATGGCACCGGTGCTATCAAGTGTCTGATCTTTATCCACACAAACCCCCAGTCTATCCTGATATTCAAGGTTGTATTTGCCAACAAAATTGTTTCCTTTTCTTCGTTTTAATGCTTTCTTTAGAATTTCTCCCATAGTAACATTCAGATCATCAACCTGAATAAGCGAGAAGCCAGCATAATCGTTCACTTTAACGAACACGCTTTCGCAATACTTTCCATCAACACCTCCAGCGTTACTTATCACATGCTTTTCCATCAATGCAAGAGTTGGAAAACTAAACTTTGCGACTGGTTCGTTGTTTTCTAAGGCAGGGAATCCGTAATCTACCTCACCATCGTCTTCGGCGATGTTTAACGTGAAACCTTGAACATCGGTACGCTTGATTGGCGGCGAATATTTCTCAGTAACATACTGCCAACATGATAGTCCAATTAAGTCAATAATTTTTGCGCCGGACACGAGCATTACTACTTTCATTGGTTCTGTTGGAGGTGGTTCGCCGTATACAAATACAAACATATTAATACGCTGGGTGGAGGTTGCACCTTCATGCCCTCTGCCGTCAAACTTATAATATTCCTTGAATGGATTATCTGCTACTTTGACCTTCTGCATGAGCATCTGTGAAAGTGCTGAAACAGAGCGTTTGTGACTTTTTTTTTCGTGGTTATAATCATCGCTTTCATTCAAGTCACTATGGGCTTCAGTCTCAGCCACATTAAACCCAACATGCGTAGAAGTAAGCTCAGTATCAACTGTTACATTGTTAGATTCAACCCTAGAGAACTGCATGTCCAAACCATTGTTTATATGAACTTTTTTCACATCTGTTCTATTTTCCACAATGTTTGATCCTCTTATATCATTATCAGGCACCAAAGATGTAGTTACTTTCTTTGAAAACATTGAATCTTTACTTTCGTTAATTAAATGTGCAGGGAGTTGATTCCAATGGACAGTTTTTATTTGCACGCGACTCTGACGTTCCTTGCGAATCATCTCCAGTTTCTGTGCTGTGTTTGATCTTCTTCTGACGCCAAAGTCCCACCCAGATTGAATATCGGGCGATGGTGCAAGTGGAGCAACAGGAATATCCTCTTCACTTGATTTGTAAAACAAACCATCATTACACGAAACGGCTCCGGGCGATTTTTCCAAGGACCCTCTAACCCCGCACGAGGTATTATTCAAACACTTCGAATGATTACCTTTTATATTTTTTAAAGCTTTTTCCTTCAATTTCTTTCTGTGTTCTGCTAATGTGAGCAAATCATTCTCCTGTATCACCATTTCACACATACCGGTGTCATCACTTGTGATGAAAGAATGCCGAATGTGGTTCAATAACCAATCGGGATCATCCACTATTGCCATTTTCAGCAACTACAAATAATCTGGAATCGATTTAATATTAAATTGTAATTTACTGTAACAGTTTCAACATTATTAAAGAATTAAAACTCCCAACTAAAAAATTGAAAATGTTGTGTTTCTCTTTTCCATCACCAAACACGCTACAAAAGTACAACATATCGAAATGTCCCAACGGAAATATATCTTTTCCAAACCCAATAAAACAACTGTGAACACACACGAACCAAAAAAAAAATTAAACAAGACCTAATCACCAAAAAACATAGGTTTCGTTTTAAATTTAAATCTTCTGCAGTTTAAGATATCCCCATTATACAACTAAACCATTAAAAGCAGCATAATATCTTGTGCATTGCGAATTGACTTGATTCCTTAACCAACCCTGCAGCAACTTAACTGAGCAGTTCAAGTTCGTATCAACACGACATATAAATTAGCATAGTGAAACACAAACGTAGTGATAAAAATCGAAACCAGGTTAAAACAATGATTATTTTCTTTTCCCAGTTTTTCCTTTTATTGCATTTAAACTTGCTTCCTTTGATGCATGAAGTCTCTCTTCTTTTGCCTTTTTCTCAGCCTCTCTTTTTTGAGCTGCTTCCTCTCTTTGTTTACGAATAATGGCAAGCCGAGCAAGATCTGCTCTTGCTTCATCTGTTTTACCTTGCGCATGTAGTTGTTGGTATCTTCTTTGCGCCTCCTGTTTTGCAATTTGTTCTTTTTCTCTTCGTGATAAATCAGTGGTAGGCGTGGTAACAATTTCATCTAACTGTGATGCTTTTTTCGTTTTATTTATAACTCGGTTTGGGTTGTTTATGTCAGATTTTTCTTCTTCTTCGGAAGTATCTTCATCAGACGAGGAATCTTGTTTCTTCCTCCAGTTTTGCTCCTGTTTTCGCTGTGATTCTAGTTCATCCACACTTGTAAATTGACGGGCTCTGCCCTTTTGACTGCGTTTTCCTCCACGAGGCATGGCTTAGCAAATTTTGAAATTTAATCAACACACACAAATCTATTCAAACAAACTTAAAAAAGTTAATATTAAATCAACGAATTTGTAATGAACTGTTTGCAAATAAATATTTTCAAATTATCTAGCTGTTAATAAAGTATAAATATTTAGTGGCTGTCCATACCGTTTACCAATGCCATAGTTAACTACACTAGAGTACACACAGCTATTCTTAGCGAGCATTTGATTGACAGCCGCACAGCCGGGAACGTATTTCATAGAGCGTTTTCGACACAAAATACTTAACTAAATTTAATCAGAGTCGTATAAACACCGAGTAGTCCAACTGCCGTCTATGTGTGTCCAAAATAGAGCAAAAGTGGTGACTTTGACAAAGGGTTTAAACGAACTTGTTAAGTTTTGTTTGTGTTTTCCTATTGTGGGAAGGTGTAAAACAGCTTCTATTTACCTTACCAAACATTTTTTAGAAAAAATGTATAAATTTAGCCGCATTAAATGACTAAAATGTCGCAAATCAACCGCTTCTAATTTTAATTTTTGACTTTTTTTGACACAGAAAACAAATAACACATGTTTTTTACATTTTTCAACCTTTAAATTTGTTTTTAGGCCCAAGTTTTTCTGTAATTTACCGAAAAACATACATTTTCCCTATACCTACTGTGTTATTTTGGACCCAAATTGCCGTTCAATTTGTGTTTTACGTAACAATGGGTTGGACTACTCGGTATTTCTATGGCTCTGAATTTAATGACAAATGTTCACTTGATAAAAAGTACACAAAATAAAAAAAAATAATAAAAAAATATTTTGTAACAATTTTATATCATTTATAGGCAAAAAATAAATACTTTTAGCACTCGGGAATATGATATTTCTATGGCTCCGTATAAAACCAACCCAAGAGAGAAAAGCTCTAGTTACTGGGCACCAGAGTCTGCTGGGCACGTCGTTATGATTTTAAATTATTGAAATATCTTGTTTATACCACAGCCATAGAAAGGCTAGAACAACTCATTAGAACGTAAATGGTAAAGGTGACTGTACACAAAATGCGTATTGCGTTAACGTGCGTAAATCGCATCCGAAAACGGACCGACACCGAACCATCCGTTAAAGGGCGTTGCACATAGAATCCGTCATCGCACGATTTTACGCTTGGTTGCGCATGTAAACAAATGGCCGAAGACTGCTACCAAAGAGATCCTAAAATACAGATATTATAGCGGCCATTTTCGATACTTTGTACTGGTGCCACCCACAGAAATAAAAAAGAGTAGAACGCGCAACTGCCCAAAACCGTGATATATTTGTTTTTCTATTCACGTGATGGCCAACTCCGTCCCCATTTGAATGAATGAATGAATGTAACTTACTTTATCCTCGCGTGGCCAGAAAACGACAGTCTTTATCACACGGGTTTAACACCTCGTGCCAGCTTACGAGTTACCATGTATGCTACTTTGTGAGTGATTATTTTTTTGGGATTTTTCATTTTTTTTAAAGTATGGCTGATAATTTGGACAACCCATTAGTGACCACTGGGTTGGAGCAATTGCCGTTAAGTGTCTTGCTCAAGAACACATACGCCCACAATGCACAGACGAGTCTTGAACCCATTACCTAATGGTTACAGGCAGGCGCGCTAAACACTACGCCACGGCGCCGGATTTCGCTTGGTCTCCATTGTAAAAGATAGGCGCACGGTGGCTTTATTTCAAAAACTACACCAACCATTCAAGTTTATTAGGCCAGTTTAGTTATTTGGTAGGTTAACGCTTACAGTTTAGTGCTTGTTTAGAAAATTTAATTTTTTAATAAATTTAATTAAAAACATTCACACAAACGGTTTGTTAGAACTATATAAATATGTTTGGAAATAGTTATTTTTTTCTATAAATACAAATTAAGTCAAAAAAACGACGAAAAACTACATAAAATGCCCTGGCTTCCATTGACTACAATAGTAAACGGGAACGACCGCGAAAGAGAGAGAGTGTATCATGCTCTCTCCTTTACCGACATTGGAGATGCGCGTTCTATTCTTTTTTTATTTCTGTGGTGCCACCAAACTAAAATTTGGACACTGTGCTCACTAGACCCCAGCGGTACCGATTCTAAAATAAAAATTAAAAAAAATTATTAATTACATATGAATATTAGCCATAAAAAAATCCTAAACAGTTCGTTAATGACCTTTCCAGTTTGTTTAAACAATCCTCCAACTACAAGAAATGTTTTGACACAAGCAAAATCGCATGCGTACGTGCCTAAATATCCAACATGTTGCATCGCGTCGGATGGCCTGTGTTAACGGACGTTTCGCAAGTTTCGGACGTTACACATTCTGTGTAAAGACGCCATCGGAAGGCGTCGGACCGATTTTTTACGCGCGTATACGCATACGGACGAAAACGGATCCTGTGAACAGCCACCTTAAGAGTTACCACGTATACAACTATGTGGGTCCTATTTTATAAATATATTATGCAGTTTGAAAATACTATATTAAATGCGGTAATGTTTTTCTCCATGTTTTCTTCGCGTGCAATACCAAGCAATATAGCCATTAATTTCAAATTTTTTATACCAGTGCTCTTACATCTTTTTTGGGTTGGTGAACCCCTAAAGTTGTCGCGACGAACTTATGCAGCCCTGATTGCTTTAACGTAAAAATAATGACGTTTCTCGATTCCCAGTTATGCAAATATAGAATTCATTCAAAAAATGTAGGAAAGTGGCTAGGTTTGAAAAATGTTCAAAACTGAATATTATTGCTGAAAATTGTTGAAGTTTGTGATGCACCCTTGTATACCTTTTTGTACTGGTGCACCCCTGGCATATTTTTGTGCACCCTAGGGTGCATCGTGCACACCGGTTGAAGAGCGCTGTTCTATACAATAACATACTGTAAGTATCAAGTTACAAACTATATCTCTAGAGCAAAACAAAAAATATTTAAACTTGATTTGTACAATATTATTGTACAAAACATTATTTCATGTTATTTACATATATTTTCAACAATAAATACATTTATTAATTAAAATAAACATGAATTTTTCACTATTCCTTCTTACCCTGTTTGTTTTCGAATTGCTAAAATTACACCTTGGTTGCAAATCGCTAAATAACTTCCGGTGAGTTTTAATATATATATATTTAAGTTTTGTAAATGATTAATGGCGCAATAAACCGTCTTAGTACAGTGGGGGGAGATGGGACACTTAAGCACATATTGCCCAATATTTCCAAATTCAAAATACACCACGAATTGGTACTATCACTCCTTTGTTAATTAAAAATAATTCGAAAAATATATATTATAACATACACAGATATTTAGCAAATTAACAAAAAGGTGAAATTTTACAAAGTTGAAAAAAACACAGGATAATACCGGACAGTTTAAGATTCTTGCTAATTTTGAGTAATAAATAATTTATTGAGCACGTTAGTGGTTATATGGATACTTGATTTTTGCGCGACTTTTTTCCGCACTTACGAATAAATCTACTCCATATCCTTTGCAGATCGAAATGGGGAGCGCAAAAATCAGCCTTGCTTGCTATTTACCGAGCTTCGATACGTCCCGTCATTGGATATGAAATCGAAGCATATTTATCTGCATCTCAGTCCAACAGAAGCGTAACACAAACCGTACAAAACAAACGTTTGCGCATTGCCACTGGAAGTATGATCATCACACCGATTGTATGTTTGCAAGCATTGTGCCAGGAACCACCAGTTTACATTCGATAACAGAACGCTTGTCTAAAATACAAGTTCAAGCTTCTATCATCCCCACTAGACCCTGACAATTTGAGCACACTACTACAGGCACCGACTAGGTCATCTTCATTTCTACAAGTTACAGAGGAATTCTCAACCGAAACACGCGTCGGTATCATTCAACCGTTCACTTCGCCAATGTGGGAAGTCACTGAAGAATTCTGTTACACCTCTTCAGCGTCGCTTGGAGATAGTTTTGTTTTTGGCGAGTTTTCTTTTCATGTTTACTGTGATCGTTAGTTATGCCTTCCCGCAAATAATGTTGTATTGGTCAGATTTAGTAGTTAATATTAATTATGTGATGTTTGGTTAATTTAATCTTTACATTGTGACTAATGAGGCAAGGTGTAAAAGAAACGTGTTCAATGTGTCGTCACATAAACGATAAAGTTCGATACCGGTGTGTCAATCGTTGCTTTCTCTCCGTCCCATGTTGTAAGTAGAAAACATTACTCGTTGATTAGGTGATATTGGGAACTAATGCTTAGACGATCTTCAGCCCGCTTCTATGTCTGTGCACGTTTCTGTTCGATTTATACATATATATACTTTTTTACTTTTATTTTTAACTTGTTTCTTCGAATACGATAACAAAGGTTAGATTGATGGAAACAATGTTCAAATGAAACGAAAGCTGCGCTAGTAAATTGTTAACTAAATTTAAACTATAGTACAATGGGGGAATATGGGACACTTAAGCACATATTGCCAAATATTTCCAAAATCAAAATAGATGACGGTTTTAGGGTAATACCACGAATTAGTTCTATCATTCCTTTATTAATTGACAACAATTTAAAAAATATAACAAAACACACGAGGAGTTATTTAGCGATCCGCACAACAAGTGAAATTTTACAAATTCGAAAACACACAGGATAAGAAGGGACAGTTTAAAATCATTGTTAATTTTGCTTACAAAGTGTATTTATAAATAGAAATATACGTAAATAACACAAAATAATACTGTACGCTTTGAAATTAGGTCTAAACATTCATTTTCTTGCCCTACTGCTATAGTTTTCAACATGTTACCTATATATATATTATATTATTGCATAACAATTGGTATTGTGTGAACGACAATGGGTATTGTGTGAACGACAATGGGTATTGTTCGAACTTCAATTGATAAATATTGTATCCAACAAGTGTATATGAACTTGTAATAACAGAAAATTGATTATAACTGTTGATAAAGTTTTTATTTTTGCTACAAATTGGGTGTTACTATTCTGTTCTGGCACAAGCCACTTCTCATAAATTATCACCAAGTGAAAATGACCAAATTTCGAATATAAATAAATGAATGTAACTTACTTTATCCTCGCGTGGCCGGAAAACGACAGTCGTTATCACACGGGTTTAACACCTCGTGTCAGCTTACGAGCTACCATGTATGTTACTTTGTGGGTAATTACTTTTTTTATTGGATTTTTTCATTTTTTTTATGTATGGCTGATAATTTGGACAACCCATTAGTGACCACTGGGTCGGAGCAATTGTCGTTAAGTGTCTTGCCCAAAGAGACATACGGCCACAATGGTAGCAGCGACGAGCCTTGAACCCATTACCTAATGGTTACAGGCAGGCGCGCTAACCACTACGCTACGGCGCCGGACAATATATTTTCAAAACATTATCTTTTTATTATATCAGTATCTTATAGTTGAAAACCCCCTGAGGCATAAATTACTAATTATTAAATTAAAAGCAAACCTTTCAAAGTTTGGCATTGAAAACATACAAAACTACAATGTGGGGGAAGATGGGACTCTAAATTGAAATATATTTACATTAGCAGTATTCTGCAACTTGTAGTTAACCTACCGAGTTTAACAGGCTGTGCTAGTTTCTTTGCCATGTAAACTTCATATACAGTAGGGTGGGGAAAAATGGGACAACTTTTAACTCTGTTTTCTCGTCCCATTTGGCAGTTAACAATGAACAGTCAAACAATTATAAATCTATATCTTCACGGCTCCCATAAACCGTTGTTAATTGTTAAAATTACGATCAGGATATCTGGATACTATGTGCTAAAGATGTCCCATCTTCCCCCACCCCAACGTTAAACCAATATTTTGTTGTTGTTTTTATCTCAAATTAAAGTCATATTCACCCCTGCCTATTTTCTCCATGCTTATATCTCAGTGTTTTTTTTACAAAACTAAAACTAGTTTTATGAGACAAAATTAAACTGTACGAAATATTCAAGGTTGTTTTCATGAAGCTATGAAACTAGTTTAAGCGTTCACACACGCAAACTAAAACAATTCATTGGCTTTACTGTGATTTAGCGAGCTTTAAAAAATAGCACCTTACTATTTCGCATTTTTTACCTGTTCAAAGTATAATGTTTCTTTTTTACATATTTTATTTAATATTTAAAAACAGTAATCAGCTATGACGGGCGTTTTATAAAGTCGTGATAATGCTGTCGAATAATTCTGTAACCTTATTTTCCTGAATATCATTAAATGGGGGTCCGTAAAAAGAAAATTAAAAAAAGTCTCGTCTGACAAAGTGTCCCATCTCCCCCCCCCCCTACTAAATGCTCATTAAAAGACGTGTGCATTTATTTGATTTTAGCTCTCTTGTTTATTTTTTTTTAAATTTGTCGTGCCCGCTTATCAGATACCAAGTATTTTACTTTGTGGGTAACATTTTCTGTATGGCCGAAATTTTGGGCAACCCTCTAGTGAAACCTATGGGTTGGAGCAATTACCGTTAAGAGTCGCTGTTCAAGGACGAATACGCCCATAACGATAGCAGCGACGCATTAAACCCCTAACCTCTCGTTACAGACAATATTAACTAACTAACCGCACGATATATTTAACACGACAATATAGGGTCGATTACGAGTTGCAAAAAACATACAAAATTATTAATTATTAGTCATAACATAGGTTTTTATTTATCTTATATATATAATACAGTAATAGAGATCTAATTGAACCAACTCGCTTCGGGTAAAAAATAAAAGTGACAAATAAAAGCGTGGCTGCTATTTGCTAAGCCCATAATACAGTGTATAAATTCAGTCATATTGAGTTGTACTAAATCGGAGTAAATTAAAAGGAAATCTGAGATAATGCGTGCGTGTGACGTATCCTTTTGTTGGTGGACTACTATTGTTTCGTAACGAATGAACATCATACGTCTCTACCGCACAGCCAGGTCTACTTATATTAAGCCAGCATGCGCACGGTTGAATTAGCTTGAGGCCTTTTATTACAGCTATGTTTCTGTTGTGTATTATGCGGTGTGTTGCTTTTAATTGTTAGATTTATCTAATAATCGATGTTGCTTAGAAGAGACAATATAGTTTAGAATTGTACTTGCATAAGTAAAATTATATTAAACTTACATTTTGCTTTGGGTATCGAGGTTTGATCGTGCATAATATAACAGTGGTTGTTGTACATTGTTCACTAAGAACGTTCTGCTCAAAAACCGGTGAACCATAAGACAGGTTTCAAGTGTAACGTGATCAGGTATAAGATATATTTAAACAGTAAACGCTCAGTCAAGGTTATCTAAAACAAATTAATAATTAACTTTTTAACTTCCGACATCACTGAAGATGGCTTTAGTTTTTAAACCGTAATTTTTTAAAATGGAAGCCGTATTAAATACATATATATGTGTGTGTTTATGAATCTAAATGCGTTTTCTGTTTGTCGTTTTAACCAAAGCAATTCATATAGAGAACTTAAACAAAGCTATAGACAGGATACAACGGAACTTCCTTCATTGCTTTGTTTAAACGGGTTGTTCAACAACATAAGCTAAAATGAAATCTCCTGATGTTTATATGATAGCGCAGTATCATGTGTAGTATATATTTTATTATTTGTAATGACAGTAATTAATAATTGATATTTCAGGTATAGTTTTACCCGTAGTGTGTTTTAACAACTGTTGTTTTGCTGCTAATTTCTTTCTCTTTGCTTTTTTAATTATTCTGATCTTCATTACTTTATTTATTATCGTTTTGGTTTAAATGAAACTTTATTTACTGTTTTGCAATTTTGTCTAAACACAGAAAAACATGAAACACCCTTACCATTGGAGACTTTCTACTGTAATAAGCGTTGTGATTTTCAATCTGTTGTTATTGTGGGGTATCCAAAAAATGCTGCGGTTCGACTTCATCCCTCGGCAGCAGTCTTCAAACAGTGAGTCCACACGCATGAGTGCAGCGGGTAAAAACAAGCCTCTGATTTTGTATTGGGGAAATACTTACGAAGACGCTGGGCTGAACATTGAATGCTCGGTGACCTACGATCAAAGCAGATTACCTGACGCAGATGCCGTGATTTTTCACTTCGATAAAATTAGAAAACGGGACATGCCTTGGAGGTATTATAGGTACGTTAAACATGTGTTTCACTGCGGAAATAGTAGCTGTTTGTGATTCATTGCTTTGCCGCAGTGGTTTGTGTGCTTGCTACTAGCCCCGAGTTTACGGGTTCGAGGCTTGGCCACGTGTTTTTTGGACAAGATACTATTTGACAATTACTATTTGCATTTATACATGTGTTATAACACATGAAATTCGTGGTGTATAAAGATTGGTAAAGAATATGTGTAAATAAGCTCTTTTCTGTACCATGAGTTGACATGTAAACTTCAGTTAACCTTGTCGTCGCTTGAAGACGCTTGTTTTTGTGAATTTGGATAAACCGTAATCACGCAGTATTATAGGTAATGTTAGAAGTTAATATTATTCATATTGTGGCGGCTGCATAATGATTTATTGCGAGCGGTAAACTAAAAGAGCGAAGAAACGAGAGACGCGGTGTTTATACCGAATCACCGAAGATGACGATAAGGAAAAAGCACTCGTCTACGTTTCGGCACACACACGTTTACTGTGCGGTTTTAAATTTAAAAATTTAGTTTAAAAACTGAAAATATGTTTATATATTTTGATTTGATATCAATCAAGAGATTAAAGAATAATTGCTAGAATTAAGGATTGAAATAAGTGCGGAAAAAATCGCCCATAAAACAACAACAAGAACAACTGTTCGACGAAAAAGGATCTATATGACCACTACCGTGCTCAACAAATAGTCTTTTAAAATTTGGTATAAAAATGGGGAAAAGGGGAATGTAAACGTAACGATTGCGACGCACGTTTTTTTCATATCGGACTGAATTTACATTAAAAAGTTTCATCCATTCATTACCTCCAGGGATAAACACCAAATATTTATATGGTGGTGCGCCGAAGCTCCAGCCATTTTCGGTCGCAATGCTTTACATGAGTTCGATGGTTTCTTCAATTGGACGTGGACTTATAAGCGAGATGCAGATGTACAAAGGTTGTATGGTTCCCGGAGAGAAATATTGAATTTTGTCGCAAAAGGAAATCAAGCAGTTGATAAAATAATTTCTCATAAAAAGAAAATGGCGGTAAGTAAATCAGCTTTGTTTTTTTATGATAATTCGCGGTTTTCAGACGGGGTAAGATGGATCGCTGCAAAATCTTGAACAGATTATGATAAACAAGCTAAATAACACAAATAATATTGCACGTTTTAAAAAAAAACAAGTTTAAACAGTTTAAGTCCTTCACATCATGCAATGGCTGCTGATACTGTATGTTGTTGTTTACGCAATACCATGCCACAGTAAATAAATGGCAGCAGTTTTGCTGCAGAAGTAACTATATTTTGCTCGGAGCCGTTTCACAGTCGTTTGCCCGCCTGCAACAAGCCTAAAGTTTGTGGACTCAAAGCTCGTCACTGCTACTATTGTGGGCGCGTGCGACCTTGAGCAAGACTTAATAGCAAAAACTCGTGTTAAAACGACTGTTGCTGCCTCGCCATGCAACGGTATATAAATTTAATTCATTTAATATATTTATGTAATTTGTCACAGCTTTGGGGAGTTAGTCATTGCGGTGGGTCAGTGGGTGCAAACAAACGAATGGAATATTTTAAGTCACTTGTCGCAGCCGGGCTGGACATTAAAAGGTTCGGAGGTTGCTTTCATTTCACTGAACACATCCCTCGCTCGTTTCCCGCCAACTTTGAACCGAGGTGGAGAGAATATAAGTTTTACTTTGCATTCGAGAACGCGTTACATTGTACCGATTATATAACGGAGAAGTTCTGGGACAATGCATTAAGGAACGACATGGTTCCAGTGGTTTGGGGTCCGACAAAAGACGACGTGTTGTCGGTTGCTCCGCTCGATTCCTTCATTCACACCGACGACTTCGATAGCCCAGCAAAGCTCGCTGAGTATTTGCAATTCCTCGATAAAAACGACGATGAGTACAGAAAATACTTCCGCTGGAGGGAAGACGAGAGCATGACTGATGAAAAGATGATTGAAATGACAAAAGAAAGACACCCGCACATACACGTGCAAGGGAGTTCAAAAGACCTTTGCAGGAAATTAATAGAAAATAAAGAAACAAAAATTATTCATTCTTTAACGGACGAATTTATAAATTCTGAACCGCAGGAATGTGTGGTATAGTAGGGTGGGGCAACATGGTACATGCTTCAATTCTCTTTTATTGTTACATTTGTTGGAAAACAAAGAACATTTACAGAATAACCGTTGTCCTGTGACTCGAAAATACCGCTGTTGATTAGTTAAAACACCATCGGAAAATATTAATCGGTACTCAGGCGTTATAAGACGTTTGTCCAAGACACATATATATTCGCAATGGCGACGTCATAGAATATATTTATTTTTGCACGTACTACATATATTGCTTTCCTACGTTATTTCAGTCATTTAAATTTGGCTTTTGTTATTTAACATAACAAATATAATACAGTGGGGTGGGGGAAGATGGGACACCTTTAGCACATAATATCCAAATATCCCGATCGTATTTTAAACAATTAACAACGGTCTATGGGATGTTATAACGATTGTTGTTGCCTGCCATGCAAGGATAAATAAGTTAAATATTCTCATAAAATTTTATCTTTATAAAGACAGCCCCTGCCAAGAAATGTTTGAATCAATTTTTCAGCTGTTATGAACGTGCAATGGAAAAACCAAACTGCCGTAAGTAACCACATTTTATGTTATAGTCGTTGACACATTAATTGTGACTTTTATTTTAGAAACCTTTCATCAGGTTTCCAACTGCATTATACAACCTCGTAAGTGATGGTTTGATATGAGTATTGTCCCAACCTAATTACAATCTTCAATAATATAGGCTTTATTGGACTGCATCTGCAAACGCACACAACGTTAAATACACAAAGCGCACAATATATACAACGTAATTCTAAGGTACTACATCCATACTCAACACAACAACCTTCGCATACTATTACTATAATACAGTGAACACTGCAGCACGATTAGTCTAACACAAGGAAAGAAGGACACGCGGCGGCAAGGCAACCTCGGGCAACAAAGCTTAGAGCGCGTAAGGCGCTATAAGTCTACAGTGAGCAGACACGATAAACAGTTTACAACAAGTATCTTTATATACTAGTGCAGTTTCGACAAGTTGGTTGATACGGGTTTAATATTTATAGCCGAGATAATAAACGATCACTTATATAACAACTATCACCAAGTATTTATCGGCGTTAAGTTGCACACACAGCACCTGCCTCCGCCCAACATGGGTTCTGGCGTATACGATACTGCAATTGTGGGCGTATGTGTCCTTAGGCAAGTTACTTAACAACAATCGCTTTAACACAGTGCTCGCTTTTAGGTTGCTTAAATTGTCAGCACTACATATAAAATCTCAAAAAATTACTATTTACAAACCTATACGTGCGTGATGGTAAGCGGGCACGAGAACAGAACGCTAATTTTATAACGACTGTTGTTGTCCAGTCACACGGCGATGAATAACAATCTTTCATTTGCATGAAGATTAACTTATTCTTTTCATAGGATTAATCCCGTTAGAAATCCAAAGGGTTGAAAGCCGGGAGGAATTGTTGTTGCGTTCATTGGCATGCAATAGATGCGATAACGATACTAGATGTTCTACTATCAAGCCGCTGATAACTTGCCTACGTGGATGTTCTTTACCTATATCAGGTAAACCACTAGAACACAACACATTACATACACAGTATAAAAATATTAACTTTACGTTATTTTTAATATTATAGTGGAGAGGTGAAAGACAGGATCTTTAAGCACGTATTGCCCAATATTTTCAGATTAAAACTATATGACAGTTTATTTGTAAAAAAGCCCCGTCTTCCCCCATCACACCATGCTATATGTTATATTTGAAAAGAATTAAACATAAATGACTTGTTGTTTGTCTGCTGTAGTGAACACGCTTCTTTTTATTTAACATGGACATACTTTAACCAAAAGCGAGTTTTAACAACTGTTGTTGTGCCAACACCATTTTTTAATCTTCGCTATTGAATCGAAAAGGCAATTAAAAAGTACTAATATTAATATTATATATTAACGACCGGTGTCGTATATACTGTTGGTTCCCTTATCTTCCAAATAATTCAATATTCGGTATTTTTTGCCAAGAAATAAATAAGCAATTAAGTATGTGTTGTATAAACCACTATAAACCACTTAATCACCTCTCTTGGTCAACTTATATTGAAGGTTTACCGTCTAAAGTTAGTTATGTTCATCTTATTGTTTTAATTAAATCACATAAATGTATGACACACATGTTCCTATCCAACCCCACTATAGCATCTGCATCCGAGTGCAACCAATTCGGTGGATGTTCTGGCGCATGCATGGCTTCTATTCAACGACCATCAGGCGGATGTAGAACCGATCGCTTAAGATGCGCAGCCTGCATCAACGAAAACTGCCGTGAGATTTTAAATATTTTGATTTTGATATTCATTACAAACATGAGAACACAAGTATACGATACCAATTTCAATGATACAAATCGTATGATATATATGGGCTTATTATGTTTGTATTAAAACGCCCGAGCATCCCTGTTTTATCCATCATTCTAAAGTATCCATTTTTGTACCAATATAAACACAATCGTTAACATTTATTTCTAATACAAACACAACAATACATTTGTGAGGTACGGTTTCCATTTCAAACGTTTTGGTTTCAAAAATCTAAACCACATATTCAGTGATGCCAGGAGTTTGTATAATATAGTATGGGATAAGATGGGACGTTTTTTTATTCTCTTTACTCGTCTTATTGGTAGCTAACATAGGTTATTTAACAACCGCATCACCTAAAAGAATCTTGTTAATTGTTTAACGGTCAACAAATATTCGATTTAGAAGCTAATACCTTATAGTATTATCACATGGAATTACTTTAAACAAATGTCATTATCTGTAATGTGTCAATAATATATAAAGATAACTTAAACACATTTCCTCTTTGTAGCATCTGTCCCACCTCCTGCGTGCTTGCCACCTCCTTACAACCCAGGAAGACCTGACGACAGGAACGACAACTGAGCATACCACCACTTGTTTTGTTCACAAGTGCTTGCTTAAAGCTTTGCCAAACTCTACAACAAGCTAAACATTTCGTCGAAATAAAACATCTGCGCAAAACTCTTAGCTTTTATTTGAAATATGTCTTAAAGTTCGTGTGACCGTGTGTAAGTGTTTTCGGAGAAAAACATAAGAAGCACCTTGTTACACTGATATACCCTAAGGCAGGATTAAAGTCTGGCCCTGTTTTAAACCTAAAATAAACATCTTTTTAAAGAACGTGGGAACCATTTAAATAGCGATAAAGCAAAGCTGGGCATTCTAAAGAGCTCACAAATAGGTTTCTACAAACTAAACTACTACGCCTAATATGCAACTCCGAAATATTCTATGAATCCGACCCAGATATAATACTCGTAAAGTTGGGCGATCCTCGTAACGAAATCACAGTCGGGAGATACAAGACACGTTACCAACCATAAGACAAAATAATTGTATTCTGTGAGATTTCTAATTTCATAATCATATAATCGTCTTCTCCTATTTAATGAAATCTTTTGATTTAAATTTGTTTCGGACGTTTGCATACACTGCTGAACAAATAACACACGAGAAATATTTTAAGATTTTCTTTACAAGAACGGAGGTATGTGATGTTGGTCAGAACAATTGTATTGAGTTTGTTTGTTAAGTAGGATGGGGAAGATGGGACACCGTTTCTCATTTAGTAGTAAACAAAGAACATTCAAAGAATTATTAAACCGTATTCTCACGACTCTATAAGCCGTTGTTAATATAGTTCAAAACACAATCAGGATATTTAGATATTATGTGCTAAAGGTGTCCCATATTCCCCCCGCCATATTATAGTTGTTTTAACCGCAAATAGATCTAATATATAAATTACTTTCACTCGAGTATCTTTGTCGGTAATTATCTCGTAAACTTTCGTTCTCTTTGACAACTGAATACGAGTTGATTTATACTGTATTGTGGGTTTTGCGGCCACGCTTATATTTTACGTTTTTACTCAAGTAGTTTTGACCCGTATCGTATTATATTGCGAATATCGTTTTCTTGCCAATTCCTTTCTGTTTGTTATTTTAATTAATCCGGTCTTTGTTACTTTATTCAAACAGATTATTTTAAGCAGTTTTACGTTTCTTTTTTTGCATACTTATATCAACTGTTGTTCACAGATATTGATCAAATTATATTGCAGGGTTGGGTAAAATGAATATTGTTAGCATACAAAGTTTGTTAAATGTTGATTGTTTACCAACAAATGGAACGATGAAATAGAAATAAATACCAACATGTAATCATGTATTATCTTACTCTAATATAATGTACTGTATTTATAAAAGATGCCATTATTGGTATATATACATAGCTCAAAACAACAATACCATTTTACACCATCTGATCAAAAACCATCAAAGACTAATAAATGAAAATATTAAGTTAGTAACATAACGATATTTGGTTATTAATCTCTTCGGGTTATACTACAAGATTAGATTATTTGAGGCAATTAGCAACAAAATGAAATGAATGAATTTAAATCATGTATATATTCACCAAATTATATACGTGGTAACTTATATACGCGACATAAACCAGAACGCTCTTGTTATAACAACTGTCGTGGTGTCCACCACGCGAGCCAATAACGAGTTATATTTATTGAGGTTTAACAAATTCACAACCAAAACTCAACTAACATGTCAGTGAACTTTACACGTCACATGGCGCCAATAAACATCACTTACAACAAACATAGCTCGCCCTCGAGCGCTTGCTCTTCCTTAAATATGAAAATATTTGAAAAGTTTACCCCCTACAAACATGAAGGTCTTTTCATTCTCCAAGATATTAATCTTCGTTCTTGCAAATCTGGCTGGGTATGAAGCAACACGGATACAAAGATTAAAAGAACATGGTTGGTTAATATTTGTGATATATTTGTATATATGTTTGGTGTACGGGAATTAGCGGTTATTGGGTTAAAAGCCCACGTATGCTATTTGAAGTATATATACAGTACTGTGCTGGGGCAAAGTGGAATATGCCTTAGCACATAATATCTCGTATTTTACAATTACCAACATTGTTTAGAGACGTAAGGATACCGTTTTATATTTTCTAGTTGATTACCAAATTGAGCGATGTGAATAAAAGCATATTATCTCACCAACCAACTATATTAAGTTTCGATCGTGTTTGTTTGTTCTTCATTCCCCGCACCAAGAAGAACTTTCAAAAAATATACTTTCAAAAAGATATATAGTAGTATGGGGAGAGATGGGACACTTGTTTAGTTCACTTCCTCGTTCCAACTTGAAAGACATTTAAGGAATAATCAAACCGTATCGTCACAACTCCCACAAGACGGTTGTTAATTGTTTAAAACACGATCAGGATACTTTTATATTGTGTGCCAAAGATGTCCCGTGCCATCTTACTATAACAACAAAAATACGATTTGTTTAATTGCAAATTACAAAAATATTTTAATCACGTCTATAGGTTTTATGTATATGAAAATAAAACAAACCTAAAGTTAAAGCAAAAGTTTAACAAACATTTTCAAGTTTTATTTTGTTTTAGCAGTTCAATACAGCATCGACGAGTTAAAAATACGGCAAGCCATTATATGTCAACCGTGTCACAATGATCCGCGATGTGCCGTTGTACATGATTACTTAACGTGTGCACATAAATGCTACTACGGATCGCAGAGCCAATTGTTTGGTAAGTGTTTACATTTAGATGTTAAAACATCATGTTCGCATTTGCAGTGATGCTCGTTAAGGAAAGTTTTTCCGACTTTTCGACTTCGTAAACTTTTTTTCTGACCTTCATTGTCGTAACCGAAGAGAAAATAAATTTATTTATTCACTTCTTCATTTTAACTTTGTGCAAGTTTCTTCGCCTTGTGACTATACATACGCTGTCTTCGTCAAGAAGGTTGGCTGCAGATAATCGTGTCTAACATTGGGTGGGGTAAAACCCCATAGAGATTATAGAATTGATCACGGATGAGGCACTTTGGGTGTTCTTCTCATGGCCTATTAACCTCTAAGTCTAATTAACCGGTTAAAGTGTTTATTATTCGATAGTTATGTTTACAAACTTAAACATAGAAAATATCTTAAGATTCAAATCAATGTGACTTCACTGCATGCTGGGCTCAACGGCTACACTTTTACTGGCCCTCTTTCACTCTTTTCAGATAACTACAGTAGTTAAAAAAGCTGAATGTAAAATGCGTGTACAAAACTAAGTTGAAATTAGATATGTCAAAAACACTTAAACGTTTCTTCTGTTTTAGAAAAGCGGGCAGATTGTGTTGACTTTTATGCTTGCGAGGACGAATGCTCATATACCTCAAACTACATTCCACGTCCCAATGAATGCGACTTGGTTTTCCAATGTTATGAATGCGTGTTGGGCCATCCACAATGTCGTAAGTTAACTTTACAACAAAGAGCTTTAATATTTAACTTAAAAATATTTACTTTTACTAAAGTAGTTTTTCCCCAAGTTTGTTTCACGAGTGTCATTCTGTTGCTATTTCTTCTTTTCCTTGTTTCAGTTAGGCTGCTATTTATAAGTGCTGTACTCTATAAGAGATATGAACAAAATATATTATGTTATTTACATTAAAACTTATTGTTTATTTAGAATCCTTCAATGACATGCCGCACTGCGTTGCACACCCTCGTAAGTTTCAACTCTGCTAACTATGTCATGCATGTTGTTTAATAGAATTATATGGGCTTTAATGCTTGACGCTGTTGCTACCATTTTAGGCGTGTGTGTTCTTGGCAAGAAACTTTACGATAATTAACTCAGTGTTAACCACCCGAATAGTCCAAATTGTCAGAAATACATTTTAAAAATCAACAAATAGTAATTGCCTAAAATTCACCAACATGGTTACTCGTAAGTGGTCACGAGGTGTATGAAACAAAAGAGATAAAACAGCTTGCATTCATTCATAATACGTGTCAAAGTTGTTTTATTACCATTTATTCCACTACAGGTTCTGTATCTAAAGAAGTGCAAAGAACTGGAAGTCCTGATGAACTGATGATCCGAACATGGTCGTGCACCGAGTGCGACACAGATCGTCAATGCTTAGAGTTTATGCCGGTGATCTCATGTCTTCGAGCACATTGTCCTATTCCAACAACAGGTAGAATTCAACCACAATTTTACGCCCAATGTCAAATATGTTGAAAACGAGCATGGGGTATTATTAGTGTGACAAACACTGCCGTTACAATGCCACGCGAGAATGAATAATATTTATATATAAATATATTTGTTTGGAGGGAATGAATAATATAAAAGTATCAGTTCAATTTAAAAGCTCAATGCTGTTACCGTGCGGCGTAGATGCTTTACAATATATGTTGTTGCCGACAGGTGTGAAAGAGGGATCGGACGTTTTTGTAAACTTGTATGTGTCTCAGCACAATAAAGCAACACCTCGATTACTGAATTACTAACGAGTTCACGATGTTAGGCAATTTACTTTGCTCGCAAACTTTAGATTCATTGCCTACTTGTTAATTAGAGCGGACATAAAAATATATAGTTTACCTTTTCCGTTTCCTTATTCTACTATATATTTCATTGCAGTATCATACAAAGTATGCAAGGAATTTGAATCTTGCTATGATTGGTGTTACAGTTTACAAAACTTGGTTTTCTATGGTTCACCCCCTAAGTGTGGAATGGACCCAATCCGTTGCCTCACTTGCGTGAAAGAAAAATGTCGTAAGTAAAAAGAATAAAAAACAGATAATATTATATAAACCACTGTTTGCGCAGTAACTAAAATAAAAGTGCCTTGTTACCATTCTGCTAATGTGTGTAGCGACTCCAAAAGAGGCGCTGGCAATTGTTAAAAACCGAATCGGGAAATATTGGATGTAGGTACTTACGGTATCCCATCTTACCCCACAGTAATATAGTACAGTAAGATGGGACACCATTTGCACGTAATATCCAAATATCATGATCGTGTTTTAACCAATTAACAACGGTATATTGGAGTCGTTAGAATATGGTTTTAAATTCTTTGAATGCTCCTTGTTGACGCGAAAATAGAATACAACGGTGTCACATCTTTTCCTGCCCTATAGATTTTAAAATGGCTTCAGATATTCTAAGACTATATGTATCGTCTGAAGTTGTTATATACACACAAATAGAAAGATATATGATGTCAAATTATATTTACCTTTAAGTTATGGATTTTTGCAGAAGCGCCTACTTCTCCACCGGAATGTTTGTATCGTTTTGCTGCATGAACCTTTTGACCAAGCGCTAATGCGACAACTTAACTGGTTGCAGACCCTTTTGTGTCACAATAAAGTTTTCATCGCGAGGAGAACTTATACGTTGTTGCATTTTTTAATATTTGCATGCTTTGATAAAAACAATAATAAAATCTGTAATTTTAACCAGCTTTATGCGTTATTTAAATAAAAAGATTTACGTGCCCAATAATCGTCAAGCGTTTGGAGTTGGAAGCTCGATATTAAAGGTCAAAACTCGCCGTGTTATTTTTTATATTTATTTTTTTCAATATTAAATACGGAAGGGTATTATTCTACTCTTATTTGTTTATATGTTTGTTGTGAACGTAAAAAAAGCCAAAAGTTTCTAATGTGTGGACGTTTACTTGGATCGCGTCCAAGTTATTGCATTGATTTCTATTTATACTGGAAAGTTATTCAAGAAACCACCAGGAAATAATTTTGCAGCATGTATTATTGTATGATACACTAGTGTATGAGACGGGCAATTTTCTCAATCATGTCCCCGATATTCGATAGGTTCTATAGAGCGAAACATATTGTTCGTTAGCTCGAATGCCCCTGGCCCAGACACAGCAAGTTGCTCTAACCTGATTGAATTTATGAATGAATACATTTTAGTTATTAAATAGAGGTTTAAACCCATTTTCAAAGTAAGTCACCGCTTTTGCTCTATTTTGGACACACAAAGACGGCAGTTGGACTGCTCGGAATTTATACGACTCTGGTCCAATCTGGTGGTGCCATGTGCGTCGCCAAGGGGGGGCCTGAGGGGCCATGGCCCTCCCCCAAATTTTGAGTTTTACAGTAATGTTATTGGTGAAAAAATAAAATTAAAGTGTTAAACGTGCTAAACAGTGATGTTCAAATGGGGGATCTCGATCCGGTTCCGGATCTTTTTTCTAATTAAAAGAAAAAGAAAGAAAACATTTAAGCATGTTTTTAAATTTCTTACACATGCTAAATGATAAGGTGTCAATCCCTATTATGACGCAAATAATCGCCGTGTGAAATGCTATTATGTCGTAATTAGTTGCCAGGTCAAACAATCGCTATTATGATGGATGAATTCACGTGTGAATCCATACTATTTCGTAATAAACAGTCTACCTGCTAGCTAAGAAAAACAAATCTCAAATTTTGTGACAAAAATGGCTGGTGGTAGGCAACGAATGAAGTTTTAAATGTAGTTGTAGATCGTTGTGTTTTCATGCGGCGTAATTGTGAAAAATAAATGCCATTCACAGTACGCCTTCCCGTGTTTTGTGTTGTAATTAGGTGGTTTTTCAAACCCAAAATACAACCGTAAAACATTTGGCCCCCACCAAAATTTTAGGCTGGCTACGCCCTTGGGTGGTGCATGCATATTGTATCATCTTTAGTTGTATTGCACAGTTATGCTTGAAGAATAAAATTTTATCAGGTTGCTTATATTTTTATTTTAGTAAAAAGGAATACTATGATATATATGTTTCAACTTTTTTATATTGTCTACGAAATATGTGTAATTCATTGGGGAGTAAGCTAACGTGCCTTCGTCGTATCGGAAATAAATTCATTTTCACATCCGGGGTATTTTAATCTGAATGTTGTTGATTTTTGCTCCGAATTCAATTTGTTTGTTGGCGGGAAATTGTAGATTTGTTATTTTGTTTAGTTTAACCGCATACACATATTAAACATAAAACTTACGGAACACATATTTAGTCTAAGCAACTATATTACGTTGAATTCTTATTCACATAGCATAGTTTATATGAGTTGACTTTCATACTACATATTTAACCTAAGTATGTATTTTTATATAAACCTGAACAAAATGTTCATGCACTTCTATGGGAAATAAGTTACGTTCAGTATTGCATTTTCTAATGATCAATTATATTCTCCCATCATAAGTTTGCTTGCTGATACAAAACAGCCTATTGTTGTAAATTAACAAATATGAGATGAGGTTACGCGATAGAAGAATTTCCGATCAACAAACTTCGGAACAAACGAGTCGTAAATCATTAAAGCGGAAACTATCTTCTAGCGAGGTGAGTATCTCATAAGCCAAATCTTATTCACTTTTTTATTAAAATATTTTGGGCGTTAATTTACATTTAGTCCAGATTGGTGATTTCTTATCATAGCCGCCTCGTCGCGAGCATAAAATAACCAACCATGCTTTATGACACCACACATCTGGTTTCGCTTGTTGAGTAAAGAAATGTTTTATATTAGGTCGGAAGAAAAGCCGATGCATTTTTCTTTTTATCCCAATTCACCCCGATCTGTTTTTATCCCAATTCACCCCGATCTGTTTTTATCCCAATTCACCCCGATCTGTTTTTATCCCAATTCACCCCGATGTGCAATTGCTTTGTAATTTATTCAACTTAATAATATTGTTGTTTCAGGATGATGAAGAAGTCCATGTTTCACCTGACAGCATATTTACTTCAATCAAACGATTAATATCCGGTACATCTGTACAAGCAAAGGTATCAACGCTTTGCTCATTATGTGTTAAATTTTATTTATAATCAATGAAATAGACCACGTACCACCAAGTCAACATTACTAATTGCCATGGAAGCTCAAGCTACTACAGCAATTTGCTGCATGTCTTTTTGAACATATTAAATATCAAATTTACATTGTTTAAATAAGTTGAATTCGCACCAACTGGTTAGTACAACAGCAATTTTTCTTCCTCAGTGGCAATCAACAATGTTGCTGATAATAATCAGTAATTGGTTAATGGGACTGTAAATTTCATTAACCGCAAATATAGTACAGTTTTAAATTATATTTGGAAACAAACACTTTTTCATTTCGTTTAACACTTACATTGTGCAACATAGAACGAGGGTCGCACACCTCAGTTGGAAAAAGCTGACAGAATTCGGAAGAGAAGGAAATGTGCCATTGACAACAGCATCGATAATGACTTTATACATTCTACTCCTATCAGGTTCATGTTTGTTGCGTGCTTCTGTTTAGTCATGTAAACAAGGGGAAAACAAATCTTTACTAATTAATGTAGTTTAAAAAACGCCTGAGTTGGCCTGCCCACCCTGCCACCCCAGGTTTGGCGCCTCTGTCTCTAACAATTTGTATCCAGCTAGCTAGGCATTAGGCTCAAATAGTTTCCAACTTTTTAAGTTTAGTGTCCAGCCAAACATGATGGTTTTATAGTAAACTGTTAAGAATTTCCAATTAAAAACAATTAAACGGGTAAATTAAGAAATACTTTCTTAAAATAAAGCAACCCAGTGGTTCTTAAACTTGTTTGTATTTGTTACCCTTTTAACAAAGATGCTTATCAAGCTTAGCTCCAATAGGGTGAGTATTATGGCGCTCATATATTAAAACGCAAAAACAACTAATTACATCAGGTATACGACGGATGCGCTAAGTTTTTGGCAACGAGTTGTTTATTGTCAGATAAAGTACTACGATTTGCACAATTTTTCTGTCTGGTCAACTAATATGTATTTTGATTGGTAGCTTATTTACACTATAAATACTAGAAGTTTACCGCCAGGGGTAAATCTACCCCAGTTTAAGAAAAGCTGAAAAAACTCATTATTTTGCGCAAACCACTTTGGTGACAAGTTTCTTGCTAATGCATAACCGTATACAAGCTTAATGCTAATGCATTCCATGCAAAAAAGTGAATAATATTTCATTAGTTTACCTTACATGCAGGCCTTCAAATCAACAGAAGGAAATTGAAATAAATTCCGCTGAACCTGTGCGCAAGAAGCGTGGAAGAAAAGGTTTGTGTGAAAATTAGTTTTAAATATTTGTTCAGTGGTGTAGGTAGGAGGGTGGTTTGTGGGCAGGCCCCCCTTTTAAAGAAAAACAAAAAAATCATTGAAGGGAAAATTTTTGCATTTGTTTTGAATCGTCTTCTTTGTTTTTCTAAAGTTTGTTGGTTTCTCATTGGACTATTCTGGCTGAGTTATTTTTTTGTTCATTTCAAATTTAGGATTTCAGGCGTTTTAAATTTAGGGATTCACAGCCTTTTTTTACACTTTCATAAAGCAGTGCTCTTGACTGTTATTTCATCACGAGAATAGTTTAACTGCACTGGATCAGTTCCAGTGGCTACCGCAGGTCCACAGTTACCAACTTCTTAACTTAATATTTTCAGGTCGAAAAAATAAACGAAAGAAGAAAACCCCTCCAACAAAATCTTTGCTTGGGAGTATTTTCTCACCTGTGTATAAATTGTTTGGTGGAATAAATGGTGAGGGGGTTCACTGGTTTCAAATAAATAGTGCATGGCAGTGGTTAACATCATATTAAGTCTACGTAGGATGTTAAATTGTTCCAAATAAACAAAATAGGATTTCATTAAAGTTTTGGTTGGAAAATATGAATAAATGTAACTTATTTATCCTTGCGTGGTGCCGGGCATCGACTGTCGTTATAACACGGCTATTCTTTTTTATACACCACGCGCATGTTAACAAGTTAACACAGGTTACTTTGTGGGTGATTATTAAATGTTGGTGTTGAAACCAAACGTCTATGATAAATCTCATCAAAACTTATCATCTTTTGTCTTATTAGAAGAGGAGGTTAGCAGTAGTGACTCCAGCACAAGCACAGAGGATGCGAGTGTCCTCCTGGAAGATCAGGTTCCAGAGATTTCATCAACAACAGATGTGGATGTAGCGAACCCAATCTCAGGGAATATGGAAGTGGAAGGTTGTCTTCTATTCACTTTGTATGAAATATCTATTCGTTAGACTTGATTTTTGTCTGTTAAGTATTTCCTAGCATTTTATCCCGACTGTTATTTCTTTA
Organism: Ciona robusta; assembly: GCF_009617815.1. Taxonomy (NCBI): domain Eukaryota; kingdom Metazoa; phylum Chordata; class Ascidiacea; order Phlebobranchia; family Cionidae; genus Ciona; species Ciona robusta. The sequence continues at coordinate 1,043,595 of NC_143241.1, read as the reverse complement.
CGAGGATCACCCAACTTCATGCACAATATAAACCAGGATCAGATTCATGGAATTTATTTTCATATTTTGAGAGGCAGTTTGTAGTGAGCATTACTGTGTAAAATAATAAGTTTGTTTGACAGTTGCCACGGCACCAGATGCAAGCCACGACCCCGACTCCCCGTCAAACACCACTGCATCGACAGGCGTCACGTACGAGGTGGCATCCTCTAGCTCCATCGAGTGTGAGCAACAATACGATGAAGATTGGGAAGTTTTTGATCCGTTTTACTTCATTAAACATCTTCCACCATTGACGAAGGAGCAGAGATGTCGACAACCTGGTCTGTTGATGTTATTTATAAAATAAGGAAACAATCATGTTTTGCTTTAGAATGTATAGGCTGATCATTATATACCAATATATTATAAAGGCATTTGCACACAGTTCAAATTATCCAATATATGGGCAGTGACAAATAACTAGATTATCGCAAATCCCTTTTTAATCAAATAAATTTAAAACATATATATATATATATAAGTATAGTTTTTGTATATATTGTAAAAGGTGGAAGATCGCCACCAACGAACCCCCCCGAGCAGCCCCACTACATACATAATATCTAACAATCAAGCCACTATTTATACCTCATGTTTAACTCGCAGCCCTTCCACTTAAAACTCGAAGTTCACCCGAGTTTTCACTGGTTCTTGATCTCGATGAAACACTTGTTCATTGTAGTTTAAGTGAAATGGAAGACGCAGATCTGACTTTCTCCGTGCTTTTCCAAGACATAGTTTACCAGGTATATTCACGCATGTATATAAATTCAGTTGATAATGCTTTATATTTAAATAAATCGTAGACATTGTGCATTCTAAGGCCAATTTTGCCGCTGTCACTAGCCAGCGTTTGTGGGCGACTTTTGCCATTTTTTAAAAATAATATATCACTTAATCTTTAAGTAACATTATGAACCAACTACTAATCCCAAAGAAGAAAAAAAATAACTTAATTTACACAGTCTTGTTTTTTTAATTTGCTTACTCCATTTTTTCTGCTGTCCCAACGAACATCGGCTTTTAGTTATTGGCCAAGGATTTCCTGTGTAATCCTGATCGCAGCGCTTAATAAAAATTGTGTCAATCATGTTTTTTCTTTTCCCAAGTCCCGCATATAGTGTACCGAAGGAAAAATATTTCACATAAAATGCCATCATCGGTCTCTTGTTGAAATTCTCACTTTATTTAGGCTTCTTATTTATTTTACTTACTTTGCTTTGTTGAATTTAGTTTTAACTAATTTAACTTGATGGCAGGTATTTGTTCGCACTCGGCCTAACTACAAGGAATTCCTGGAAAAAATGTCCAAATATTACGAGGTAAAATTGTTATAGCATTTGAAACATATATATTATGAATTGTAGCTATTAGCGTTAATGTGTCTAAAGAATGTTTTTTCCAAGTAGATTTGGTGATAAAACGAATGAAAAAACATAACTTGTTTATCATGGTGGGAAACCACGGTCAATATAACACAGTTGTTAAGTTTCATACACCTCATGCCTGCTTACAAGTTACCACATATGTTACTTTGTGGATGTTTCTTTCTTATGTGGTATTTTTTTATTGTATGGCTGATAATTTAGCCAAAGTAAGTGGCCACTGGGTGCGAACAATTGATTTTAAGTGTCTTGCCAAATTAAATCCTCATTCAGTATTTACCTATAATGGTAGAAGCGATGAGCTTTGAACCCGCAACCTCTAATAAAAGGCACACATGCTAACCACTGATCCATGGAGGCCGAGAGAATTCTTTATTAAATAATAAAACAGCTGGAACAAAAATCTTTTTTACATTTATAATGGAATTATTTGTTTCGCAGATTATTCTGTTCACGGCGTCTAAAAAGGTTTATGCGGACAAGTTGCTTAACATGATTGATGGCGGTAAACAATATGTCAGGTGTGAGGATGCTTGTATTGTTTCATCATAACTACCATTCATCACAATGGGATATTTTATCTAAAGTTTAGTTGTAGAAAATACAGTTTAAACTTAACAATCTATATCTATATTGTGAATAGTGATATTGGTTTCAATGTTACCAGACCTTAACTGTTGGTTTGTCCTAGTAGAGTCAAACTACGTTGAGTTTATCGGTAAAATAAGTTAAAATTAGTCACTTATTTCTTGGTATAAACTGCATGAAAATAATGAAAGTTAATATTTTTCACAGACATCGTTTATTTCGTGAACATTGTCTTTGTGTCCAAGGAAATTATATCAAAGATTTGAACATACTGGGTCGAGACTTGAGCAAAACAGTGATCATAGATAACTCTCCACAAGCCTTTGCTTACCAGGTGATTAATTCATGTCAGATATTTATTTACAAGTACAAGAACACTTTGTGGGTACAGATCTTTAAAGCCCTTGTCGCCTAACTTCGGGGTGGGGACAAACATTACAATCTGGTGAGGTCCACGTGGTAGCACCATGGCTGTTGGGGTAATGGCCTAAAACTTGAGTCTTACGGCATGCCATGCTACAAGACCTCAACCATATAGAGTACAAACTTCACATTAAAAGTTGTTGCCTCCGTCAAATTGTTTACGTGAAGATGTTGTTCTGAAATAAAATAAAATTGTTCAGAGAATTTGATCAGATTTTTAATGTGTTTGAATAAACCATTTTGTTGTTTGTTATTTTATACTTTGGGCATGTAAATGTTATTTTATTGATGTCAAATTCGAGTCTTCTTATTGTTAATTCTTCAATTTAAATTTCAGCTTTCCAACGGAATTCCAATAGAAAGTTGGTTCTCGGATAAAAATGACAACGAACTACTTAAGTTAGTTCCTTTCCTTGAAACACTGGCTACACAGGTTGGATTTATTCTAGTATTTAGTGTGTGTATACATATACATATATATATAGTATATACATATGAATGTTATTCCATCGTGTTGAGTTCAAAGTTATATTCAGATGTCTTGCCTTAAGTTTTGTTTTGGTATGACACAATATGGTTATGAAACAAGACACACAGGTGAGAACTACTGTTGTTTTTCCACCATGCGATGATATATAAGTTACATACATTCATTTCAACAACAGAGATAAAAATGGTTTTAATTTTTTAGACTGGTGATGTGAGACCTCTAGTGGAGCAAAAGTTCCAGATGCACGAGTTGCTTCCGTCCGATGACAGCGAGATAAGCGATGAATGAACTTAACGTGTACATCAATAATTAGCTCCATGCTAAAATATTGGGATAATTTTCAAGCAACAGCCGATTCCCAGATTATCACACAACATAGACATATAATGAAACCCCAAAACTGGACATAACACTGGTTACTCTACAAATCAACCAACAAACCAAATTATCACATAACACACAGCTCTGGTTGAGAAGCATGACTCTATAAATATTAGCGCAACCTAAATGTTGTGCAACAAATTTGTAAATCAAGATCAACAACAACAACTCCTGTTCCCTGCCATTTCAACAAGGTGCTGGTTTTAACAAATTTAAGTCTCGTTTTTTTACCACAGTATTCTCAGTGTCAAAGTTGATTTAGTCCGCACCCCATAGAGATTGCAAGTGTATATTAAAAGGTGTTTTTTAACGAAAACGTTGCACTGCTAACACCCTCTTAAGTTTAGACGTGATAGAAAGATTTTTATCGTTGTTTCTATTTTTTAAAGAAGTTTTAATACAAATAGATTTTACCAACTTTTCCCGGATCATGCTTTCGTGCTGCCTTATTTCGTTATGTTTGCTGTTTCTGTTGTATGAAGAGGTTTATGACGTAACAGAAGCATTCCGTTTTGTTTTTTTAATATGTTTCGTTAAGTGTTTTACAACCGTTCGAACGAGTAAGATAATCTTTATATTAAGTGAAAACTTGTGTTTCCCCGTTACGACAACTCCTGACTATTTTTGTTCCAACCTGCTTTTGTAGAAACCACTTGTTTGTTAATAATGTAAATACCAACTGCCATTGAAATAAAGCTTTCCTTAAAGACTTGGAATTCTTGTTGTTTAACAGCATTCACATTAACCTATATAATAGGGTGGGGTAAGATGGAACATGGTTGCATTTTATTTTATTGTCCCATTTTGTTGTAAACAAAGAATACTTAAACATTATTGCAAAACTATATTCTCACGTCTGTAAGAGCGTTGTTGATTGTTGAAAGCACGATCAGGTGCTAACATAAACCATCTTACCCCACCCTACTATAACACGAATGATTTGTTTTATATACACACCTCGTGCCCACTTTCCAATTACCACGCATAAGTTGTAAATATTTAAACGCTTTTCATGTCTTACACAATATTAGTGATCATCGATTCTCAACCTTTTTCTATTACCTGAAACCATGGCAACCATATATCTCCCATTCATTACACGAAGAACTAACAAAGCCACCAAACCCTGTGTCACAATTATTTGCCGTTTAATAACACGGTTCGAGACTCTGTCTACAAACCATAAAAGAACTGTGGACAGCAGGCACACACGATGTACGTCGAAGGTAAATTGCTTGTGTACAAGGCAAACATTTGGATCATTGGAGCTATCTTACGATCCATGGTCATTGCTCCATCATAGAACAGTTGTCATGACACGTATTGTCAGTTGATGCTGTTAATGTATTGTAGTTATTGCAATGGAAAGTTGTAGCTTGTAGGTAAAATTATTTTTCGTGAGTTTGATCCTGTTTATCTGCTAGTGTACTAGAGCGCGCAAAAAGAGGAAATGTTCTGCATCATATGATTTCAAACTTAAACTTAGAAATTAAAGAATGTCAACCGCGTTGGATTATCCAATGGCGCGATATCCAAGTTGGATAACAAGAGAGCTGCGTTCTTCAACTGAAACTTCGTCCAATCCAAAACATGGCAAGTTTTCTACTGAAGGGAGTCGGGCTGATAGCAACGAGTTCGTGTTATTTGTTCGCCTACCGGCTTGGAAAAGCGTGGGTAAACATGCAGGTAAACATACATTAAATTGTTTAATAAAGCAATAAATTTTAACTGATCTCCTTTTGCGATGAAATCGTTGACAGGATCATGTCCTTCGGTTCCTGCTTACGGTTGGTTTATCTGGGATAGCGTCTTCCCCCATCCTACTATAAAGCAGGGCGGGGAAGACGGCACAATTTAAGCACATAATATCCAAATATCATGATTGTGTTTTAAACAATTAACAACGGTCTATGCGAGTCGTGAGGATACGGTTTTATCGTTCTTTTGAAACGATGAAAAAGAATAAAAAGATGTCTCATGTTCCCCCATCCTACTATATAGTTTACTTTAGCAAATACAGTTTAAACGAGCTACGATCAAAAATGCCGTTACAGAAACTTCTAGAAAAGTCGCACCTGAGAATAATGTTAAGAAGAGAAGCATATCACTTGGTGAAATACGAACTTTGCGCAATTTGCATCAAGGTGTTGAAGTTTATAAAGTAAAGGGAACGTTAGAGCTGACGACTGGTATTCCATCGCATGTAGCTCTGCTTTGTGATATCGACGGGAAATGTCTCAATGACGATGTTTGTTTATTATTTGGTCAAAATATCAAGTCTGGAGACACACTGCAGTAAGCAACATGTAACATTAGAAATATATTTCTAAAACAATACTCAAAATATTATTTAAACTAACACTTAAATTTGCATTACTGTTTAGACAACATAGATTACATTGGCAGTATCTGGTAAAATATTGTCTGGTAAAAGTAAATTGTTTAACATGATAATTAACAAACTGGGTCCCTTTCTGATATAACTTTGATAAGGGACCCGTAAACCTTGTCTTACTGTTCATTAAAACTTTGAATGAATGGGTGAATATATTTATCCTTTCATGACGGGGCAACAATAGTCGTTATAACACAGGTGTTTTGTTTCATACACCTCGTGCATGCTTACAAGTTATCATGCACACATCATGTATGTCCTAGATAGGAATTATAGCATTCTCAGAATTCATTCATCTTTTTAGCTTAAAAGTCAAAAGTGCCTATGAAGCAATTGTGAAATCTGTTTGCGAAGATCGTATTGAAGATGTACTTAAGCAGTTGGGGCATCATACAAAGGAAAAACGGGGTTTAGAATTTAATTTGCAAAACTTGGAATCCGCTGTTGAAAATAATTTAACCCAGAATGCGTTTTGTGCTTTGTTTTTTGCTGCAGCAATTGGAAAGTTACAGACGTGCAAAACTATTTTAAAATACGGTAAGAATTATGTTTTGAAACCACTTGGTCATGCCTTGATATTTCATATGTGATGTTGCAGTTAGGAAATAATAAAGCGAAGGAAATTATTTAATAAGAACCCATTTTTCGTACCAAATCTGACAACTCACTTTGTACACCTTGATTGTATTATCTCACTAAAATAAAAAATCTTCTAAAACAAAGAACTAGATATCGCAACTGTGGTTTCAATCTAATAAATTTTAAATACAATATTTATTTTTTCATTTTATGCATACAAAGAGAATGGTATCGACCCACGAGACCCCTTTCCACTGAACGTATATTAGGAATGAAATCTTACATAATGTTTGTTTTATCAGGCACTGAACCAAACTTAAGCAGTGTAATCGGGAATACAGCTTTACATTCAGCCACTTATAATGGTCACCTGGATATTATTAAACTACTCGTGGCATATGGAGCAAATATTAGGTATTCTATATGAATTTAAAATAACATAATCATCCTCAGGGGGTGGGCTGTTGTATAACACAGGTGTTCTGTTTTATACATTTTGTGTCGCTTACGAGTTATATGTAGCTTTGTGGGTGATTGTTTTTGTGAGCATCGTGCATTGAATCTGTAACTATGATCTAGAAACAGAATTGCCAATAATTAAGTTTAAAGCAGTCGTAAAATGTTTCAGTATTTCACTCAACTGCATATGTATATATTAAAAAATCTATCTATCAATCTTGTTTTTACAGTTTTATATTTTACATAAATTTTATTCCCAACTTTTATGTATTAATGTTATAACAACTATTATTTCACCATTATTTACCCCCTTTTCGATTTTTCCGAACTTTGTTACCGAAAAGAAAAACTAATTGATTCATTGATGTTAAAGGTGTCGAAACATCCGTGGTAAATCCCCACTTGATGTCGCTGTGGAGTTGAGTTTAATGGAATGCGCGAGATGGTTATGGTTGAACCAGTGGTCCATAAGCATCACTAAAAATTCATTGCGAAAAAATCCTGAAAAATCCATTTCAACTCCTCATCATCAAACTTATGATGTCACTCAAGATAAACCTCGTCCAAGCTCAAGCAGTTTGTTAAGAACTCCAAACCATGTTTCTCACCATATCTCTTCATACAAAACACTGCATCGAGATAAACAACGACCCAGATCAACACCAGCTATTTGGGAAAGAAGCAAAATGCGTAAATCACTTCCACCTAATTGGATTCCTGCACATCCAAAGCAAGCATGGAAAAGGTTCTATTGCTTCTATATTTAACAGTCGCTATAACACAGGTGTTCTGTTTCATACACCTCGTGCCAGCTCCAAGTTATTTATTACTTTTATAAGTTCAAATATTTGGTTCTTGCTCTTTATAATAACTGGTATAAATTTCGTAAATCTGTTTCTGATCTAGTGCTTGCCAGAAATTTCTCATAACGAATTAACAGTCGGGATCAGGTTATATAAAATACCTAACCGACAAAAATAGAATGAAGCTTTTTAATAAAGAGACTATTCTAGGCAGAATATACTTTTCTTATATAAACTGTTCGTTAAACATGTTTATTGTATGTTATGTATTTCCTATAGTACTTGATAATGGCAGTTAATCTAAAATATCTGAAAAACTGTATTAAAAAAATATATAAAAACACAATCACAGGAATAATTTAAAAACTAAAATGGCAGTTTACTGCTGAGGAGCTTTATATCATTGAACATCAGAATTACAATCTTGAACTTGTTGACAGGAATTCTGATGTGAACATATTACATCAACCAAATCAAGCAACAAACAAGACTGTATTGCCTCGAATTACACCGGTTGTAACTCGGGAAAGATCCATCCCTTCAAAGCATGAAACACGGATGTCACCAAATACTCCAGATTTTGCAGTTGGTCTAAACACAAACAAACCTTCGTTATCTCCCATTATTATCCCGCAACCAAGGTATGAGTAGTTGAAGACATTATAGACGTAACTTTAAAAATCGGACTGACAAATAAAAATTTATTATTATTTAATATCCAAGTTCCAAAACAATTTTTGGACCTAACCTAGCAACAACAGTTATTATAATACTGGTGTTGTGTTTCAAACACCACTTACTTTCTTATATATTGCCCTTGATATGGACACAATGGCAGCAACTTTGAATTTTAAACTTTCAACCTCTGGGTTAGGGACAGGCCGCTAAAAAGTTTGCTCTTTCATTTTAACAGCCAAGCTTTCAAAATGAAGATCTTTTCCACACTTTTTATCTATAGCCTGTTTTACAGACTGTCGTTTTGCTGTTGATCTCTTTTCAACATTTTTTATATTATTTGATCTTCGTTATTGTTTTCGAAGGGATAGTTTATGTTATGTTGGTTACCTGCAAGCAGCCATGAGTTTCTCCTCCATATATAACTAGTTACCCATTCTCAATTACAGCACAACACCAGCATGTCTCCCCACAAAAACATACTTACTTCAACTCAACTCAAACAAGGATATAAATATCGCACCAAAAAAATCACCAAGACCTAAACCTCTCTGTGCTCAAATTGAAACCAAAGCTTCTGCTGATTTACCTGAAACAAGGTGATGTTTGGCTTAAGTTTGTGTGTGAACTGATACATATGCTGTGGTTAGTGAGCCTAAAATGACTGGTTAGGGGTTAGTCGCTTCTACCATTGGGCGAATGTATTCTTGGGAAAGATAATTCACAGTACTTGTTTTAATGACAGAACACTCGGGTTATAATGACTGTCGTTGCCCCGCCATGCGAAGATAAATAAGTTATATTCATTCATTTATTTGATATTTAATCTGTTGCTATATAAATATAACAAAGCTCTTTAGGCATGTTGTTTTATTTAATAATAGTAATAACATTATTGGTCTCTTCGATTACGGTAGCGAAGATTTAGTAATAACATTAAACGCAAAGACAGAATATATCGACAGAACAACAGTTGTTAAAACATGCTAACAGTTAAAAACATATTTGCATTTAATTGGTGGAAAAGAAGCGTAGTCGCTACACCTAACAGAAAACGAGCCATTCATGTTTATTTATTATTCAGTTAGTGTTTTAATAGAAATAAAAAAAGTTACCAGATTTAAGGTTTGCCTGGTTTATTTACTAAAGTTGAAGCAAGTTTTAGTTTGTTATTGACACATTGTAAATCTACTTTTTGTTTGAACAATTTGTGATGTTTGTTTAGTTGAAATACAGAGCAAGGTACTTGTCAGCTTAAACCACAAACTTTTAATTAAACTGTTTAACTAAGATGTTTCAATATTTAAGGTGAAACTTGTTAGGAATAGTTGTTTAAGTATTTGTGTTTTAAAATTTTAATTTAAGGCTCGTTGCTGCTACCATTGTGGGCGTATGTGTCCTTGGGCAATTGCTCCAAACTCAGTGGTCACTAATGGGTTGGCCAAATTATCAGCCATACATAAAAATGAAAAAAAAATCTAAAAAAATAATTACCCACAAAGTAACATACATGGTAACTCATAAGCTGGCGTGAGGTGTTAAACCCGTGAGATAGCGACTGTCGTTTCCGGCCACGCGAGGATAAAGTAAGTTACATTCGTTCATTCATTCACTTAATTCACATTCAGCAGAAGTCTTGCTGAATAACAGACCCAATGTTCAAATAAAATTAAAGTTTTTTTTATATCAGATTAGCAGGAAAAGGATAAATTTACATTATGCCTGGTAGCTTTCTGCGTTATATGCATTTTGTTAGGATTGTATAAAAGTAAATATCATTACAGTCGTGAAGAAGGAGTTGAAGTTATTGAAGTCAATAATCAAGAAACTAATGATGATGGAAATAAAGATCAACCAGTCAATCAAGAAACTAATGATGATGGAAATAAAGATCAAGTGAACAACTCTGTTGAACCAATGTTAGTGTTTTATTCAGATTTTAACTAACATTTAATAATGATTTAATAATGGTTTTGCTGCTAATTCCTCTTTCTTCGATTAATCTAAGCCTCTTATTTTAGATAATTAATAAAAATATATTTATATTATAATAAAAAAAAGCATTTGGTCCTACAGTTTATTTACTTATGTAGTGCATTTACTCATAATAAATATGTTTTCAGATTTAGACAAAACCTAAATCCAGAGAATGAAGAAAAAGACCTTTTTTACTCCGTTATGGAGAAAAAGAAAGAAGTTTCCCAACCAAGCCAATCTACTTATTCTGCTCATGAAAGAGTTTCAAGCGAGAAAAAGAAAAAAAATCATCTCGTTGCTAAGGAAAAGCAACGCGAACTGTAAGATTATGTAATTAAGTTTAATTAAACAATTTAGTGATTTATTCAGAAAGATAAAACAATATTTTAATGCATAGGTATATTGTGACACAATACATAGAAATTTCTTCACAATTTTAGTTAAATTTCACATTTATTTTATACCCAACAGTGAAAAGCAGAAAGAAATACGAAAAGATAAAAGTGAAAAGGCGTACCAGGAGTGGCTAGCATCTAAGCATAAACAATTCATACAACACAGAAATAATGAAACAAATCAAATGAAATTAAATCTGGTTGCTTCTACTAAAGTAAGAATATTGGTTTAATATTAAACACAGTTGTAATAGAAGTTTTTACATATGCGTAATGTTTTGAATTTTGCACAAAATCTGGGGCAACATTGCTTAAATGTGGTAAGATAATCATATTTGTGAATCAGAATCAATTATGTGTTGAATACTTCAATATTTAACTCTGTTGGTTTATATAGACTATCAGCAGGGTAAAAGCTTTTGTTTGTTTTATGATTTAAAACAAAATTGTTTCATCTGCCATTCGACGAGTCATCATCAATATCTCTGAGATATTGTTCATCATTTTATGTAACAGGTTGAAACTGCCAACTTTGCACCAAGAAGTTGGGAAATTACATTTGAACAATGGCTAGAAACTAAAAAGAACAAACAACCAACCAAAACAGGTTTGTTTCTAAGTTATGTTGCTTAACTTAAGCAGTGGGTGTCTCTGTATTAGTTCATTATAACACAGGTGTTTTGTTTGATAACCCGGAGGTGTATACTTGTGGGTGATTGTATTTTGAAGATTTTTTAGTTATTAGTAATGTATGCCGATACTGTAGACTGTAGTTTAGGTCTCAGGCAATTGCTTCAGTCAATTAGTGATCACTGAATTGAAGCAATTGTCCTTAACTGTCTTGCCCAAGGACACTAACAAGCAGCAATGGTAGCATGGACAAGCTTTAAACTGATAAACTCAAACCTGGATGCAGGGACTACTTTACCACAGGCCCTGAAATGCTTTACCAAATTAAAAGTGGTTCGGTTTTAGATTTGGATACAAACAGAACTTTTCATAAAAGATCAAAATCTCTTGAAAATGGTAAGACATTTGATGATTGGATGAAAGAAAAACGAAGACAAAGCGTCGAGAAACCTTTGAACACACGAGGTCAAACTGAAGAAGAAAAACAGAAATTGTGAGTAAATGAACCTAACACATTTATGCTCCTGTAGTGGGGCATGGACAGTCGTATAACGCAGGTGTTCTGTTTCTAATATTGGTCCAATATTTGCAAGTTGTATTATGAATACTCATTTACAGCTGAACATATTGAGTACTACATGGTAGTTTAAGTAGTTTACTGGCTGTGAACCATAAATAAGATGAAAAAATCTCCAAAAACAGTCAACTACAAAGTTAAATACATGCTAAATTGTGTAAGCGGGCACGAGGTGTATGAAACTAACTGTGTTATAATGATTCTTGATGCACGGTTGACATTTGTTGAAATCCTCCAGAGAGGAAATGCGCGAGCGAAAGTTTACTGCGTGGTACAAGAGTAAGGTGGAAGAAACAAATAAGAGGAGGAGAGAGGAAGAGAAGAAAACCAAACAACAAACGGAGGAAATGAAACAATATTACGACGATTGGAAAAAAACTCGTCGAGTAAAATCCTTTGAAGAATGGAAAAAACAAAAACAGAAAGAAAAACGGTGAATCAAATTTTTATGGAAATATATTTGAAAGCTTTTATATGAAGTGTGGCCATGTTTATTTAAACTTTAAATGTTTTGACCTTTTTGCTCCCATCTGCTACCATTATGGGCGTTGGGCAAGAAACCAAATGACAATTACTCTAGCCCAGTGGTCACTAATTGATTGTATAAATTTTCATCCATTTAGAAAAAACATTCTACAAAGTTACACATGTGGTAACTCCTTAACGGGCACGAGGTGTATGAAACAGAACATTCATGTTATAATAAACTGTCGTTGCCCCGCCATGTATAATAAGTTCCATTCATTAACACTTGACAGTTTGAACATGATGGATAATGCTCAAAAGGAGTCGTTACAATGCGTGTCGGAGTGGATGGCGCTTGACAGACAAGAGTTGGCACAAAGTGAATTTACAAAGTGGCGACTCCGTAAAGAATCTCTCTCGCTTGAAAGAGCTCAAGTTGAATTGATGGAAGCGAGAGAATTAAGAAAAAAGGCAGAACAGAAAGCGAGACTAAAGAGAGCCTGGTTGAAAGCAAGAACGATGTGTAAGTTATTTTTATTATATATCTTGTTGCTGTTTAGTGTTTTATATTATGTTAAATATTTATTAAGTTGTAAAATTTGTCAGAGGGTTAATGGTTGGCTAACTAAAAGGTGGCTACTAAAAGCTTGAAAGAACTGCCAGTAACAAAGTAATCACCCAAGATATTTCATACCTGGACAAGTGTATAATGCAACAACATATATTTATCCTTGCATGGCGGGGCAACAACAGTCGTTCTGCCAAAATTATTTTTTTGCATTTTTGCATGTCTGACAATTTAGACAACCAATAAGGGACCACTGGGTTGGAGCAATTTCCAAATAACTTAAATTAATTTATTGACAGTAAACTGGAAAAACATCACTCTTCCTGATAAAAGAAATCCGTTGAATAAATCTGATGACACTGGTAAAGATTCATTTAAAGCAATTGAAACCAACCAAAGTGTGAACAAGCTTCAACTTGATGAAGGGTTTTCAGAGTTTTCTGACAGTTGTGTTGAAGATTATGACGTAAAGAATGTTAAAAGTAATTCTGAACCACCTGGTTTGTTGGGTGAGTTGCTTAAATATGATGTTTCTTTAAATGAAGTCGCGGAAATAACCCCGACCCACCATGACAGCAGTGATGACAATACTCAAGTATTAGCACAAGATATTCAAATGAAACCCAACCATAAACCAACTTTAAGTTATTCAAAATTTAAAGATACAGAAAAGGATTTTGATTCCGAATACAAACGCTTTGAAAAACAACCTTGTAGAAGAAATGATAAAGTTGCAGCGGTTAGAAATAAGTCAAAAGTTTTAAATGGAAAAGAAAAATCTAAAAGAAAACTTCCAGTTACACCAAGTAGTAAAATAAGCAAAGCGTCAACTGACACAAATACTCAGTCTTCACTTAAACTTGGAAGTAAATTAGTTTCATCTCCTAAAAGTCCGCCCAAAAAAGTGAAACGAAAACTGCCAGTTGTTCCGCCAAGTGAAAATGACAAAACAACCGCACAACAAACTAAACAGAAACTAGCGAGCAGTTTAGCTTCAAATATTTCAGAATCTCCTGGTATTAAAAGTCCATCGTCAGGAAGCAAACGTGTTTCGAGTCAAACCAAACCTAGAGTTTCAAGTTACGCGAGTGTGCCGTCGAAAATTGCTTTTTGGAAAACTGATGATAGATTTAAACCAAAAACAAAACTTGTCAAACATACTGCAACTACCGATCTTGGTTCGAAATTAAAACCTCAGTCAGTAGAAAGTAAGAAAACAGCAACTCAACAAAAACAATTGAATAAACCTGGGAAGAAGGGCCAAGAAAATGGGAAATATGGAAAAAACAACCACGTTTTAAATTCCAATGCAAGAAATGGAAGTGGTTTCAAAGTAAAGAAACCATCCAACTATCCAGGTTCAATTTCCTCCACAAGTCTTGAATCTCAAAGCAACACAGTGGTCACCAAACCCTCCAACAATGTTCAGTTTAAAAAAAGTTTTCCGAAATCTTCTGGAAGAAAACTCCCACAGCCGACTATGAGAACAAACAAAACTCAACGGAAAGTTATCGTTCCTAAATCTACAGAAGCAAGTCCAACACAACAGAATGTTAAAGACAAAGTCTTGGTTGAACCGCACACAACAGTTGTTGATAAAGAACAAGATAATATTTGTTCAACAGTTGATACAAAAGTTGGAGATGGTTCAGATAACTTTGCAAGAGAGAATTCGAATAATATTACGGGTGAGGCTTTAGTGTATTTTGGGAGGGATATTAAATATGACAGATTATTAGAAATAGAATTCTCAAGAATCTTTAATTTTTCTTTTTAATAAAAACATAAAACATGAACATATATGACTGCTGTATTTATGTGCATTTAATTTACATCCGGGGAAAATGTTGTTTCGAAAAATATTTTTTATGGTGTTTAATATTTATCATTAAAACATTAAAATGATAAGGTTTTTAACGAATTAAAATGCTCATTTAGAGTCACAGGGCTACAGTTTCATAATTTTGTAAATATTGGTTCATTACCAAACGGGATGTCCCATCTTACCCCAACTTATTATATTTGTAAAATTTATTACCAAACCAGGTGACGATGAAAATGATGGCAATGTATCTGTGGAGGAACAACATGTTGTTTCATCACAAGTAGATGAGAGGATAAAGTCCGCACCATCGGGAAGAGCAGTAAGTGATGATCACGGGATCAAGATTGAAATATTTCTCAATCATCAGGTTGGTGAGGAAAGTGAGGATGAAACGCGACTTCTTGATGATGAAACACAAAAGTTCAAACCTCATAATAGTAGCGACTGAGTGCTTAGGAATTACGAAGGTCCACACTGAATGTTATTTTAAAATAACTGTTATATATTAACCAAACACATTCATGAAAATCTCACCAAAACTTATATAAAGAATCAAGTGGTACAATGTACGAAAAAATCGAGTTTAACGAATTTTAGTCTGTGAGATTTATATTTAGCCTGAAATTTTATCATCTGTTTATTTTTCAAAAGAATTCATTTTTGCGGATTAGATTAAAGCCAGACGAAATATATTATGAAACTGACGCATTTATCATTTTACATAAATATTATTTTCAAATTTACTGTTTAATGAGAATTCAGGTGAGTTTTAATATTTATGTTAATAGAGTTAAAATAATGCATAATATTCATATTTGTAAAAATTTGCTTTTATTGATTTTGAGTTTTGTATAAAGAGAATATATTTTTGTTATAAGTTTAAAACTATGGTCGTATTTAAAATAATTTCTTTCGTGATTTATTTCAACTTGTTTATCCAGATTAACTAAGAAAGGAGTTTTCAAAGTTAGAATAAAGTAGTTTTAAATCATTTCATTTATTTATGGTTTTGTTGTGACTTTGTACTGATGTAACTTTGTTGGTAAAGCGCTTTTATAAACTTTAATTACTCGTCAAACACTTTAATAATTATCGTAGCATGTAAGTTCTATCTTCTACTGTATCTTTTAATTTAAACATTTCAAGTGCAAAAATAAATTTATTTATCAGCAAAATATCGTTTATACAAACAACTCATAAAATCTGTTAAACCCCACGTTACAATTCATTCAACCCTGTCTTTGTAATTTGCTCCAGCATTCTTTCACCAAGTTTGTCAAATTTGTTTTGAATGAAAACTTCAAGATCTCTTTGTCTGCCTTCCCTGTAATGAATTAGTAAATATAAGTTTCTCGCCTGGCAGGGCAATAACAGTCATTATAATATGAATGTTTCGACTAAAAAAAAAACAATTCTCATACTCCTTTTTCCTTGATGACATCATTAGTGCTCGGTTCAGAGCTTTACGTTAAAGCCGAGCCCAAGCTTTTGAAATTTTGTTTGAGATGTGCCGAAATTTTCAATGCAAGTAACAAGAACAACTGTTTGATGAAAAATAATCGAAACGAGCGCTACGTGCTCAATAACTACCTTGATGTTGGTCCAAGAGTTGAAATACCAATGTTGTTTGTTGGGAGTTTTGATGAGTTTGGAAATTCATCTCTGAAAATAAAATGAAGTTTCATCATGTTTAAACATACAAAACCTAAAATAAAAAGGTATTTTACGCAACATAGTATTCTACTTTTCTACATAGCGTGACAGAAAAATAATTTGAGGTACTGTTTTGGCACGAAGATACAGGGCAGAGTGTGTATATAATATTGACTTTTATATTTGTCTCTTCGAATATCATAGCGTAGATGAAAGAATAGTTTAAACAAAAATACACTGGACATATCGTCAAAACGACAGTCGTTAAAACACACTAACGGTTAAAACTTATTTACATTTATTTTAATGAAAGAACGTGTTCGCTACACCTAGGGAACAAAGAACAAGGTATTCATATTTAGATGCATTGAAACTTCTAATCTAATGAAAAGTTTGCATAAAGATACCACCCCCATGTATATCGTGTATTTCATATTTAAAGTAAGTTGTGGGTTAATCAGCCACACTTTTACTCATGTAGTTTTTATTGATGTCCATTCTCTACTAATTCCCTTCTTTTTGCTTTTAATTAAATTGATCCTCGCTCATGTATTTAAATAAATAAAGTTAATGTAAAGTAAATAGTCCCTTACACTTTGTTTCCATCTTCCTCAACCTCCGACCTTAGTTGTTCTTCCATGGCAAACTGAGCAGCGATCATTTCCGGTGAAATCACATTTATTTCTTCTTCTCTGAAGTGGAAACAATCGTTGTAACAACAGTATATGATGAATGTAACTTATTGATGCTCGCATGGTGGGGCAACGACAGTCGTTATAACACAGGTGTTCTGTGGTTACTAATTTTTACCCATAATAATTACAAAAACTGTCGTTTGCTGATAATATCTTCTTTTTATTAAATCTGATCTTCTTTGAAACACTCAAAAAGATAAATCATGTTATTTTATGCAGCACAAAATGAAACCACATTATCCAACATAACTTACTCCTCAGTTAGAAACATTTGATCGTCTTGTGGAAGTTGATTTAATAACCGAGGTGTTTCACTTGGTAACATGGCTTGACTAAAATTGTCGCTCCTGCCAAATATTAAGGAACAAATTTAAAGGCTGAAATTTTTAGCGCCGTTACATAATGGTTAGTACACATGCCTCTAACCCAGAGGTAATGGGTTCAAGGCTCGTCGCTGCTACCATTGTGGGCATATGTGTCCTTGAGCAAGACACTAAACGGCAATTGCTACAACCAGTGGAAATAATCAATCACCCACAAAGTTACATGCGTGGTAACTGGTAAGCGGGCACGAGGTGTATGAAACAGAACACCCGTGGTATAACGACTTGCCCGCCACAAAGGGATAAAAATACTTTTCAACATAGATGTGAGCAGTAGCACAGCGAGTGTGATTTCCAAGCTTTTTTATCCCCAAATTAATTAGATTAAAAATTCTGCTACAAAGTACATCAAAGTAAAAAAGTGGGGGTATTTTTTAAACGAAAATTTTTTTTGTTTTGTGGCATTGCTTTTCAACCCCCTGTTGTGTTTCTTGGTGATTATAAGCTATGGACCCACCATCGTGGCAGCCACACATCGGATAAAGTGGGCGTGGTTGATAAAGCAGCGAGCCCGTGCGAGGAAAATTTCTTCCAACTCATAATTCCTTTGATCACATCCTGGAAAATACAAAGTATTTAAAATTGAAATGCTTGAAAGTGTTTTGATGTACATAGGATTTTGCGGTTAGTTTCAATACAAACATTACATACCATTTGTATGATACGACTTTCATTTCAAACATTCGGTTTAAAAACTAAGACCATCTTCAGTGTTATCAGAATAAAATATTTTGTTCTTATCTTATTTTGGCATTTAACAAAATAATCAAACTTTCAAATTATTTACCAAACATTATATTTACCTCACGATCAATAAATTTCTTGGCTGCTGGTAATTGGTTGTATCTGTGTTGGGTGGGTTAGTGGTTAATCATAATGTATCAAAGACAGGAAAATGAAAAAATGAAAATAACATACACAGTAACTCATAAGCGGGCACGAGGCTCACTAATGAGTTGTCAGCAATGCAGAAAAATATTATCCACACATTTACAAATATAGTAACTCGTAAGCTGGCACAAGGTGTTAAACCCGTGTTATACCGACTGTCGTTGCTTCTCCATGCAAGGATAAGTAAGTTACATTTATTTAAGTGTCTTACACACCACCCATATTAAGAAGTTCTATAAATACCTTGGTATTGGACAGAGATGGTAACTCTGATCAACTTCACTGTGTTGTAATGGAATGTAATGTCGGGATAAACCAGGCACAGGATTCTGCACAAAATACTCATTTATAAAAACATATCAAAATATCAAAACCAAAAAACTTCTCTCTCTCTCTCTCTCTCTCTATATATATCATTTAAAAAACACCACCAAAAAATCTGACAACAACTGTATTTGTAGACAAATTTGTTGTCAGCCACAGAGCCATTCCATCAACTTACAAACACATGAAGTTTATGATAAGATGGATTCTTGAACAATCCTGCTGGAGGTATGAGACCACTGGTTGACTCATGTTCCTCAGTAAGCAACATCTCACTTGTTTCATCATCTATCATCTTTAATTACATATTTAATTAAAACTCCTTGAATAATAAAGCATAAAACATGCATTTTCTGGTCAGTTTTAACACAAACATGGCAGTTCCTTTGTATAATATGAGTTTTTGAAAAGCTTTTCAAAAAAAAAATAATTTAACAAAAAATGTTTTGTTGGCCCTTACTTTTGAATCACTTCCTCCATTGTTTTGTTTCGAGGGAAGAATCACTTGAATTATTTCATCCTGTAAATAAATAGTATAAATATATTTTTATTATGTTACTTTTTTTTTTTGATCAAGTGGCCCCCTCGTATAAAAATACTAAAATAGTAATTAAATAAGTGGAGAAAAACCAATGACTTGTGTATAGACAAATACAAACCTATAACCATTCTTTGAGGAAATATATTTTTATAATAATATTTTTAACATCTTCCTCAGTTTCTTAAATAAAGCCACATTTTTTATGCCTGGCAGTTTATAACAGCTACTAAAACAAAAGCTGTTTTCTTGGTTAAAGAAACAAACAACAATAGATGAATGTAACTTATTTATCCTCGCGTGGCGGGGCATCGACAGTCGTTACAACACAATTGTTCTGTTTTATACACCTCGTGCCCGCTTACGAGTTACCACGTATGTTACTTTGTGGGTGATATTTTTCTGTATAGCTGACAATTTAGACAACTTATGGCCACTGGGTTGGAGCAATTATTGCTAGGTGCGGTAATACCTCAGCTCCTGTCCTTAGTTGTCGTGCCAACCCTGGTGAAACATAATTGTTCAACGCATCGTCAACGTTATGTCGTTTGTATCCAGCTAGCTCATAATAACGTGGCACCACCAGATCATGGAATGGAATGTTTCGTTTCGCTGCAACTTCTGTTTGGTCAATTGGAACTTCACCTAATGCATCTGGAGCCTGAACAGTTATTGGTAGTTTTTTTTATTACACAATAGTAATGCTGGTTTGTACAATAGCAATAATAGATCTAGTTACACGCAATACAACGTAACTTACAATATCTTCCTTGGTATCCGGTGAAACATACACAGGGAATGTGAACGGTTTAACTTGGTTTGGGGTAAAGTTGATGAGAAGTTCCCTGCTTGTGTCTGAGCCTGCAGTTGCTCCGTGGTCATGCGCTTCCACCTGGTGGATGAATCAAATACATGAAGTTACATCGTTAAAATATAGTTATGAGTAAATGAATGTAACTTGTTTTATTCTCCTGTGGCCAAAGATTTATGACACACGTGGATCTATCAGTGATTACTATTTTGTGTTCAAATATTTTTATAACCAGCATAAAAGTTGTGTTAGTTCACAAGTTGTTGTTTTACCTGGAAAGGAGACATTCCTGTTGTAAGTTGCTTACTACTTGTTGCAAGTGGAAGCTCAGAAGGTACTGCATGCACAAGTTATTGAATAAATTTAACTTTTACCACTTATGTACCTTTGTGGGCGATTGTTTTTTTACAACTAAGTTTAATGTATGGCTGACAATTGAGACAACCTATAAGACATAAGTGACCACTGGGCTTGAGCTATAGCCGTTAGGTGTCTTGTCCAACCAGTAATCTCTTCGTTATAAGCAGGCGCTCTAACCACTGTGTCAGAAGTTTTAACATGACAATCAACCAGATGATTGAAACAACCAGACAATTGAAACAACCAGATGATTGAAACAACCAGATGATTGAAACAACCAGATGATTGAAACAACCAGATGATTGAAACAACCAGATGATTGAAACAACCAGATGATTGAAACAACCAGACAATTGAAACAACCAGATGATTGAAACAACCAGATGATTGAAACAACCAGATGATTGAAACAACCAGATGATTGAAACAACCAGATGATTGAAACAACCAGATGATTGAAACAACCAGATGATTGAAACAACCAGATGATTGAAACAACCAGATGATTGAAACAACCAGATGATTGAAACAACCAGATGATTGAAACAACCAGATGATTGAAACAACCAGATGATTGAAACAACCAGACGATTGAAACAACCAGACGATTGAAACAACCAGATGATTGAAACAACCAGATGATTGAAACAACCAGATGATTGAAACAACCAGATGATTGAAACAACCAGATGATTGAAACAACCAGATGATTGAAACAACCAGATGATTGAAACAACCAGATGATTGAAACAACCAGATGATTGAAACAACCAGATGATTGAAACAACCAGATGATTGAAACAACCAGATGATTGAAACAACCAGACGATTGAAACAACCAGACGATTGAAACAACCAGATGATTGAAACAACCAGATGATTGAAACAACCAGATGATTAAATTAACCAGATGATTGAAACACTTACTTAATCCTTTCCCAAAATCCTCCACAAGTTTCCTCAGCATGACAACTTTTTTATCAGCGCGACATCGTATGAGTATAGTGCGTGCTGCTTGTTGAAACCGTGCAAGTGCCCGATGTCTCACTGTCCATGATTTGTTCTTGTATAAATCAAACTGGGGTGATGCCTCAGGTTCCTGTATAAGGTTCAACAACATTAACCTAATATTTGATTGGGTTTTTTCGTTTGAGAGATAAAACACCATTCTAATTTGTTACGATTCTATTTGAATAACAAAATTTTCAGTAACACTGCAAGAAAGAAGGAACTTCAATTAAAAGATATAAAAGGTTGTTTATATGGAATTTAAAACCTATTTTTTGAGACAAAATATTTTATGTAACATAACATGTAGCCAGTAATTAAAACCATAACCACCAAACCTAGGGTGGCAAGGCAGGCAGGCCTAACTTTTTGACCCTGAGTTTAATTAGTAAATACTATAAGCAAATTCACAGGATTATGTGTCTGCCTTCCCTGCATTTAAAAAAATGCTGCCTATGAAGAAGACATTTAAATCTCTAACACAATCACCTTGTTAGCACGACGCAAAGTTCTTCTGAATATTTTCTTCGACTTTGACCTCACCAACTCTTGGTTCTTACGCGGATTCATCATCTTCATATATTTGTAATCCTCCAACGCAAGGTTCCTTTGTTCCACAACATCCACTCGAGCCTCGTCACTTATCGGATCTTCACCAAGATGAACTTGCCTGCGAGGTAATGATGGTTGTAGTTAACGGGGCAGTGGTTACCACGCCTTCCTCTGTCCCAAAGCTTACAGTCCAAAAGTTGCTACCATTGTGGGTGTATGTGCTCTGGGGCAATATATAACAATTGTTGCTTCAACCCAGTGGTCACTAATGGACTTTCTAAATTATAAGCCATACAAAACATACAATAAAATAAAAGAAAAACTGCCCGTGTTATAATGACTACTGTTGCCACTGCATACGAGAATAAATCAAGTTACATTTATTTATGACAATCTCTATTTAGCTTACAAATAAATTACACCGACAACTGTAAGCTTCATGTGATTATAACCTGTCTCTCTACATTGTAAAATTAATTTAAATATGAAATAACAAGTTGTATTAAATAGAACAGTAAGTCGTATTAAAATTAAATGCCATAACATTAACCCAAACAGTGTTTTTACATTTTTCACATAAGGACGTTACAGGACAATAAAAATAATATAAATTAATAAAACATTAAATATCACGCAGCTTGCTCACCATCGTAACTGGTTGGCTCTTTCATCTATCGCATCTTGTCGGGTAATTTTCTCAAACGCAGCTTCTTTCATTTGTCGTGTGCTGTTAACTGAAGTGAGTGAGTCAGTGGATTTCGTTGCAACAGTAGTAACTAACGTCGACTCCGCTTCTGAAATTAAATGTTGTGTTCATAGCATGGTACAAAACAAATGAAAGAATGAAAAAGTGTAACTTAATTAACCTTTTATGGCAGGGGCAACGACAGTTTTTTCAAACACTAAAAAAGATATTAAAACACGGTAGAGGTAAAAACTACTTGAGTAAAAGTGTCAAATAAAAGTAAGGCCAACAAATCCACAATAGAATATAAATTAACTCATATTAAGCTTTTTTTAATTAAAACAAATTAAACTGTAATTGGAAGCAAAATCTGTGTAAAGACACAACCCATACAGTGAGGAGGAAGTCGGAATGAAGAATCTTACCTTGTTTTATTCTAAGATCCTTCACCCTTAGTTTCCCCTTGTGTTGCATAAGCACGCTGTTTACAGCGTGTTGAGAATTTACATTTGCTGAGAATTGTAAACCCTCATATTCAAAATCTTTGTTTGGAAAACCTGAAATTTAGAAACTGTTTAATTTATGTTTACAAGTAACAACATTAAGATAACATGATTTTTTTTAAATCTGATAATAAAGATCAAAATACATAAAACAAACAAGAAAATTAGCAGCAAAACGAGAGCCGTTAAATAAAACAAGTTACTGCACTATACAAATAAAAATGAAGCATATATTAAAACTGCAGTTTCTACAATTGAAAACAAACTTATAATAGTACTTGTACGTAAAAAGAATTCATTAGATATTTGTTTCGAATAAACCTAACCTATTTATCCTCACGTCGAGGCAACGGCAACTGTTATAACCATTTTTATGAGTTGCCACATCCACATGTGCAACTTTTTTTTACTGAATAATGAATAACTAAAACTACAAAACAAATTTATCAAACTACTTACTTCGTATCAACGGAACGTTCCTATGTCGTTGTCTCCTCCGAGCTATTTGTATCGGCGAAATACATCGAGGGTCAAGAAGTTTGGTTTGTTTGTAAACTTCATCCAAATCTTTTACTGATCTGAGAATATTTATATCTTGATTTCAAACAAAACTTATTTATCCTCGCATGGTGGGCCAATGACAGTCATTATAACACGAGTGTTCTGTTTCATACACCTCGTGCTACTTACAAGTTTGAAGTTACCACATGTGTGACTTTGTGGTGATTAGATTTTAGACAATCCAATGCACACTTTTCATCCAACTGCATGGCAACTTACTGTGTTGTAACGATTGTCCTTTGGTTGTTGATTTCCTTCTATTCATTGTTTAAATATTACGATCTTCATTTTTACCATGAACAATAATATAAAGTTATCTTTACCTGGTAAGTTGTACAGTAGCAGAAGGAGAACAACTTGCTGTGACATCACAAAGCAAAGGTTTTGTGTTGAATTGTGATATGACAAGTTGCATGGTCATGTGGGCAGTCACATATTCCATTGGGGTGAAAGTTACTGAAATATCGGTTCCTCCTTCACCAGGTACAATACCTGTGTGGGGTTATAGTTATATTATGCCTTGAAGAACCTATAGTTGTTATATGTGGCCAAGTAGATAGGTCTCATTGTATGGCATAAACATAAAACATTCCTCTAAGTTTACCAAAACAATCACAAATGTAATTTTTTGGGTATATATTTTTGGTGGTAATATTTTTTTGTAATGTAGTTTATGGTCCAACCTAGAAGCACTAAACACTTTGCCATGACAACGTAACTAAGTATAAGTGTCTTTCCAAAGCTGTACTACATTTACCAACATACAAGACTATATACTGACAACAACTATAAAAACATCGTCAAACCAAACATGCTTTAAAACTAAACACAAGCAAATAAAAAGGTAGAAATAGATATGTCAAAATAAAAATTGTCACAAAAGTAACAAAATCCCAACAAGTTGAACCGAATGTTTGACAACAATCACCTGACAGAGGGTTGACGACAATGGATGGGTGAGATTGTAACACAGAGATTTGGAATTCAAATTCCACAGGTGAGTGGGAACGCAGGGGGAGGATCTTACGACAACTCTCACCGAGTCGAATCCCACTTTGAGGGAAAACAAGTTTCCGTGGAAATTTACTCGTGTCCATGACAGGGAAGGCATGAAGGGGAACTATTAAGTTTTCTTCACCCTGAGGTTTAATAAACATGTTATACAAGAGAGCATAGCGCTAATGAAGGGGTACGTCTAAACTTTAGAAATTGAACTTAAAAACAAAAACAACAAGAACAACTGTTTGAAGAAAACTGTTCCAAAAGGGGTTACTATAAGCCCAACAAATAAAACTAGTTGTGTTAAACAACAAGGCCACACAATAATGGGTAAATATTAATACGATTACCTTGCAATGTATTCGAATACAATCATAATAATATCTCCATTCATCGGCTGTGAAGTTGATAATTACTTCAATTGTAAACCCAGGAACCAATCTATCCTGTACAGAAATATAAATAGTTTATTTGCAAACTGAAACATTACAATATTATTTGATTAATTAATTGCCGTTTTTAATTTAACTTGGTTTATCTTCATTAACATTGTAAAAGTTTGCTAGGTGTAGCAACTACACCTCTTTCTTCCATTAAGTGTAAAATGTTTTTACCGTAAGCGCGTTACCGTGTTTTACAACAGTTGTTTTGTTGCTATATCCTATCTTTTGGTTTTATCTATGTTTTTTTTATTTTTGCCACTGTAATCAAAGGAACAAATTAAATCAAAATAATTATTATTTTAACATGTTACAAGTGTAAAATAAGCATGTTGCCTTAACCACATATAGACACAATCTGTATTTAAATCACCCAAACACTGCAGACAAATATATAGCAAATCCAGCATACCGGTTTAGTGTATTGGATGGAAAAATACTTTGTTGCAGGTGGGATAATATGAAGGTTCTGTCTTTGAGGAGACGCGTTGCATATTTTGATCGAAGTTTTATGAGTTTTATGAAGTTTGTAGCCGGAAAAATGAACAACATCAGGTTGAATTTTCGTGACAGAATTTTGCGAAAGTTTATTGAAGATTTCTGCAAAATACAAATTGATGTTTTAAAACTGATTTTTTTGTTTAAAAAGGTATTATGGCTATAAAAATATGGTTTGAAAAGTTTTTTTTATATTGTTCTGGCAACCCAGATTGAAAAGTTTGTTATTTGTGCGGGGGATTTAATTAATTTAACAATTCTTTCGGGCGGATTTTTTCAAAAATATTTTATTTTGTGCAATTTTGCTTAAATTTTTGTGTTTAAGGCTTAATACAGCAGTGTTGATTACACACGATCTGTGCATAGATTTTCTGCTTAATTAGAAAAAAATACACAGATTTTGTGCAAAACATAAAATTTTCCATTTCCGCTATTTTTTCCAATCTTGCAGCCACTTAATATTAAAAATATTTGTTAAAACAAATAAAATTTATAACATAACGTATGAAATGGGAATACTTGTATCCAGGATATGGTTCGGAACATTTATTCTCTTTACAGGACTAATAAATTCATCCAACATTGTGCCTTTCTTTGACGACTTCAAGCCAGTCATTCGATGACTTTTAATCGCAGCCATCCTTATAGTGTGTTGTTTTGTACAACTACCTACATGCTTTGCTTCTGTACGACTGTGCAGATCAGCAGATGTAAATTTAGAGTAGTTTTTCACAATTAAATAGTAAGAACGTGCATTAAATAGCATATAAAAAAGACTGTCAAAGTATTTCATATAATCAAACGTTAATTACACTACCAAAGTAAATCAAACGCAAACTAAACGATTTAGTAACCTTATAAAGTTGTTTACACGACTCAGCTTTACGAACGTGAAGGCGTTACAAATATCGCTGTAGCATGTTCTTTGGTAACGTAGCAACGTAAGTCACCCAAGCAAATTATTAAACAAAAAAGAAGTGTTTTTCTAAATTCAGTATTTCAGGAACTAAAAACTTTAAAAATTAATTAAATTTGGTAAATTTGTAACCTGCTTTTTGTTTTCCTTTTATGAAATACTAACAGAAAAGTAATTAAACTAATGTGCATTTATTATAACTATGTGTTGTTGAGTAGCTCGATGCAGTACAAAAATAACGGAATACAAATATATTGTGCATAATAGTATAACATGTAATATATATATATGTTTATACTACTGTCCCTAATTTAAACAAAAAGCGACACCATGCGGCCGATGCATGCGAATTTTAAGCAAGCCAACACGTTTCTTCCTTTTTGCTGACCCAGGTTAAGTGAGGCAGTTTTAATCATGGGAAAGTTTATGAAACCCAACAAGGTCGTCTTGATCCTTGCTGGAAGATATGCTGGCCGAAAAGGTATCATCGTCAAAAATCAGGATGAGGGTACGAACGACAGGCCTTACGGACATGCGCTTGTTGCTGGAATCGACCGTTATCCACGCAAAGTTACGAAACGGATGTCAAAAAAGAAGATTAAGAAGAGGAATAAGATCAAGACCTTCGTCAAAGTCGTTAACTACAACCACCTGATGCCAACAAGATACTCCGTCGATGTTCCAATTGACAAATCATCTGTGAACAAAGAGGCAATCCGGGATGCGACTGGCAGGAGAAAGGCACGACGTGAAATCAAATCCCAATTTGAAAATCGCTACAAGACTGGAAAGAACAAGTGGTTTTTCCAGAAGCTTCGATTCTAAATGCGGTTTGATGGAACAACATCACATGGACAATGCATGTTGAAATGATTTGTTAATAACAATGTTTCATCATATTTGTGTATCTTCCTGCCATAATGCAATGACAACTCTTGTAGCCATTTTACAACGTAATGTCATATTTATAGCAGGTTGTAACCATGCTCACTTGGAATATATTATGTAGTTTTGTCACTTTTCAAACTTGTAATAACAATGTGCATTGTTACATGTTTTGTTGTTCAGGTCAATTACATAAACTTTTGCCTAAGTTTGTTTGTTTTACTGACTGTTCTTCTGCTAAAGAAACATCGGTTTGATATCTGAATATGGAGCATTCAGGTATACACTGCATAATACTTTGCTTTTATGCTAATAACACAGTTTGTCTCAAACTATAACTGCTGGCGTCAATTTAACATTGATAAATACCAGTATATTTATTGATGGGAGCGACTAGCACTCTTTATCAACATAAATATATATAAGAAAATTTGTTACAACACAATGAATTATCCTTGCTGTATGGCTGACAGTTTAGACAACCCATAAGAGACCAATTATCGTTTTTGGCAATTATCCATACGCCTCTTAGCTTTAGATGTCCATAATGTAGATGTTCATATTAGATATCCGTAACGAGGAGCCTTGAACCCTCCAACTTTGGGTACAACCTCGTTAAAGGCAAGCTACTAACCACAGTGCCGGTATAGAATCTGTACGCTCCCAAACTTTTTTTAATAAAACGAAAAAAACGCCTTTTGATAAAAAAGTAAAATCAAATTTCTTTTTTATTTAATACGTCCAACTCTAATAGGACCGATCCTGTTGCTGTTAATATCGGGTTTTGGTTGTTAGTCTCCTCGTTTATGCCAAGAATCCAATCAAAACATTCTAAACAAAGTCATAGTCGTAAAGGTTATACAAAGACTATTTACTTTCAGTGCTCCCAATCGCTTGGTTTATAGGAAGCGCCCCGCGCTGGTGCAAATTAGACTTCATGAAAGACTTTCTTTTCAAATGTGCTTGCAGCAATTAACTGGCAGGTGGTAGTGACCTATTAAAGTTGGGCAGGGGCAGGCCTACCCTGGTATATTCTACACTGCGAAAATCTGTCATTTTTAAAAGTTTGTAGTCTGTGGTACTTTAACTCCCCTCTATTAATATCACACTTTCTACATGTTAATTCATGTTTGACTATTTGTTGATAGAACCAATGATGTTGGGATCTCCCGTTGGTAACCCCGGTCATATATCACCAGCTGGGAACCAATTTCTACCTGGATATTTGATGGGGGATCCTACAATAACCACGGTATGGAAAGATATCATAAGTTTTTATTCCTACATATCCATGTTAATACACATGGCATGACCATTGTACAGTAATTTAAAATAATTATCTATGAAGCATTAATATACAGTATGGGGGGGGGAGATGGGACACATATTCATTTTATTTTCTCATCCCGTTTGGTAGTAAACAAAAAACATAACTCCTATAGAACGTTGTTACTTGTTTTAAAATGCGAGAAGAACATTTGGATATTATGTTGACCTATCCCAACCTTTACCAATTCCAAACCTTAAAAAGCGTGGTCGGCCTCGAAAAAATTAGGTCGTTTTCTGGGGGGAGGTGTGTAGCGCTTATTCCTGTATGCGGGCGTGTGTGTGCGAAACGCCCCTTTTTATTTGCCTTTCTTTTTCGTGTTTCGCGTGCGTTCAAAAATGAATCATTACAATATATACAACGAGAAATAAGCATCGTCGCTACATATATTCCGTCTTCCCTCACCCTATTATGTATATATATATATAAAGAAGTGCCAATAAATATAAATTTAAAAACCTACATGCCTACTGTTTTGAAGAAGTAGTAGGCTTTGCATGATAACACAGTTAAGATCTACATTCTTGTTCTGCATAATAGTTTCATCTGATAATATTTAATTTTTAAAATCATTTCTTTTACATCAGACCCCAGTTTTGAACCGTTCAAAACCTGCCCACCCCCCAACCAACCTGTATGGCTCCCCTGGTTTGCATTACCATGGCTCTCCTGCTCCACCTACTGGAATTACAAGTAGAACTTCACCCAACAGTCAGAAACTAACGCTACGCTCACCAAAAAATGTGAATTTTTCAAAGTAATAATTTTATTTTAAGTTTATTTTATTATTCATGAAATAATATATTTCGAATTTAATTTATTTCCACGTAGCACTTTATTCTTGTGTTGGTGAGATTATAACAGGCCATGAAACATATTAAGCAATTGTTATTGCTGCACTGTTGTAATGTTAAAAGGTGGGAGTTTGAAATGTTTTTTATTATTATTTAAAAACTTAATATTACAGTGTTTCCACATCTAAAGAAAGAGTAGGAGCTCCCCCTGTTGCAACATTGATGGAAGATTTTGGAAATCTAGATGGCAACACTGGTAAAATGTCCGATACATTTTCCCGTTCATTTGCCGTCAATGATTCACACAGTAAGTTGATATGAACATTTGTGCAACAAATATTGCAGCCCGTACACAATTAATCACTTCTTCTTCTATTGAACAATTTTACTCAAGTAGTTTTAACCTGTAGTCTTTATTTTAATTATTCTGATCTTTACTCTATGTATTTGAAGTAATAAAGAAAATTTCGTTTTTAACAATACATAAAAACTCTTTAACTTTACCTTTAGAATCTTTTCACCCGGTTCCGGGCACCCCAAACACCCCCAACAATACCTGGGGTCAGAAGTGTATAAGCCCCCCTTCTCCTGCCCAAATAGACCCATTCTACACCCAGGGTGAAGCTTTAACTCCCGATGTTAAACTGGATGATACCTGGGTCACTGTGTTCGGGTTCGTAAACTTTGTTTTAAATAATTGGATGTAATATGTGAGTGTTCCCAATACATATCATAGGTGTCATATTTTATATTTTGTTAAAATCTGTAGTTTATTGTTAAACTATATCATAGCCTGAAACATAGGGAACCTCATTGATTAATGTGGTGAATGCAATATACTTTGGCTCTGCTTGTTTGTATAGACACCTAACAGCAGGGTAAAATCTGTATTAAGGATATGGTATACGGTTGGGTACTAACTGTTAAACACAAAATGTCACCCCTATTTTAATCAAAATTTTCTTATCTTGATTAAGTCTTGCCTGTTTTTACACATGTGTTCAAGTTACTTGGGACCAATCAATTAAGTATTTGTTAAAAAGTTGTGTTTTGATTTCATAATTTAGGGAATTATTTTTGGTTGAACGACTTTCGTATAATCTGTGTAAACGAAACCAAACATAAACATGGATAAAACACGGCCAGGGTGATCAAAATAAAATTAATCTATTATACATGGAATATATTGATTAAAACTCAGTTATAATATCTAGTTTTGGAAGATTTTAGTCATTTTTGTTTTCAATAAGTGTGTTTCGCACAAAGAACGGAGGAAACAAAATTTCATGACCACCAAACAAATTTGTAACACAGTAACCCACTGTTTTTTTTTCAGTGCATTAAACAATAAAAGTTAAAAATAAAAATCGTATTTCTTAACAGGTTTCCTCCGTCATCTGCGTCTTTCGTGCTTCAGCGATTCTCACAATACGGTTCAATCCTTCACCACCAGATGGCAGCAGACAGTGGGAATTGGATGCACATACATTATGAAAGTAGATTGCAAGTGAAGAAAGCCATGAGTCGTAACGGGAAAGTTGTTGGAACAAACGTTATGATTGGTGTGGTGCCTTGTATCGATGTGGTGAGTAGTTTATAAAAACCTAATTTATAAATTGTGGCATCGAAAGGTTTTATAAGCTCCCTATTTTAATTAGTTTTTAAAAGTATTAAAACTATTGTTTGCGTTCTTAAATGTGGCTATACAAATTAAATTTTATTTTGTTTGTTTACACAAACTATATAACTTAAATGTGGAAATTTTGTTTTGATTTCACCAGGAAATAATGTCAAGGTTCAATGAAAGAACTCCGTTGAAACCGATGTCCAACAACACCCCTCTAACCCACCCAAGTATATCACGTATATCGACACCAACCACACCAAAACCCCCCTCTATACGCCCACTAACTGCTGCGTATAATGCTTCTACCAGCGATACTAAAGTAAGTGTTTGGATTTTCTTCATAAAGTTAGTATATATTATACAAATATTTTTAAGTAAGGTAAAGTTTCACATAAATAAATGGACCACTAGGTTGGAGCAGTTGTCTTTCAAGGGCACTTGCTTCCACAGTGATAGCAGCATTGAGCCTTGAACCCATACATAAAAGCGAAGGCACTGGTACATAAACCAAATATATGAGGTAGAAATTGAAATGGATGGTTAAATAGAGTATGTGGAACAGTTGAATCTAACATCTGAGAGTTCAGCTGCGCATGTCTTTTCCCCACAGTTGACCTGTTTAGGGCTTATGTGGCCCTTAAGCCTTAACAGTGATTGCTTCAACTCAGTTATATTTATGTTATAACGACTGTTGTTGTCCGCAAAAAAAAAAATAATTATCGAAAAAGTACACTGTAACTCATAAGCAAGCACAAGGTGTATAAAACAGAACACACATGTTGTTCATAACGACTACTGTTGCCCCTTTTTTGATTTTGTAAGCGATTAAAATATTGTTAAATCCCCTTTTTTTCCATTAAGGTTGTAAGCGAAACAAGAACACCCCAGAAAACAAGTGGCCTCGTAACCAAAGCAATGGATTATTTGTTTGGTTGAATCATTATTTTATTTTTACTGGTTTAAATTACTTTAATTATATAGGGTCATTTTAACTCCTCACTGCTTTGTTATTTTTGCAAAAATAAAAGCTACTTTAGATTTCGTGTTTACGACAATAAGTTTATGTATATAATATGATTGTTATTACCGAGCATAAATGTTAAAATACTGATTAAATATTAAAAAGTACAATTAATGATAGCATGTTTAAGTATAAAGGTGGCTGTACACAGTATCCGGCATGTGAAGTCGCTTGCGAAGTCGTATGCAACAGCAAAATCCAGACAAAACGGACGAATTCCAGATACTGTGTACAGCCACTTTAATAACACTTCAAAATATGAAATATAATGTATACTTACGGTTGTGAAATACTTATTAAATACTGGCAAGAAAAGATGTAAGTATAAGAAACACACTGTTTGGTGAATAGATGCAAAACAAGACGTTGTGGTTAGTTTCATTACAAACGTGACATTCCATATTTTTAATGCAATTGTTATTTACGAACATTTGACATGAAAATCTGATATATATATTTTGTCTGTCATGTTTGCAATAAACCTAACTGGTTAAACATATATTACAAATATTCAAGAAGAATAAAATCACTCTTGTTTTTGACTGCCATCTCCCATATAACCAACCACAAGATTAACCAACATAAAAGCATGAACTGTAGTGTCAACAATATGACCAGTAGTTTGAAACACACTGAACTGAGTATGATGGTAAATCGCAAGCAAGACGTATGCAGCTTGTGTCTAAACAGAAAGGGCAATAGATTAATTTTGGCCAAAAAAACGTCCTGCAAATATAAACTAAGTTTTCTGCTACCAGGCACATTGTGAAA
The DNA here is from genome assembly GCF_009617815.1 of Ciona robusta. Taxonomy (NCBI): domain Eukaryota; kingdom Metazoa; phylum Chordata; class Ascidiacea; order Phlebobranchia; family Cionidae; genus Ciona; species Ciona robusta. Next base: position 1,010,696 of record NC_143241.1, on the reverse strand, counting down.
CAATCTGTTTTTCTGTTCATCGGGTGAATGTAAAAACACACTTTATCCTACAGTGTGTCAGAAAACCCTGATGTGGGAGAAAAAAAATTGTAAATATTTACTTACAATCATAGTGGCAGCAATAACAGAATTCTGATCTTTTCCATTGAAATAAACAGCACACGCACAAGATATGGATATCCCACCAGAGAGACTACCAAACAAGCGGGTGTAAAACAAGAGAGCATCATCTATTTCTGAACTAATCTGAAAAGTAAATTTGTATATGAAAAAAAGAAAGCTTTTTTTAATTATACCATACTGTATTGTTGGTTTTAACACCATCCTATTTTGAAAATGTTGTAAACTTTCCAATAGATAGGTAATATATATTTTATAAACTTTTACCGCAAACGTTTAAGTTGTGCAGTATATTGGTTGCTATATTGGTAAAGTTTCTATGAACTGATGCATAATACATGGTTTGCTGCTATAAAGGTAATAAACCATTAAGAAATAAGTAAATATCACAAAGTTACATATGTGGTAACTTGTAGGCTGGCACGAGGTGTATGAAACAGAACACTTGTGTTATAACGACTGTTGTTGCCCCGTTATGCCAGGATAAATTAGAAACATTCATTAACTACTTAAATATTTAAATAGATTTCAATTTACACTGAATGATAAATAAAGATCGGGGAAAGCAAAGAGGAAAGCTCCGAACAGAAACCCCAGTGATGCACAAATCATCAGGCATGCGACTTTAGTTCTCCCAGGTACATAAGCTTGTTCTGTGAACTTTGACATGTGCAACACTTCACCGAATATTAGAACACCAATGAGGCAAGCCATTATGGGGAACCCTGGCTATATGAATGTACGATTGGTAAGTTAACACAAAGTAAATGGTAACTTTTATCCTTAGCGTGTGTGAAAAGTTACATGCGTGTGAACTTGTAAGTGGGCACGAATGCAGGATGTGTATGAAACAGAACACCCATGCTTACTGTTGTCATGTGAAGGAAAAACAAGAGTTAAGTATGTGTTCAACATTATTAAACCATTCTTTAATTTATAAATTAGATATTGATAAATATGCTACATTTTTGATATTTTAATGCATTTTCACAAGTTCAGCCAAACATGACAAATAATATTATCCATTATAAACAGTACGTATGATTTCAGTGTGTTCTTCATGGCAAAGTAGTTACTTAAAAAAATATGTACCGACAAAAAGGTATAAACATGGTAACTGGTAAGCAGGCATGGGGTATATGAAACAGAACACCCATGTTATAACGACTGGCGTTGGCCCGCCAAATAAATTCATTTCATAACATTTACGTTTTTGAAATGATCCATCACAGCTGCATGCACGAATAACATTCCCGTTGTCCCAAACCCCTGTCAAACAAATTAAAATAATACATTAAAATAATACATATTTTAATTTGCAATTCTTTGAAATATTTTGATAACACACAAAGATTAATAAAACTTATATTGTTTTGATAAACAATATAAACATTAAAAACTGTCTCAACAAAAACCTCTTTACATAAATCAAGAAAATAAAATTTGTAGATACGATAACAACTAAAATATATTTTAAATTCAAGCAAACAAATACATCATCATATGTTAATTTTTATTTAAATCATGCATCAGGTTTTAAAATATTTAAAAATCCCAAAAAAGCGAGACATTGTAAATATATGTCACACTCCTAGTGATCAAACCGAGATATGGTGAATGCAATACTTTGACCCGTTAACAGCTGCACCTAAATATTTTGCTTATGTAATTCACATTCGTAAATAAATGCATTACTTCTTTTTAAAAAAAATTATTACTCTTTGATTATGGTAACAATCAAAAATATAATGATGAAAAAACATGAAAATATATATTCTTACCAAAACTCTGCTGAATGAAAGTGAGTTTTTAACATGTGTGTTTGTACAACCAACCAATAACAAGGGAGTTGCATAACATAACAACGTTGCTCCACTTGCCATCACGAGGTATGTATGGACTTGGGTTGGATCAGTGTCAGACTGGAATATACAAAACACATCAGGTTGCAAATATTTTTTTTTTTTAATTTCATGCCTCACAAATTTGGGATGAAATTGTTAAAATGTAGTTACAAGAAATTTGGTTACAATTAGTTGCACCCCAGGCCCAAACAAAAGTCCCATATTTCCTAATATAGCATATGACGACAAAATGTATGATAAGCAGCGATGCTTACGTGTTGTACAATGGTGTGACAACATGATGGAAAACATAGCATCAGCATTCCTATTGTTATGAACAATACTTGGAGGACTTTGTCCCATACATTCTGGCTTGAAACAAGCGTGAATACAAACACCACGAACAGGACCGCATAAACCAGGTTGTTTGAAACTTCAATTCCAAACAAACTTACCATTTTTTACAACTTTTTTTTTTGGAAAATTTAAAACAAACAGAAAGAGCTAACGCATGTGGTATAAAAGGCATATTTTACTTAAATATTCAGGTTTGACACATACATACTGTCGCACTCTAATGTTAAATATAAGTTAGAAAAACCTGGTCCCCAGTCAAACATAAACGAATTAATGAATGAATCTTACTTCATCCTCGCGTGGCCGGAAAACGAGAGCCGTTATCATATGGGTTTAACACCTCGTGCCAGCTGACGAGTTACCATGTATGTTACTGTGTAGGTGATTATATTTTTTGGGATTTTTCATTTTTGTATGTATGGCTGATAATTTGGACAACCCATTAGTGACCACTGGGTTGGAGCAATTGTCGTTAAGTGTCTTGCCCAAGGACACATTCGCCCACAATGGTAGCAGCGACGAGCCTTGAACCCAATACCGCTGTGTTACAGGCACGCGCGCTAGCCCCTTTTGCCACAGCGAACATAACAAAACATATATATAAATTTTAAAACATATATATATATATATATATATATACAGAAGATCATTTTATTTAATCAACAAGGATAAACAGCAAAACTGTGGCTAGAAGGCATGCCACTAAATCACAGGGTACGGGGTTCAAGGCTCAGCTTTGCTACTTATGTTGGTGTATGGGTGTTACTTTTACAGCAAACAATACCTATAACGTAATCATAAATTTGATTAATACAAAACGTAATAATGCGCATTTGATTTTGACGTCATAATGTTACTCTTGTTTAGACCGTGACCTTTCGCACACAGAACTTTTTTTGTTTGTTAGAAGTTTACCCACGGCCTACTACAGACATCTCTTATAAGCCGAGGTTTAACTTGGAAATAATAAAATATAAATCACTTGTTCTTTGTCTGCTATGTGTAGCGACCACGCTTCTTTCTTTCATTTAAATGTAAATAAGTTTAAAATAATTGTGTTTTAACGACTGTCGTTTTGACGATATGTCCAGTGTATTTTTGTTTAAACTATTCTTTTATCTACGCTATAATATTCGAAGAGACAAATATAAAAGTCAATATTATATACACACTCTGCCCTGTATCTTCGTGCCAAAACAGTACCTCAAATTATTTTTCTGTCACGCTAGAAAACAATGCTATGTATAAACCAGCCAAGCAAAACGTCACTACACTGCAGACTGTAACGTAACTTACATCTCTGTGACCTGTTTATACCAATCTGCAGAACATTGCAGCTCTATGATTGCAGTTCTAGACGACATCTCGCGCGTTCTTCGCATGCGCGCGTGTAATGTTAAAAACTAACATTTCCAAATAACTTTAATACATACTCGGTTCATTGTTTAAAGTTGCGTTCCAAATTACGGCTTGAACAACCAAAAGTTTGTAACCGAATCGTGCACCTGCCATGATTTGCACACTGGATTTTTTATGCTGTTGCAACTGAACTGTTAAAGTGACGTCACAATACACATTGTCAACACAGCGGATACGATTTATCAAATGACGTCACACTGCTACCGCGTGATTTCGTTCTGGGAAAGAATACTGTACCAGTGTATTCTGGGTTCTTGGTATATAATTTGAACTAAAATATATTTTAAATTCAAGCAAACAAATACATCATCATATGTTAATTTTTATTTAAATCATGCATCAGGTTTTAAAATATTTAAAAATCCCAAAAAAGCGAGACATTGTAAATATATGTCACACTCCTAGTGATCAAACCGAGATATGGTGAATGCAATACTTTGACCCGTTAACAGCTGCACCTAAATATTTTGCTTATGTAATTCACATTCGTAAATAAATGCATTACTTCTTTTTAAAAAAAATTATTACTCTTTGATTATGGTAACAATCAAAAATATAATGATGAAAAAACATGAAAATATATATTCTTACCAAAACTCTGCTGAATGAAAGTGAGTTTTTAACATGTGTGTTTGTACAACCAACCAATAACAAGGGAGTTGCATAACATAACAACGTTGCTCCACTTGCCATCACGAGGTATGTATGGACTTGGGTTGGATCAGTGTCAGACTGGAATATACAAAACACATCAGGTTGCAAATATTTTTTTTTTTTAATTTCATGCCTCACAAATTTGGGATGAAATTGTTAAAATGTAGTTACAAGAAATTTGGTTACAATTAGTTGCACCCCAGGCCCAAACAAAAGTCCCATATTTCCTAATATAGCATATGACGACAAAATGTATGATAAGCAGCGATGCTTACGTGTTGTACAATGGTGTGACAACATGATGGAAAACATAGCATCAGCATTCCTATTGTTATGAACAATACTTGGAGGACTTTGTCCCATACATTCTGGCTTGAAACAAGCGTGAATACAAACACCACGAACAGGACCGCATAAACCAGGTTGTTTGAAACTTCAATTCCAAACAAACTTACCATTTTTTACAACTTTTTTTTTTGGAAAATTTAAAACAAACAGAAAGAGCTAACGCATGTGGTATAAAAGGCATATTTTACTTAAATATTCAGGTTTGACACATACATACTGTCGCACTCTAATGTTAAATATAAGTTAGAAAAACCTGGTCCCCAGTCAAACATAAACGAATTAATGAATGAATCTTACTTCATCCTCGCGTGGCCGGAAAACGAGAGCCGTTATCATATGGGTTTAACACCTCGTGCCAGCTGACGAGTTACCATGTATGTTACTGTGTAGGTGATTATATTTTTTGGGATTTTTCATTTTTGTATGTATGGCTGATAATTTGGACAACCCATTAGTGACCACTGGGTTGGAGCAATTGTCGTTAAGTGTCTTGCCCAAGGACACATTCGCCCACAATGGTAGCAGCGACGAGCCTTGAACCCAATACCGCTGTGTTACAGGCACGCGCGCTAGCCCCTTTTGCCACAGCGAACATAACAAAACATATATATAAATTTTAAAACATATATATATATATATATATATATACAGAAGATCATTTTATTTAATCAACAAGGATAAACAGCAAAACTGTGGCTAGAAGGCATGCCACTAAATCACAGGGTACGGGGTTCAAGGCTCAGCTTTGCTACTTATGTTGGTGTATGGGTGTTACTTTTACAGCAAACAATACCTATAACGTAATCATAAATTTGATTAATACAAAACGTAATAATGCGCATTTGATTTTGACGTCATAATGTTACTCTTGTTTAGACCGTGACCTTTCGCACACAGAACTTTTTTTGTTTGTTAGAAGTTTACCCACGGCCTACTACAGACATCTCTTATAAGCCGAGGTTTAACTTGGAAATAATAAAATATAAATCACTTGTTCTTTGTCTGCTATGTGTAGCGACCACGCTTCTTTCTTTCATTTAAATGTAAATAAGTTTAAAATAATTGTGTTTTAACGACTGTCGTTTTGACGATATGTCCAGTGTATTTTTGTTTAAACTATTCTTTTATCTACGCTATAATATTCGAAGAGACAAATATAAAAGTCAATATTATATACACACTCTGCCCTGTATCTTCGTGCCAAAACAGTACCTCAAATTATTTTTCTGTCACGCTAGAAAACAATGCTATGTATAAACCAGCCAAGCAAAACGTCACTACACTGCAGACTGTAACGTAACTTACATCTCTGTGACCTGTTTATACCAATCTGCAGAACATTGCAGCTCTATGATTGCAGTTCTAGACGACATCTCGCGCGTTCTTCGCATGCGCGCGTGTAATGTTAAAAACTAACATTTCCAAATAACTTTAATACATACTCGGTTCATTGTTTAAAGTTGCGTTCCAAATTACGGCTTGAACAACCAAAAGTTTGTAACCGAATCGTGCACCTGCCATGATTTGCACACTGGATTTTTTATGCTGTTGCAACTGAACTGTTAAAGTGACGTCACAATACACATTGTCAACACAGCGGATACGATTTATCAAATGACGTCACACTGCTACCGCGTGATTTCGTTCTGGGAAAGAATACTGTACCAGTGTATTCTGGGTTCTTGGTATATAATTTGCCATTTGCTTTTAGCCTGGATTCACAGCGGGCAGTTACGAGCCCCTGCCCGGCCGATATGTAAGCTTTTATCGATACTATGTCGAGTACTCGGTATGACCGAATTTAATAAAGCAAGGTATTGAAGCGGTAGACAGTGCTTTCAGTACAGTTTTAGGGATTTGGTTGACCTAAATTTTACTTAAGTAAAGGTTGATTATTAAACGGCCGTATTTCGTCCTTATTACATCCGGTGTCGCAGAAATTTGGTTCCCTTAGCTTAGAAAAACTGGTTTCCATCGGCTGAGAAATCTAGAACTCTGGTTCCGACTAAAAATAACATTTGTTGAATGACATATTTTGTGCATTTCTATTTTCATATTTATCTTCTTAAAAAAATGATAACATATTTTACTTTAAATTCTAGATTATGACGTATGACCAGTAAACATCTCGATCGTGTTTTAAACAATTAACAACGGTCTATATGGAGGTCCAGACGATGCGGTTTTATAATTCATTTGATGTTCTTTATTTACTACCAAATGGAACAAGAAAATAGAATGAAAAGGTGTCCCATCTTCCCCATCCTAGTATAATGCTATATATATAGTACAGTGGGGGAATATAGGACACTTAAGCACATATTGCCAAATATTTCCAAAATCAAAATAGATGACGGTTTTTGGTTAATGCCACGAATTAGTACTATCATTCTTTTATTAATTGACACCAATTTAATAAAATATAATAAAACACACGAGGAGTTATTTAGCGATCCGCACAACAAGTGAAATTTTACAAATTTGAAAACACAAAGGATAAGATGGGACAGTTTGAAATCATTGTTAATTTTGATTATTAAGTGTATTCATAAATGGAAATATAGCCTACGTAAATAACACCATGGCCTACTCAATACACGGCCTAGGAATACACCGAAACTGCTCAAAAATAAGAGGCCTATTGACGCGAATAATGCCCATTATAATAGATTGTTACGTCACGGTTTTATGAATGGATTTCCTTCATTTTGAATGCAGTTTGCAGTTGTTGGTAGGTTTAATACCAGTTCTAGGTTGTTTTAACTTACAGTTTATCACAGAACGTGTCGCAGGGATACTTTCTTGTTTAGTTAAAATCATACCAGACATATAAAGCAGGGCAAAAGGTTTATTAGTATATAAATATCAGTTTATTAAGCATAAAGAGAGACGAGCAATCAGATTCAGTTTACCAACACAGAAAACCTACGTTTTGATTATATTTAATTTAGTAGAGAGGCATTTGGCAAGTTTTATAATGCAGCACACCTTTATAATTTTATTTAGATTAAATTCTAAGCCACCAGAATTATTAAGCAAGCTATTTAAGCATGGTCAATAGGTGTTCCGTAGTTGGATAAAAATATTTGGATAAGGGTACCATCTTTGCATGTTATGATCATGAAGCAGTGGCAAAAAGATCTTCAATCAGTAACATCATCAATATATTCTTTAACAACAAACAGACATGTGTAAATAATTCTGTCAGGAAGGAACACTAGTAAAATTTAAACAGCGACAAAGGTCTAAAGTTAGACACAACACTTAAGTACGAAGGGAGGCTATCGTGAGTTTGTTTGTATTAAACAGTCTTAATTGATGATGTGCTGTATGACCCATTTTTGGACCTCGAGGAAGAGCCTCTGTCCTGCTTTAACAAAAAAAACCTCGAGTAGAAAATGGGTTATGAGCAGCAGGACAGATCAAGGCATAAGCACCTTTAGACAAAAGGCTAATGCTTGTGTTTATCCAATATCCTATCTTGTTTTTAAGGACCGGTTTTAAAAGTCCGCAACGGACATATCAATTAACTTACTTGTTGTTACTGCGGTGTTCTTTTGCTAGATATATAGGCTGTCTTAAAAAACTTCTGTTTTAAGCCAAATACTATTTTCACTAAGCGACTGAGCCAAACTAAACTGTCGGTAAAACTTACTTGTATGCCGCACGCGGTTAAAAGTAACTCCTATCTGTTCAGTCATGCTTAAACATTTATAAAAAATATAAGATGTTGATAAAATAACCCGAAAAATAAGGTAATTTAACCGGGAATGGTAAATAAACTGTTATTTGATGCAAAAACTACAGCCAGACAGCAAAATCCATTCATAAAACCGTGACGTAACAATGTATTATAATGGGCATTATTCGCGTCAATAGGCCTCTTATTTTCTGAGCAGTTTCGGTGTATTCCTAGGCCGTGTATTGAGTAGGCTATGATAACACGAAATAATACTGTACGCTTTGAAAATTAAGTCTAAACATTCTTGCCCTACTGCTATAGTTTTTTAACACGTTACCTATACATTATACTATTGCATAACAATTGGTATTGTTCGAACGACAATGCTATAAAGTGGGCATTACTACTCTGTTTTTGACACAAGCCACTTCTCATAAATTATCACCAAGTGCAAATGATCGAATTTCGAATATATTTTCAAAATATTACCTTGTTATTATATCAGTATGTTATATTTTAATAACCCCCGAGGTATAAATTAATGAAATAAAAGCAAACCTTTCAAAGTTTGGCAATAAAAACATACAAAACTACAAGGTGGGGGAAGATGGGATACCAAATTAAAATGTATTTACATTAACAGTATTCTGCAAAATTTAGAATCTCTGTTATTTATCCACAGCGTGATACAGTGACGCAGAGCAGCGGGAAACCTGGTTACCATGGAGATTGGCACCTTGCTGGTTATCCGTCAAGAGATAGTGGAGACCAAGGGCGCACCAAATTGTTGATTCGCATCAGAGCACCAACTTCAACAAGTCCCAGCCACGGAATAATGAATGATCACCCGACATCTAATGACGACACAACTGTGTTCAACTAACCTAATGTAACTTATTAAGACCTTACTGCGAGGACACCAGCTTTGAACACGAAGTTGACAGTTTTTAATACGTTTGCTAACTGTTTGTCCATTCCTAAGTAAGCTTATCTATCACAAAACGCGAGTTCGACCCTTGCTTTTTTGTCGTTATTATACGGAAGTTCTATTTCACACAACTCGTGTTCGCTATGGTTACCCTTACGGGTTACCACGTATGACACTGTGGTGTAAACTTGGGTGACTGATAACATAGAATATTCCATCTCTCCTAAATATCTTTTGAACACTTATAACAACGCTCTTTTAGAGTCGTAAGGATATTTAATTTTGTTAATATTCTTTCTTTCCTGCTAAATGGGACAATAAAAAAATGAGTGAAAGCATGTACCATTTTACCCCACTCTAAAATAGGTAACTTTCACGGCCTACTAGAGATATCTCTAGAGATATCTCTAGTAGGCCGTGGTAACTTTGTGTGCGGTGTGTGGTATTTTATTGTTGCTTTGCAAACATATAAAAAAAATAATTTAAACAATATATTTGGGACCCCTGGTTGGAGCAGAATAACTGTTAACTGTCTTGCCCAAACGCATTTATTTATGACATAAACAAATATTTTGCAATCATTATTTTAAAAGCTTTCGCTTATGTTTAATGTTAAAATTGGAAATCGGAATTATATTTGTTACACACGATATGGAAACACAATGGTAAATTATCTCTTTCCTATCTCTTTGTTTATTTACAATCGATGTAGAGTCTCAAATATAACGAATTTTATGCTTTTATTGTTAAGTTTGTAGAAAACATCGTCACTATATTTGCGCGTCACCTGATGAAATGCTTCATAATTACACCGGACATATTTTACTTTATTTTGCGAATTAATCGATTGCCTCATGCTTATTAATGCGGTTGCATTTTCTACATCACTTAATATGAAAATTTGTAATACATGTATTACGCCCTTTTTGACATATTATAACGCATCTTGTAGTTACAGCTAAGGTATTTTATTTGGGTATACAATTAGTTGACCAACTTTTTAAATATTTAAATACTTACGCGGTTGAATATCAGTTGATCACCTACAATACTTTGGCAACTACAAGACGAAAAGTGCCAGGGCCAAAGTTATTTAAGCGCAGATGCATTTCACGTATTTTTCTTATACCATATTATTATTAATCGTAAATGAAACATTATTTAAGTTAAACATTAAATGGTTAATGAGTTGTCTAAAATATCAGCCATACATAAAAATATGAAAAAATCAAAAAAATAATTACCCACAAAGTAACATACATGGTAACTTGTAAGCTGGCACGAGGTGTTAAACCCGTGTAATAACGACTGTCGTTTTCCGGCCACGCGAGGATCAGTATAAGTTACATTCATTCATTCAATATTAACTTATAACATAACCTGAATTCCACGTGAATAACAGAGCCATAGAAATACTGAGTAGTCCAACCCATTGTTACGTAAAACACAAATTGAACGGCAATTTGGGTCCAAAATAACACAGTAGGTATAGGGAAAATGTATGTTTTTCGGTAAATTACAGAAAAACTTGGGCCTAAAAACAAATTTAAAGGTTGAAAAATGTAAAAAACATGTGTTATTTGTTTTCTGTGTCAAAAAAAGTCAAAAATTAGAATTAGAAGCGGTTGATTTGCGACATTTTGGTCATTTAATGCGGCTAAATTTATACATTTTTTCTAAAAAATGTTTGGTAAGGTAAATAGAAGCTGTTTTACACCTTCCCACAATAGGAAAACACAAACAAAACTTAACAAGTTCGTTTAAGCCCATTGTCAAAGTCACCACTTTTGCTCTATTTTGGACACACATAGACGGCAGTTGGACTACTCGGTGTTTATACGACTCTGGTGATTAACATTCCAAAGAGAGTAGTTTTAATATTTGTGATAATTTTGTTACGTGCTTACTCATTAGAGCTGAACTCTCTTGTTTAAAGAATTTTGTCAACTGGGTTTGCTTTCTATTGGTCGCCATACTCACATAATGTAAACACAACACAGTAGCAACTGTACGTAGTTTGGTATCCTGGATTCTGCTGGTAAATACTTTCTGTTGATTAAAGATTGCATTTACAGCTTGTATCAGTGTAGGATCATGGCGTATCGTAACTTGTATTTAAGCCAATACTTACCTAGAAGTTTTCAAAAAGTTGCAGACGATGTATCTAATGTTGGAGTAAAACAATATTTATATCAAAACTACGTTACAGGTAAATCAATTAACGTGCGCTATTTGTACTCTGCTATAGTAAGAACTTAATTTTCTAATTTCTATTTCATACTTTAGTTAGAAGGTATGTATGCCTATATGCTTGCATCATCTTCCATGCACCAGATTTGATTGCTTAAGTAACGCAAGCACTTTATACGTCACATTTTAACCTCCAATCTAAAACTAATTGCTAATTCTACTTTTCGTTTTTTTGGTTGCTCAACCAAAATACATGCGGTAGATTTTGACTGACTAACTTCTGAAATAAATATTAAATAATACACAAAAATTCTGTTGGCCGATGAAACGTGAAAAAACAATGACCAAATATTAGTTGGCCGACCAAAAAATGTGGTGACCGTAGCCACCCTGGCTGACTGACTTTAGTCGGAGAGTGTAATACAATGTGTTGTTTTATATATATAATATACCTGCATAACAATTACTCTACTTTCCAGGAAATGCAGAAAACAATAACAACCCAAGTCTTAACAGTTCAAATGTAATTGGTCGACTATCATGTGTTACAAGTTATTTCCAAAATCTGGTCAAATCCCAAAGAGAAGCAAGAAACAGTGAGCATGATATGAATGAAGGGAAGATGGTTGACCCCGATGATTATTTCCATGCTTTGAAGAATAGTTGCAACAATGTTCCACAGTGTTGTGTTGAACCATACATATTGAAGGGATACGTTCTACCACATATGCCACTAAGGTGGGTAGCGTTATGTGCTTGACAGGTTGGTCAGTAAAATGATTAAACCTTAAACGCCAGTTGCATATTCCAAGTCTCATGTTTTAATGTGGATTCCCACCAAATATGACCAATGTTGTGAAAAAGTGGACAGAACATTCTTGGGTATTTTTGCACTCTATTAAAACCTGCCTTGATATGGAGATGGGTGGTTTCTGTTTTAACTTTCCTTCATGAAATTCACCTCGTATCACCATGGCAACATACTTGCTATGAAACCTCAAGCTACCACTACAATTTGATGTCTGTTTTTAAATGTGCAATATCATAATTAAAATATATCATAATTTAAATATCATAATTTAAAAATATTAAATACGAATTTTAAACAACTAACATATGCGTGGAGTGTTTGCCCCTCGTTGGTACTGGTGACATTTTATTGCGCCACAGAAACCAATACCATTGCAGCAATTGTTTAATACTGTGGTAAATTTCATCAACCGAATCCTAACCAACTTTCCAATTTCCACAGATATTATTTCAAAGTTCTTTGGATTCCCAACAACGAGTTCTTCAATGTTTGGACTCACTTGTTTCCTTGTTTATTCTTTATTTCCATGTTATATCAGTTTAACCAGGTAACTAACAAGTTAACAATATATATAATCATTTGTTTTGAACCAATGACATCACTAAGGATGGTTTTTATTGTAAGAAAAAGCTTGAGTTAAAATTAAATTTGCATGTCACGTCATGCTTGTATCAACACTGACCAAAAAATACGTGTTCTTAAAGTATTTTATATATTAATATAACCACATTATTTCTAATGCCAAATGTGCTAATGTAGCATGTGCACTTAAAAGTAAAATACAGTTATAAAAAAAAGGTGAACATGATTGAATTATGCATCTTTATTATAACTCAATACTGCACGATAATGACATCTGTACGCATCACAATGACGTCTGTGTTGTCGTGTTTTCAGAATAAAACTAACAGTTCTATGAACATTAACTTAATGTAAACAGTTATAGGACATGGCATGCAAGATCACTTTATAGCAGTGGTTCCCAAACTTTATTATCTCTCGTACCATTTTTTGGTTCATGTAGCGTTCTTGTACCACCTACATTACTAAAGGCTCTAGGCCAAAAAGTTGGATACCACCTACATTACTAAAGGCTCTAGGCCAAAAAGTTGGATACCACCTACATTACTAAAGGCTCTAGGCCAAAAAGTTGGATACCACCTACATTACTAAAGGCTCTAGGCCAAAAAGTGGGGCCTGATAATTTACGCAACACAAACTTGGAACTGCCTTTCTCACAGTTGCATGTAAAATAATTGCCAATTACACTTAATGAGTTGCTCGTGTACGACTACTGGTACGCGTACCACAGTTTGGGAACCACTGATGTATAGTATGTTTGTTTGTACAAGTTAAAACTCAATCCAACTAATTTTTGAAACGTACAATTCAATTTATCTTTATAAAGTTTTAATTTCATTTAAAAATATTCCTGTTACTAACCGCATGTTGTAAAATAATTTTGTCCCATCCCATCTGGTATAATATAAAGACGTTTATAGGCGTTTACGGGGCAATAACATGTAGGGGTTTTTAAAACCTTGATAAAGTCTTGGTTAATAGCAAACAAAAGGTTGGAATAAAATAACTGCTTGTTTTTTTACCAATTGAGCAGAAGTTTTTTCTATTTGTAAAACTGAGTTGAGATTCAACTTGTGTTAAATCCCCGTGGTAGCATGGTCTGTTGCATCTTATATTCGGCTGCACTATATGTTGCACTCGCCACTATATTTGTAGCAAATATATACACAAACAAAACACCAAACTATGTAATAAAGGCTTCATAACAATTTAATTATTCTGGTCTTTGTTACTGTATTCGTAAAGATAAATGAATGTATATGTTTGTTATGCAATATTTCGATGTCACAATTAATTATCTGTCCTTGTTTTCAGTCGTTAAACTTGTTTGAATCATGGCCGGTGCTCATTGTAACTGTGTCTGCTATTCTTCTTACTCTGTGTAGTTCGTTAGCTCACCTCTTTCATTCCAGGTAACCTACATTTAAAACCTTATTTATATTACCACTGGTGTATCTAGAAATCTTTATAAAGAGTGGGGGGTGGGGCAACTGTATTTTAAAACATATTTAACACACAACGCACCGCTTAATACCCAGATGTGCCCTGCAATAACGTATAATTGTTTTGACTTTTATTTTCCATCAAAATGATGGTTGTCCAGCCCCCCCCTTCACCCCCTGTATCATACTTACGAATGTTCCATAACATCAGGTCAAGCTTCCAACATTGTTGTTGGTTCATGGTTGATTACTTTGGCATCACCACGTTTGCTTATTCATCCACGGTATCTCACTTCTTTGCATCTTCACAGTTGTCTTACTACAACAGGTATGTTCATGCTGTTGGAAAATAGATGACATAAGATGATTATAACTTGTTTTCCACCAATCTGTTTTTATCTCCATCCCACAAAACAGATTGTTAATTTTCCTCGCATGTCGGGGCAACGACAGTCGTTATAACACGAGTGTTTTGTTTTATACACCTCGTGCCCGCTTAAGAGTTACTATGTATGCAACTTTGAAAGTGATTATGTCTGTATGGCTTACAATTTGGAGAACCCACTCCATTAGTGACCACAGGGTTGCAACAATTGTAGTTTAGTGTCCTGTCCAAGACCGTACCTACCATTCATCTTTACGCCAATAATGGCATGGGGCCTTAAATCCAAACTCACTGCTAAAGGCAGGCAAACCACTTGATCTTAAGCTACCAACTTAACACTTAATAAACAGGATCGGTTGGTTGAACTTGCTTGTCTTCACTTTGATCGCGTGTTGTGGGTTCTTATGCATGTCGTTCACTCAAGCAGGCAATAGATGGCAGTCGGTGGAAAACGCAAGAAAGATGAAACTATGGTCGACTGTGTTTGGTTATTTATATGGCATGTTGCCTATTATGCATAGGTCAGTTAGCATTTTATAATTAAGATTAGATTTTATAAACACATGGGAGGCAGGGATAGTTAGAAACACAATCATGTGAAACAAATCGAACGCTGTTTACAGATTATTGTAATGCAGAAAATCCCTGGGTTGGCATGTCTACCCTGCCACCCCAGGTTTGGTGCCTATCTATGTGTATTACAAATTATACAACATATAAAACCACCAAGTGTAACACACGGGATACTGGTAATATATAGGTTGTATTAAACCAAATGTGAAGCAGCTTTTCAAAATGTCACTGACTAATTTATAAAATTGTCGTCATAATTCAAGGAAAAGAAAACGATGATTCGTGAAATGCGAACCAGATTTTAAACAATGATGGTAGTATTCAATGATTATTGTTAAAACCTAGACCTTAAACAATTACAGCTTATATTGGAAAAAATATTATCCATGGCTATATCTATATTCATAGGCACCAAACCTGGGGTGGCAGGGTGGCCGAGCTTACTCTGAGTTTTCTACGCGGCATTAATCAGTAAACATTACAACTACAGAGCTAGCTTTGTTTTATAGGAATGTGTTTCTAACTTTCCCTGCCTCCCCTGTGTTTTACAAAGTTTGGCAGCTATGATTACTTTGTCATGTTTTTAGGTTGTGTCGTTTAAATATCCATTTGTTTGGAAACACATAATTTGATAAAGAAGAAATATGTGTTTGATAAAGTGTATTGTGTATGTTGTGTATAAACAATGTAAAGTGACACCACATGTTAATAACATTTTATTGTTGCTGTCGTACATCCTGTTTACACCACGTCCGGCATCATAGGACATTTAATTAACACATATGCCTCTAACCCAGAGGTAATCGGTTCAAGGCTCGCCGCTGCTACCACTGTAAGTAGGCGAATGTCTCCTTGTACAAGACATTAATTTTCAAGAAACATAAATTTTTACTATTTTACTAAAAACAAAATTTTACTTTGCCACATATACGACCAACTTCAATACACATGCAATCCTGTTGTAATAATAATGATTAAGTTAATTGAAATATTCCAGATATTTGATCAACGCAGAGAATGACCATGCATTATATTACCACAAGTTGCAGTTTATATGCATGTTGTTGTGCCCGTTGTTCTATACATCGGACTTGCCACAAAAATTATGGCCCGGGAAGTTTGACATCGTAGGTACAGACAAATCATCAGTTTTGTTTCCTGTGATCTGTTAATGTTTCCTTTCTGCTTTGTTTATCTTTTCTATAAACAATTAAAATCTTTGCATATTTTTTAGACAAATCTAAATATTTCACAATAATATAGTATGGTGGAATAGGATAGTAATTACTTTATCGTCGCATTTCATAGTGATCAAAAAAATATTTACAAAATTGTATAAACGTTCCCATGCGACTCTTAAAATATATATAGGTTTTGGTTCAGGTGCACACGGTATCTCATATGATTAAAATTATTTTAATATTGACTTTTATTTGGCTGTTTGATTCTAGCAGCAGAGATTTTATTTATTTAGAATTTTTGTGTTTCATACATTTACAACTTAGGTTAATAACAGGCCATTCTCATCAAATATTCCATGTTTTTGCGGCACTGTCATGTTATTTTGAGATTGTAGCAATTCACATGGATGTGACGGATATAAATGGGCCGTGGAACGCATTGAAACATCAAGTACGTTGTGTTTATTATAAGATTGTGAACATCACATTACCTGATCATTGCATGGTGATGTCTCACAGTGGTTAGCGGGTATCTAACTATTGTAGTTCAAGGCTTGATGCTGGCGGGCACAAGGTGTATGAAACAGAACACTTGTGTAATAATAACTCTTGTTGCCCTATCACACCGGGGTAAATAAGTTACATTCATTTATTCTTGTTTCATTTATGTAGAATGACTTCCCAACATTTGAATTGTTCTGCACGTGTGCACTTGCTCTCATAGTGTATTGCATTATCCTTGCCATATACATAGCGAGGAGCATACATGCTGATTTTATCAAAGAGATTCCCGCATGTCAATGCAGTGATTTGAACAAGAATCATCAACAGAAAAAAGTTGATTAAATATATTAAACATTATGTTTTTATTTCACTGTTCTAATATTTTGCACTTACAAGTACGAAAGTTTTAACATTGCCGATTGTATTTCTATGTTTTAACATAATTTTAATATTTTCATTTAATTGCCTTCAGGTAGACTATTATGCATTAAAGTTGTTATTTTATTGTAGTTTTTTTTACTCATACACCGAGAATAATATCATGGTTCCAAGGTACATATCCATGTATGCAGTGTATAACTGCCAAACTATGTAGATTTATATCAAAATAAATTAAAATACCCATTTTATAAATCCTCAAAACAGACAGTTTTATAAAAAGAATTGATAAATATGTTAAGGCAAATGATATGCAATTTAAGCACATGTTATGATTATGGTAAATAAAATTAATATTTAAATATATTTTTATAAAAATCTACATAGTGTGTTACTTCTGCAACACCAAAGTGTTTATCTTAGGCATAGATTAATCAAGAAGCGTTTAAAGTTAATTAAGTAATATTTACTTTAACTTGTATATATTGTATGTTGATATTATTTGAGTGATCAGGGTTGAAATATATAACACACATACACACACATATACATATATCTACACTCATATTACACAGTTATGCATTATAAATCCCCAACATTCACAACTAAGATGTCTTCACATGTTTTACATCCAAGTGTTTATGCAATGTATGTTCCCAATATTGTGTCTTGTTTTCTTTCAAGAATAATAATTTCAGATATTTATGTTAATTAATAAACGAGTTTAAATAACAATTGTCATTTCCTGCTGTATTCTCCATAACAATCAATGCGCTTATTTTTAGTAGCGTTTAAAATATAAACGCTCTATTTTAGTCAGCCTTTGTCTGCCTGCCTCTAAACCAGAGGGTCTGAGTTCAAGGCTCATTGCAGCTACTATTTTAAGCCAAGTGTGATTGGGCAATACACTTGAAATTTTTGTACTGCATTAATCGGTAAACATGCTCATGGGTTGTCTAAATTGTCAGCTTTATAGAATTAACACCTTGTAAGCGGGCGCAAGGTGTATGAAACGGAACATCACAGCTTGGTGAAACAAGTTACATTCAAGTGTTTGCCTTATCCAATAATTTTAAACCCATGTTTTGCATTTGAAATTATGTGAGCTATTAGATTTAACATAGGCTTACTTGCTGTTTGGTTCGGTAACCGTTTAATTATCCTAAAAGCTGTGTGTAATATGGTTTAATATACGGCCAGCTAAGTCTTTCATTATTATTTGAAGCTAAAGTTTGTTGAACTACAAAAATGAGTGAGTGTTGGTCTAAATCTGAGCATTCACTTTAATCATGGCACAAATATAATATTTGATATTTATTGTGAAAAAGAAAGACGTTAAGTGTGAAAGGAATTAGTCTTAGGTTGGCCCAGGGTTAATAATACTGTACAAATAACTTGTTTTATTTAAAAATATTGCAGCAAGCACCATGGACACTTAAATTTCAAAGTTATATTTAATTGTGGCAGATAATTAACATCCAAGACCCCGGTTCATGAAATTCACCTCGTATCACCATGGCAACATACTTGCCATGGAACCCTAAGCTACCACGACAATTTACTGCATGTCTGTTATTGAAGATGCAATTTTATATTCAATTTTTTTAACAAATCGTATATTCTTTTATTATTTACTACTGGCAATTTTTGTGTCATTTAATGTAATGGTGAATTTCATGAACTGGCTATGTATCTACGCTGAAATGTTACAAAACCAAATCTTGTGTGCCTAACAAACCAGATAAAATGTATAAAGTGATAAAAACAAATGGTAAAAATAAAAGTTAGTTTAAACTTAACATGCTTATCATTAATAGAAAGACGACATTTCTAAAAACCCTCCAATAAATGGTAGGTAGTTATGTAGAACAACATTGTATCTTCTTGTTTAACTTGTTGTGTTTTGATGGAAATGGCCAACTTGTGTGTGGCATGACACCTACATGACGTCAACAAAATAATCACACGGGTTTCCCATCGCTTGTTGAAATGACTGTTGGCTGTTACTTAGGTTTGGTGGGATCGCACTTAGTGGCCGACTATGTTGGTTCGTTCTTTGGTTTGGATGATTTGATCGTTGAAGAGAATTATGATAGGAGGTACTTCCCCCATAAGCCATCTGTGGTCAAATATGGGATGTTAGTTATATTCGATAATCTAATAAGGGTGAGGTCCTACAGTGGGACATGCCATGGGATCTCGGGATAGGCTCATTACCCCAACACCCATGGTGCTGCCACATGAACCTCACAGTCCCCACCAGATTTTTAAGCCGCTTGGCTCTTGTCGCTTCCTCGAAGGTGACAAGGAAGTTAATGATAATGGATGGGAGATCCTCCCTTGACAGTCAATTTATTTATATTACATAATATAAAACTTAGCCAATATTGCCAATAGCTGCAAACATGCATATATAATGCCTTAACCATGCAACCGGTATGCAGTATACACCAAAACACAATATATTGTATATACAAACATTAATGTGAACAACTAATAAAATCATTTCATCTAATTTTGAATGTATATATACATATATATATATACACGGTATTTTAGGTTTATTATCTCATTTATGTTTTAACTACAACGATAACAAGGTGCATTTGTGGAAACAAATTTCACAACCATGACGTAATTGATCTACAAACCATAATATATTGACTGAAACAATAAACAAGTTCACACTTACAAAGTTACAAGAACATAATATTCCATGATAAATATATCAACTTTAAACATTTTTCAACTTTAAAACCAATTCAAGTTACCCATTTTTTTACATATTTAGTATAAAGTCTAAAAACATTTAATTTCCAAAATACCAATTTAACAAATGGATGCATGTTGTGTTTCCACCACAAACATTATGTTATTGTTACTTGTGATCAATGGCAGAGCCAGAAAAAAGAAGAGGTCAGTTTTAAAATCAAACTTTTTTAAACCTTTTTTGTTTAAAACACCCCCTTTTACACCTTGATTGATGTGCCTTGGTAAAATAAGAAATGGCTTAACTGTGTTTTTTTACCAAATGCAAATTTGTACAAGAAAGTGGGGCCTCACTAACCCGAATTGACGTGTGTATTCCTAATATTTTATAGATTTGTTGATTATATGACCTTGGGTGGTTGGTTTGTAATTCAAACACCCCATACAATAATATGGATTCAACATTTAACAATATAACAATGAATAATACAAGCCAGTAGCAGACATGCATCAGACAATTAATTGAGCATATTATGCAGCAATTAGACAAAGTGGCATGCTGGTTTACCTGCTTCACAAAGATCAACTGCGTGCCTTAATAAAATAAAACTTTAATATACAACGTCATTACCTCAAACAATTTCTTATTGCTACAGCCTTAGCGATTACTTTTACCAGTTACAAATACTTAATAACAAATAAATCAACAGCAAAAAGTGATTTTAGTGGAATAATGAATTATGTAACAGTACTTGTAGGTAATTGAGTATTTCCTTGAATATCCTGGCTTACCCAGCACCTTATGAACCTTCACATAAAGATATCATAATTGATGATTTCCCATGTTAAGCAACTATGGTCTGAACATGTTGTTTGATTTATATTTTAACATTGGAGTCACTTTATTGAATGAGCAGATAATTGAAACTCATTTGTGAGTCATGGATAATCAAGGAAACACTGTGCCATCAATCACAAGTACCAACCTGTTGGTGCAAAACGTCGGAACTTTTTTCGCTTCCCGATCTTGACCTTGGTTTGGCGGAACCACCTGACCCCGACTTCCCGCTACGACTACTGTATCGACTCTCACTCTCTGAACCAGCGCTGTTGTTTCCATTCGCACCAAATGTGGCCAAGTGTTGTCTGTATGTTGAGGCCTCACTGGCAGCTCTGTGCAAACTATGTGCACTGTGTACGCTTAAATCTGAAACAAGAGTTATTTGAACATTTGGAGGATATTGTTCACTTATTGTTATTTGGGCCTGGACCCCTGGGCCATGGGGTAATGGGAAAAATCAGTCCTGAATCCCAGGTCCATGGTGTGCCTCACTGTAGGACCTCAGACATACAAACATCAACATAATTAACTTACTGTCTCCATCTGAATGATGGCTTGCCAACCCTGGATAAGTAGGAGGTGGTGAAGAATAATCAACCATGCTTGATATTCCATTGTTAAGTGGTATTGGTGGGCCCACACTAAGCTGACCACTCTGTGTGTACGGGTATTGCGAGTATGAAGCATATCCATGGTTGCTTGTGGAAGGTTGATGCATCCATGGTTGGGTGTTATGGTGGCCGTGTAATGGACCCAACGTGTCAGAATCTCGGTCGCTGTTTGATTCAACAAGCGACAAATTGCTCATGTCTGGAAAACAAGACCATGATGCATAACATCAAAATATATATGACATAAAACTTTTATTTACAAATTTAAGATTGCCATAATGCTAAAAAGACATAAATATAAACGACAGTTGTTACAACACGGTGTTCTGTCTCATACACCTCAAGCCCACTTTCGAGTTACCACAAATGCAACCGATGTCTAAACGATTGAAATAAATAATAATAACTTTGAGTGTCTATTTACATGTTATCGAAAATTAAAAACCAAGGTAAAGCAACAAACAACGCTTAGAGTAAAAAAAAATGTTTACATTTACTAAAAAAAATGAATGGAAATAAAATATTTACCTTTATCAAGTGTTCCGGTATAATCACCAAACACATAATAACATTGCTCCGAAAATGTTATTTTGTTAACAGTGTGTCGAATGTATCCAGCTTTTAATAAACTTGACGCATATTTCCTTGCGTCTCTACGTTCTGTTAAACCATGAACCTTCTGTTGCAGCCAATCAACTAAATCTGAACCTGCAAACCAATTCAATTGATGCTCAGTTTTAACACAGACATGATAGCTCTTATGTTGAATAGGAGTTAACACATGACATTTTATTTCAAACGTTTTGATGCATTTTTAATTCGGACATCACCGAAGATGGTTTTAGTTTGCTTGTGTTATTAAATTAAAATATTTTATTAGGGGTTTAAAAATAGAAGGCATCTGAATAACTGACAAAAATGTAAAAATAAAATAATACAATTTTAGCAGCAAAATATTGATTTGGGAAAACTAAAAATAAAAGATATATTTATTTCCTTTAATGTCATAGCATATAATGTGACACATGTAAACAACCCGCATATTTGTAACATAGTTTCCAAGCAACACATAACAGCACTCCACCTTACCAATAAAAGCGTTGGGAATGGTAATTTTCAACCACATTCGTGTTTTAACATCAAGTCCACTATCAGGCATCTTCAAGCTTTTAACCACAGCTCCCATATCAGTGCATGTTGATAATGGCATGTCATAACCTGGTGAACAAACATGGTATATCTTCATAATAGTGCCATGGTATCGTGGTTAGCACACCTGCCTCTAACATACAGGTTTAAGGCTTCGTGCTGCTATCATTGTGGCTTGGGCATATATGTCCTTTTGCAAGACAGTAAACAGCAATTACTTCAACCCAGTAGTCTGTTATGGGTTGCCAGCTATACATTACAAAAAGAAAAACATTTACCCGCAAAGTTACATACATTGTTAAGTGGGCACGAGGTGTATGAAACAGAACACCCGTGTTATAACGACTGTTGTTACCCGTGCAAATTCTTTACTATGACATGCTTACAAAATAAAGTATGTGATTTTACTATTAATGCATGTTTGAAATTGGAAGCAATGAACTGCTTTTATTCCATGAAAACCAAGTTTTGATTCAAGAAAGAATTTCTACAAAAACTGTGAAACGTTTAGGTGTATTATACAAAAGTAGATACGACAATACCATATGTGCTTATCTTGTGGAAAAACTAAGGTGCTGTTTATGCAATATGCTCATGTTATTAATGGTAATTGATGCGATGTTACCAAATTAACCTGTTACTATGTGTAACCTAGTATTCACATGGTGTATCATAATTAACTTCAGGGCATGACTATACCTATGTTAGTCAGTTATATGGCCAATACACAATGCATGACTTACGTTCTGATTCAGGCAGCGAACTTGCAGAGCTGGATTCTGGGTTCAAACTATATGGTGGTGATGGACCATGCATGTCACCTGTTTATAATAAGGAAACATTTAATTAAAGTCCATGTAGCGTTACTCAGTAGTAGTACTGATATTTAAAGTGAACTGCCATGTTTGTATCAAAACTGACCAGAAAATACATGTTTTGAATCTAAATTCAATAATTAACAAAATAGTTGATTCATACCAACCTTTAACAGTCATAATATGGTTGGCCCATGCAGCTGGGTCGATCGGTCGTACGGGTTCATCTTTAGGAATCGTGAAGTAATTGTCTGGGTTTGGATCCCAACATTTGGCAACCGTGAGTGTAATCGGCCTACATGGGTAATGTCATTTACTTTTACTAGAAAGAAGCATCTAGATTTTACACGCACATAATTTAACTTTATATTTAATGTTGACAAGAATATATTGAAACAAGAATTTCTTATTTTGTTCTTCTATGTGTTTTTAATAATTTCACTTTCGTTTGTATTTTTTTTCATTAGTAACCTCAAGAAGAAGAAATACAAATATGCAAGAGTTGAATTACACATTTTCCCATAACTAAATCGTAGCCATACAGTTACGAAACAATATATAAAACAAACCCTGGTTTATGAACAATATTCCTCAACACGCGAACTGCATCTTCATTGGACATATTCTCAAAGTTGACTTCATTTACTTGCAACAGCATATCACCCGGTTCAATACGATTGTCGGCTGCCACTGCCCCACTGTTGAAACAATTGTAATATTTAAGATAAACATTAATAGATACTGATGATGAATATTTTCTATGATATGCAGCCACTGAGTTGGAGCAATTGCCATTAAGTGTCTTGCTCAAAGACACACGCCCGTAATGGTAGCAGCAACGAGCCTTGAACCAGCAACCTCTGCGGCACAGGCAGAGTGACCCTACAATACAACTTAGGGAGTTGTTGGTTTTCAATAAAATTGCAGTTGGTTATTTGTTTGTTTAACTTTTTTTTCTGTGTAACTTGCAGTTTGAGACAATTAATTACGAACCACTGAACTAAAGCAAGTTTGTTTGGTCACACACAAACAATAGCAACACAAGGCTTTGAACCTGGCACCTTCTGTACATAAGGCAAAGTGTAACTACTGTCTGTGTCATAGCACCAATATATAACATGATTGTAAACCAGGCATTGAATTAATTAAACAGCGTTATACATTAAACAAAACTAAGTCAAACAAAGGCTAACTATATAAATACTTTGCAAAAAATGCAAAACCTGATTAAATTTCAAGCCAAGGGTATATTAACTAAATGAAAGCAAAACCAAGATTTAAACGAATTAAATAGATAAATTACCCTTTCATGATTGATCCAATGTATATTCCACCATCTCCTTTATCATTGGTTTGGCCAACTATGCTTATTCCAAGGAAATTATATTTCTCTGTTCAAACAAATTGTTAGAAATAATCCAAATATTGAGGGAGATAAAATTCTTTACTTGCAAAAACTAAATTTTGTATTCTGTGATTTATTTCGTCTAAATTTGCATCGGCAGTTTATGTCAAAGAATTTTATTGCCTATTTTACACAGACTGATGATGTAATTTTAAACAAACAAAAATAAACATTTCTTCCAGTACAGTTTGCACAGGACATGATTTTAGTTGGACACATTTCCCAGCACCCGATTCTGTTATTTTTGTTATGAAAATCATCCGAATTCAGGAACGCTTAGTCAAGGCCCGTTTAATGTTATTATCACCGTTATTTTAACAACAAACTTTCATACTTTGATTTAATGACATTTAATAGAAAATGGTTGTCTGTTTATAAAAATAATGAGTTTAAGTAAAAGATTAAGGGAATACATTACAGTTAATCAGTTCTATAAAAACCATGACACGCGATGTAACTTACCCATATTTAAAGTAACAGTAAGGATGTTCAGTGACATTGATGAATCAGTAATACTACTTGAGTAAGTTGATGTCTAACATTAAATAAAGTTTAATGTTAATTACACATATTTATACAGCAATACCTATTATTACATGGCCAACTACATTATTCGGAACTCGTTTAACCAGAATATAGTTATCATCTGCTCGCTAACCATACCTAATATTGGGAATGGTGTCGCAGTCAAAGGAGTTTGGGGGATAGAAACATTGATGTTTCATATATATGTATTATTTATCTATTTAGAAAAATGTGCAATTACTATTTGTTTTTGTTTATTTTTGTATAAATATATACACGGCTTTTTTCTGTCTGGCGGTTGATTATTGAAAATAGCACAAACTATATAAGACCTAAATTTATGTTAAACATAGACTTAATCATCATTTTACATTGCTGTCCCCGGTTGATTGAAACATTCTCACAGCTTTCTAACCAAACCTAACAATCAAGAAATTAGACACCCAGCCAACTCACAGTATCCGATCCAGGTCTTGGACGTTTCTTCTTATAACGTTGTCGTTTCGGACGAGGTTTTCTCCTTGAAGAAGCAGTCATGTCTGTGCATGTACTGTATCTGGATGATAATAATATCTACTTTATCATAAATAACTTAATCAACATTTTATATAAAAAAAACTGATTGAGTCTCAATGAACAGTTAGATTGTTGCGTTGATTATTATCACAATATTGGTTGATTTTGACATGTTAGGATTCAAAGTTAGCGCAGGCGTCATTATTAACACAACAATGGGACGCACAATGAACGAGTGTTAAACATAAACACGAAACTGGTTAAATCTTGCATAAAAATGTCGAACTTGAACAAAGAGAAAATGCACTGCACTAGTTTGACCCTTGTATATACGTTACATTCAATCATTTGTTTATTCATTCACCATCCAACTTATGCTAAGTTTAAACTTACTCGCTCATATCATCCCGTGAATCCCATGATGTGGTTTCAATATCACTGCTCATGAGTGTGGATTGACTTCCATATCGATTGTACAACGGGTAATGTGGGGAAACTGGGACACATATATGGTACGTTAGGGTAAGATGGGTAACTCGTTACATTTGGTATTCAAACAAAGAATATTTTATATAATTGTATCTTCACGGCTCGTAGATTTAAGTGTTAAAAACTTTATCAGGTAACATGGGAATTAGCTGATAACAGTATCCCATCTTACCCCACAGGACTATATCTAGGTTAAAATAAAAACACAAGTGGAATTAATACAGGACTTTATATTCAGTGAAGCTTTAACATGGAAACTTTTTGAAACTGTCCTACTTTGCCAAAACACCAAAATACTGCTCATATACACAATATAAATAATCATATCCTATTTGTATAGGTAATAATAATGGAATTTAACATGAAATACGTTTTAAGTTGTATTAAGTCGTAAATTAAAAAACAAACAGTTTTTTTACAGCATGTCTGTTACAATAATTGTAAAATCTTAATGTCTGTTACAAGACACCTAGTAAGTAAATTCAAAGGTGTTTGAATTCTTACGAAGCTTCTTTGATGAGATATAGAACAATATTTACATGGTTTGCACCAACAGATAATTTAAAATAAACACAAACCTCGTTTATTTTCAATTGATAATTCTCCTTCATTGGACGAGTTGGGTCTGTACAAATACAACTGAATGAGATTAACTTAATAATATATTAAGTAATAGGACCATCAAATAATATTAAAACCACCTTAAAAACTAAATCAAGTATATTCTGGTTTTGAAAAGTGAAAAAGTGTTGAGACAACATTACCTTAGTTGCATATCTTCATTCTTATCTTGCATTGGCAAAGTATTTGAATTCACCGAACATTGAGATACTGAATCCATATCTGGAGCTTTCAACTTTGAGATAAATAAAAGTTACTACTATTTACTACAAATATGATTTTATATAGGCTAAAAAAAAGGCCAAAATTTGCTATTTCTAATTTCTCTCTCTCTCTATAAATATCCCATGCCTCATGCCCACTGTGTATGGTTTTATAATAGTGTTTAAATAACTAAACACAAATAAACCATTAAAACACTTAATACCAGATCACCATCTAAGTTTTTTAAACCAAGATAAAGTGTTGCCGGGATGGCAGGTGAAAAATTATTAATCAGATGAGCCGAAACATGATCATAAATATCACATTATTGTTGGTGGTGGAAGCAACAAAACAAAAGCAACACGCTCATGATGTACCGGAACAATTCAATGAATTAAATTGAAGGAAGATATTCCTAATAACTTCCTGATTAAGCAATTAAACTTACCCAAGCTACTATTCTATTATCGCACAGAGGTAGAATACTTTTATCATTTGTCACTTCTTCTTTTACAACCCTGTTTATAAACATGTATAAATAATACAAACATAACATTGATGATTCTTTTAGAGTAACGAAGACTAGATTAAATAAAACAATGAAGAGAAGGGAATTAGCAACATTTTTTTAATAATTCAGACTGTATAAAAAGTTTAAAAATGCCAGATAAATATATTTATCTAGTTTACAGTGTTTTCAAATTAAATTTAAAATCCTTTTAAACTACTTTTACTTTTAAAAAATGTTTTTCCATACTTTGCATATTACATGATTTTTTATTTGTCTCAACAACGATCAGATTATGTAAACAGGCTATGAATAAAATGTGTGGGAAAGAGCACCAGTTAAAAGTGAGGCTGTTGCATTTAAAATACATGTTTAGTCCTGATAATAATTCTTCTTATATTTCATTCTTGTTTGTGACGGTAATACTGCCGCTGGTGACCAGTGAAAATTTTGGTTTCAAAATGTTTCTTACGTCTCCCTGATACTCGCTGTATAATTTAAATAAAAAAAACTCGGGCGTTCGTGTCAAAAATTAACTTTGAAAATGTGCGAAATCGTGCTGCGTCACCGTATTTTCCACACGAGCCGTCATGGATTAAACAAAGGTTAGATTATGACGTCATAGAATGCGAATTACCACGTTTGATTTCTACGTTACAGATTACGTAATTTGTTAGTTTTTTGGGGATTTAGGGGTTGTGGGTTAAAAGTAGGGGTTAGGGTTGGGTTAAGGGCTTGGGGTTTTCCCTAGCAGAAAACAGTGCGAAAAACAAGGTTATAACTTGCTGTAACGTTCGTAATATGTCACTACTGTGACGTAACATTCGCTATTGTGACGTAATATATCGTTAACCTTACCCAAGTCAGGCGAATTACCGTGATGCAGCATGTTTTCGTGCATTTTCAAAGTTATTTTTCGACACGAACGCTCGAGTTTTTAAAAAAAAATTATACAGCGAGTATCAGGGAGTCGTAAGGAACATTTTGAGACCAAAATTTTACTGGTCACCAGCGGCAGTATTACCGTTTGTGACTTATTCTATGGCGTTGTACAATAACAGAAAGTTTTAGTAGTAAACCTGAGGAATCATGTTTTTGCACATTTTTAGTTAATTTTCAACACAAGCACCTGCATTTTTCGCAAAAAATATGGACAATCATGTTTGTATTAAAATGAACAAGAAAATTTGTGTTTTAATGAAACTCTGTGCAAGTTTTTTAATATATGTTTATTTATATATATACAATTTACATTCAACAACCATTGCAAAAGCCAAAACTAAAGTTTGTGCCTCAAAATACTTACCCAAAGTCTGCGTCTGTTGACTTAAAAAAGAATTTATAATTTATTTTTTTAATTGCTGCTTTGAAATCCCCCAATGTTATTGAATCCGGTGGTAAATTAATCTTGCTGACGTAAGGAGTTTGTTCATCGCCAAGATAATAAACTATTTTCGTTTCATCCGACATTTTTAGTGATCCTTTTATCCAACCAAAAATGCCGCGCGTATAAGTGGTATAATGTATGTCTTATACGCGTGCCTACATGTAAATATATACCTAAGGTAAAAGATGCATTGTTATTAATATTTTTAGCCAGAATGTGAAAGTAAATACCACCTAAGTTTTTTATATAAAAGTTACAAAAATACAATCAAGCAAAACTGCTTGGTTTCTACACATCTAACAAGACGAACCATCAACAGCCTTCAATCAAAGAAATCTACGGAAACCATTTTCCGCGTTCTTATCAGTGATGGAAACGACGGATCGTCTTGTCACAGCTGTTAATGGGCACGTGATGGCTATATAGAAACTTTTACGTCAAACTGTTATTCTTGTTATTTGTCAGTCCATTTGACACATCGTGGTTCATATTTCTCACATCCCATTGCTTGTATCTTGACTAAAATCAACTCATATATGTTTTATTCGTCCGGCGCCGTGGCAAAGTGGTTAGCTGGCCAGCCTGTAACCCAGAGGTAATGGGTTCATGGCTCGATGCTGCTACCATTGTGGGCGTATGTGTCCTTGGACAAGACAATTAACGGCAATTGATCCAACCGAGTGGTTTCTAATGGGTTACCCAAATTATCAGCCATACATAAAAAAAATAAAAAATCAATAATCACCAACAAAGTAACATGCGTGGTAACTCGTAAACTGGCACGAGGTGTTAAACCTGTGTGATAACGACTG
Source organism: Ciona robusta (assembly GCF_009617815.1). NCBI lineage: Eukaryota > Metazoa > Chordata > Ascidiacea > Phlebobranchia > Cionidae > Ciona > Ciona robusta. Next base: position 980,706 of record NC_143241.1, on the reverse strand, counting down.
TCGTTTTCCGGCCACGCGAGGATAAAGTAAGTTACATTCATTTATTCATTCATTCATTTATGTTTTCCAACACTTTTAAAACCAAAAACAATTTCCCTTTAGCCCTTACCGTTGTTTATCTGGAAGTTCACAACGATTGATGCGTCAGCCACAGACTATAATCGTTTAGTCGCATAGAATTATGAATAAATGAATGAATGAATGTGCCATTGTAAATAAAGGGTGTATAAATTTCCAAATTTTATTAAACCGTGCAACATACCAACAGATTTAAAGGTAATTTACTGGCTGTATGTATAGAAACCATGTGGTATAATAAAAGAGCTTTTTATTTTTTCGCACAGTGCGTATTAAAAAAAAGAGGACTGGTTAAGTGTTTAGATGATAGATGCGTTGAATCTTATGAAGCCAAATTTCATGCATGTTGTTTGCGCATAACGATATAAGTTGTGCCGCGATCAAATGAGTTGAACATTGTGGCATGACTCCGATCACGTATTGCCGATAATGTGCAGAAACTGAAGTGATTTGAAAGAACAGTAAAGACGGCGATGAACATAATTTCCTGGGTGCAATATGTTTAAACTTTAAATTTTATAAAGAATAAAGTGATGTAAGCCGGACCGTGCTGTTCTGTTTGATTAGTATACTCATTCCCATTATTGTATACAGACAGAGGTGCCAGGATTAGAATGAATTCGCTTTTATGTTCTCTATTATTTACTCTGCTTTGCATCATATTGGTAAACCATACATGCAATGGCGGAAAGCCCCATGTAGATGAGATAAACCAGCAAAGTATTTCGTCAGACATCTCATGGTTTATGAGTCGAAGAAACGGCGCGGGAAGTTGGCGGAGGTAATTCAGATCTTATTTTTGTTGCAATTTAAACCCTGGTATATAGTTCGGGTTCATTGAAAACAATCTTACAAAACCCATAACTACCGGATGTTTTTGCTATATGTATAATCTAATATAAAAAACAGGTGGTCTCATGGCTAGGCTTCGTAAGTCCCATTTACGCAGTAGGGGTTCGTGCTTTCCTGTTCACCAACATATGTTACTACGGTGCCGTGGCACAATGGTTAGCGCGCCGGATTGTAGCCCAGAGGTTACGGGTTGAAGGCTCGAAGCTGCTATAACATTGTGCACGAATGTGCCTATGGACAAGACACTTGACAGCAATTGCTCCAATCCAGTGTTAACTTATGGGTTACCTAGCATTTAAAATGAATCAAAATAATAACCACCCACTTGTAAGCCGCAGACACGAGGTGTATGAAATAGAACACCTGTGTTATAACAACTATCGTTGCCCCGTCAGCATGCGAGGAAAAAGCAAGGTACATTCATAACTTAATCAGCGTTTACACTAAATCATTTTTCAGTTACAATCACAAGCAACAAGAGAGCTCAGCCGAAGGTAATGTGGAATATTAGTTTGTACTTAAAGCATACATGGTTGTATTATTAAACGTGTATTTACAGATGACGTTTCGAATATTCTGGAGAAATTGGAGTCGACTGCATAAACATGTCAACCTAGCCCATTATCAACGAGAGAAAACTAAATTGTAACGAAATGCCGTTTTGATTTTATTAAGGTTATTTCTTTTCGCCTTATTCGTCTGTATTATTCAAAAACTAAACAGAGGATTCTTAAACTTTTCTGTATGTTTTAACCTTTTAGCAAAGCTAGATAATAATAATATGATGGAATTTTTGTCTCTTTGATTGCGGTAGCGAAGATTTAAAAATATATATTTTAAACGAAAAGACAGAATATAGCGAAAAAACAACAGTTGTTAAAACACGCTTACAGTAAAAACATATTTACATCTAATTGGAAGGAAATAAGCGTGGTCGCTACACCTAGCGGACAAACGAGCCATTTATTTTAATTAAGTTAAACTTCTAATTGAAACAAAAGTGTGCGTAAAGACACGACCCATACAATGGGACAATATCGGATTTACCCCCAATATATAAAAGGGTGCTCATTTATCGTACAACTGTGTGTATATGTACGTTTGTCATGTACATTTCTAGAAGTGGTAATACATTTGGCCTTCACTGAAGCTAGGTTTGCTTGTTGTTTTTCTTAATATAAACAACAATAACTAAACTATATGAATATGTTTAGGAATTACATCAATACGGAAGTGTATAAAATAACAACATAATACAAATATGAAAATAATAAAGGACTTGGCGATAAACAAGAGAGTTGACTAGATAACGACTGATAATCTTATACAGATTATGAATACAGATTTCTATACATAAAAATACTGATTATGAATTACATAAATACGGGATTGCTTGTGGACAAAGAAAGGACTAAAGAGTAACAAAGGAAGGTCCTAAAGAACACCTGACCACTTTAAATGGTGTTTCGACAATGTGTGGTTATTAAAAGCAATTATGCGAGTTGTATTAGGTTCGCTTGTATTTGTGCACCAGATAGCCTATATAATATATGATGTTTATGATTATACCTCAAAGAAAACCACAGAAATAAAAAAGAGTAGAACGCGCAACTGAAAACCGTGATACATTCTTTTTTCTTTTCACGTGACCGCCAACTCCGTCCCCATTTCGCTTGTTTTAAAAGATAGGCGCATAGTGGTTATAAAAAGATTAAGCTTTTTTTTAAAGAAACTACACCAACTATTTAAGTTTATCGAGCCGGTTTATTTTTTTGGTAGGTTGAGGTTTACAGTTTAGCGCTTGTACAGTTGGGCCTCAAAATAGTATTTTACATATAGTATTTAACATTTATACCGGCGTCGTGGCATAGTGGTTAGCGCGCCTGCCTGTAACCCAGAGGTAATGGGTTTGGGGATCGACGCTGCTGCCGTGCTGGGCGTAGAGGTGCGGCGCAGCTGGTTTCCCAAGTCTGTTTTTTTATTAAAAAAATACACACACAGCAAGCGACTGAAATTAAACACTGTGAAACACTATAACGAGTACTATACACACACTAAACATTACAAAAGTAAACGCCATTATTTTACATGGACGACTATTTTGGTTTCTCAAGTCACCTGTCGTATACTCGGCTCGGAACCGTGCGGCCCTCACGTGTCCCGAGCTCTGCTGTATCCGCACCTCACTCAACAGAAATCCGACTTCAGCAGAACAGCAACGACTCCATGACAAGTCTAGGTCACAACTCAGTCTATTCGACATTACAACATTGACGTCACGATACAGATAACAGTGGGAACAGCAAGCAGTACAGGTCACGACTCCTGCCCTGGCTTCGACTGCTTCCTTATGCAGTACAGGGTAGGGCTTATATATTGGCGAGAATGCAAAATGTGAGAAGAAGCATTACACGCGAGATATACATTAAACACCAGAACAATCTTTATGCATATAGTGAAATTTAGATAATTATATATATATGTTAAATATCTGTGCTCGGAGCACACTCAACCGCTACACTACCATTGTGGGCGTATATGTGTTCTTGGTCAAGACGCTTAACGGCAATTGCTCCAATCCATAGTGGTCACTGATGAGTTGTCCAAATTATTAGCCATACATAAAAAAATAAACAATCACCCACAAAGTAACATACATGGTAACTCGTAAGCTGGCACGAGGTGTTAAACCCGTGTGATAACGACTGTCGTTTTCCGGCCACGCGAGGATAAAGTAAGTTACATTCATATATACATTTATTTATTCATTCATACTTTGGTAAATATCCATACAGTTTGTTAAATATACAAATATTTAGAAAGGGTTGTTTTTTTCCTATAAGTTTAAATTAAGCCAAAAAACGACGAAAAACTAGATAAAACGCCATCGATTCCATTGACTACAATAGTAAACGGGAACGACCGCGAAAGAGAGAGAGTGTATCAGCTCTCTCGTTTACCGACATTAGAGATGCGCGCTCTATTCTTTTTTTTTTGTGAAGAAAACATAATTTCCATTGGCTTTGTTTATTACTCAAGTTTACATTAGTGGTGTATACGTAGTTTCAACGATGGCACTTTGGACGCAAAACCCAGAAAAGGCGAATTATGTCAATTCATATTTCGCCGGCATGAGTTCAATGGCAACCAGGATAATTGAACGAAAGGAATCCATTAAATTGTCATACGGCGAAGGTATAAACTCTGTACGTATGTATTTAATATTTTAAAAGTTGCTTTAAATCAAAAGTGCTTTTGTCAAATCCCCTACCTACGTCACACGTTTTATCCATAGCGTGTTTTAACTACTGTCGTTAAGCGGTTATCACATAATCACTTTGCTTTGAAACTACTTGCTCCGTTATATTATAAAGTTTCTTGGTAAAGATTGCTTAATATTAACAGAACGTTGGAACAACATTTCCTGCTCTGAGCAAGAAAAGATGTTGGATAAATATATTATAACTCCAGATGCGAGTTCCAGGTACATGTTGGCTAACTTAACCTTGAATGAGTGTGACTTTAATCTTATGTGGCTGGCAACGTTAGCCCTTATTAAACAGGTGTTTTGTTTCATACACTTCGTGCCCGCATGTAATTTTGTTAGGGTTATATTTTGGATAGAAGACACCTGTGTTATAACGATTAATTGTTGCTCTGTCAGTCATGAAAAATATGTTAAGTTTAAAAACCCCAACCCTCGGCAAGTAATTGTTGACACTCTTTTAAGGGAGTCTCCAGGACTGATATTTTTAAGCAATCTATACATAAATTATGTTTAATTGTGTATGATCCAACTTCTTTTTACTGCTACATGTTGTTGTATGCTTATCTTGTAATTTATTTTCCTGATAAATGGATTTCAGCAAGTTTTTAGAGAAAAAAATAACTTCTAACACATGGCAGTTACAATTACTGTCATCATGCATTTGATTAGTGACATAATATATAATTTTTTGGCAATGATTCAGTAAATCCCTTTAGTTTGTTAGTAAACTAACCAGGAATGGATTCTTCTTGTAGATTTTGCCTAAAACCCAAATACAAGTTTATTGATGATGTCATCAAACAAATCGAAATGCAGTCTTGTAGCAAGTGTAGCTTCCCTGAAGGGTTAATATGCAGTGATTGTATAATTTTAAATACATGTTATTTAGTATTATTGCAGTAAATGTACATGTTTTGTTGCAGGTACAAATCAGTTACCTCTGAAATGGCACCATTAGAGCACGTTGAGAGGGTGTTCCCCACACTTATTATGCACAGTGGACAGACTATTGTTAAGCGGATGGATGACGCTAAGAATGAGGTAGCAGTGAAAACGCCTAGAGCTTGCGGGTTCAAGGCTTAAAGCTGTTTCCATTGTGGGCGTATGTGTCTCTCGGCAAGACACCTAACGGGAATTGCTCCAACTCAGTTGTCACTTATGTTGTGGGCTGTCTAAATTGTTAGCATACATTCCAAAAAATCTAAAAATCTTTAAAATCAGTGACATACGTGGTAACTTGAAACGGCACGAGGTGTATGAAACAGAACACCTGTGTTATATAGACTGTTGTTGTCCCGCTATGTGAGGATGAATAAGTTTCAGTTGTAAAGATAAAAAATTTGTGTCAGGAAATATGTTTCAAAGATGAACATTCTGATCCATTCTGTTGGGAAACAAGGAGCCAAATGAACATGGTTATGCCTCCCCCTGTGGCAAGGAAAGTTACGAGTAAGCATCAGGTTATTTGGTTCAGCCTTTGTAGAAATAATTAGACATGTAACCGTTGAAGTTCTAGTGAAGGATTATCTTCATATATCACCAACCCCTAACCTACAAAGACTAATATGTAACGCCACAGACAGGGCATATACAAGAAGAACCCAAATTAAAAAAAATGATATGTAAATTCAAATTTATTTTTTTAATTTTTCGTTATACCAATGGACATCTCTGAATGCAGTACTCACCTAATGACCTTTATAACCAATAAATGTAAGCAAGTAATTATAAATATTTGATATAATATAAGTGCTTACATGATTACAGTTGTTCAACATTGGTTTTCATACAGCTCCTGTTAAGATAAAACGCAAATCAAATGAAGGGAAAACAAACACAACAAACATGAAAGTTGTGAATGCGACCATATCAGCTAATGGTGTTTCTACTTTATCTGACGTAACTAATTCATCAAACAATGATAAACACGAAGAAGTAAAGAAATTAGCTCCTACTAAACTCAAGTATGTTGTTATATTGTTTGTATTAAGTTTATTCAAATACCAATTTGTGTAGAAGCTTGCTTTTATTATGCCATTATGGTAATCATAGGCGCCAAACCTGGGGTGGCAGAGTGGCCTCCCAGAGTGGCTGATCATGGGTCCTGTATTTCGTTGCCAATTGGTGTGTTAATCAACTGATTATATTATATTTTTTAACTTAAAAATTTACTTTAAATTATCCGAATAGTTGTGTAAACTGTCAAACTGAACTATTAATTTTGTATAAATTAACCAAAAGTTCTTGTACAAACATTACAACCAATATGCTTATTGGATGCATGTGTAACTCTTTCTTCAAGATATGTTTCTTCATCAACAAACCAGAGTCGTACGAACCGAAACAACAATCAAACACATCAGGTAACTTCATTATTCATTGTTTTATCAGTCATACATTAAGAAAATGTTAAAACTTTTCCTCAAAGAAAAAAAATACCTACAAACATACATGTGCAAGTAGGTCGAGAGCAGGCATGAGGTGCGTGAAAGAAAACACGAATGTTATAGCGACTGTTGTTGCCTCACCATGCGACCGTAAACAAGTTACATTTATTAAAACATTTGCAAATTGGTTGTTAAACCTTGTATGAAGGAACCTGTTAACCCGTTGATATTTACAGTCAACTACAGAAGGAGCACGTTTATACAGCTTACCCACTAAAGATCACACCCAGTCATCTAGTTATCAGAAGAACAAATCTTCCAGGATTAACCCAAGAGCTTCCCTTACTCTGGATGGTAAGATTTCTAAAAATATAATTCAAGTCATTTTTGCAGATCACATAATTCTAAATCTGTTTAAAATTTGTAGAATTCTGAGTTTTAAAACATTGTGTTTTGTGTTTTGTTTTTATGTTTGTTGTTTATGTTAAAACTACTTAATGTTGTGCACTTATCATGTTACACTGGTTGTCTCATTATTAATTTGCACTTTTAAAACATTCATCTGCATTGACGATCCAATAATCAACATAACAAACATTTCAAATAGTCAAACTATATATTTGAGCCAATTATAAAATAAGATTATTAAATACCTTTTAAGATGTGTTGTTTGAGGTAAATGGCATTCGAACAAATTAACACGAAACTCCTGATGTGGAACATTTTCGTCATATTTTTCACATTTTGTTAACTAACTAACACCAATACCAGCAGTTCTTGTTTGAAACTCATTTCTTATTTCCCCCCCACTCCCACTGTTAAGTGACATCCGTGTCAAATCTTAACTTACCAAGGTATTATCAGATACTGAACAACTTAACGCTGAAGATACTCCAGGTAACGCAGGTTTTCAAGCGCAATCAAACGCATGCAATTTCTCTCTTCCCAATTTGCCTGTCTATCTTCGGGTGGCTGCTTCTTTTATATCCCATGCTTTCTGTGTTATTAGGCTTGCAACGATTGTATTTTTTCTTAATTTCCAACTACGTTATACCAAATAATTGCTAATATATTCTTGCCGAAACCCTGCTTTTTCAAAAGGATAGTTGTAATAACGTTGTATACTTTTTTAGCTGTGTGGAGACGATAGCAGTCAAAGCAATTCTAGGTTTTTATTAGTCACAGGACAGGTTTTAAAACTTGTTTAGAAATACAAATTTTGTTAAAATTAAAACAAAGTTAATAAAATGAAGAGAAAACAATTTCCGAATATTTTAATATGGGGTTAACCTGACCCCCATTACCCCCCCCCCCCTGATGTCCGCATTTGCACCTGATACACCTGCATCGTTGCTTACCTAATCTTCAAGCTTACGGCTGACAATGCTTTCAATATATTCCACATTTATGTTAAGCTGCTATAATGTGTTGGTGTACGACAACTATATCAGCTGGTAATATTAGTTGTGGTGTAAATAAAAAGTCACATGTAGTCTAGTAGAATTTAATATGATAGAAATATTGTAATTTTATTTCACATAGTTGGTAAGTTATCTTCATGCAGCGACATTGCTCCTTTAATCTAACATCATTCTGTACTTTTAGCGTCAATCTAACACGAGAAATGTTTAAATTCGTCAGTGCCCTTAACACTGAACTGCTTTATCTTAGTGTTTAAGTAAACAATATTCAATTGTGTGGTACGATAGTTTTTATCAATTCAACTTGTCTATATAAATGTACATTTTCTTATTTGCATTTGTTGTTCCAACATTTCAAATGTTCTTGGACGCCCTTTCTGTTTTTCTTTGTATGGAAAATTGGTATGTTTAAACATTTTTGTTACTAGGTGCGATTAGGAACCTGGAGGTTGCACTGCAGGAACAAAATAAATATGTGGAGATGAATAAAATGAAAGTGGCGCGACAATCCAGCAACACAAGAACATCCAGTAATCCAGATACATACAAGGTACTTATGCATGTTGGGGTTATGGACCAACTGTTGTCCCAACTTGCCCCACCATAGGACATAACGTAACATAAATCATTGTTTATCTCTTTAAAAAAACGATTTCAAGGTTATGTATGAGTATGTGTCCTTGGGCAAGACACTTAATGATAATTGCTCCAACCTAGTGGTCACAATAAGGTTTTCCAAACGAACTGTTGATACCCAACGTTGATGCCCAGCCATGGAAATATAAGTAAGTTACAATCAATTATAATTTAAATACCTGTACATAACACACAGATGACAGATGACGTATCTTCTTGTGAACAAAAATCTTCAAGTGCAAGTGAAGAATGTTCTCCCCTGCTTAAAAGATCAGAGGTTTGATAATAAACAATTTTATTTTCATACCAACCACGCTGCTTTGTATAATATAAGTAAATGAATAATTAATGTAACTTATTCATCAAAGCAGGGTTTTGTGGATGATTTTTCCATATGTCTGACAAATTGAGACAATTACTGACCACTGGGTTAGATCTGTTATCATTACAACTTATTAACTGGGCCACAGCACCAGTGTATAAATCAAAATTATAAATTTAGATACCAGATGAGCCTCTAAAAGATTAGTTTACATCATGCCTGGTAGCAATAGTAGCAGAATATTAAGATTTATGTAATTTTTAAATTTTTTTCAAACAAATCCTTAGATTGCAGTCGTAGACACAACTTCTGTAAGGAAATCTGGATATGATTTTTTGGACAACTGGTGAAAAATCTACCGCGAATATTTGGTTTTGTATCAAAAGTAATGGATGGAGTCGCTGTAAGGATTTTATTCATTGGTGCTTCCAATAGCTTCTGTGTTTTCTTGCTGCCTAATTGTTTTTACTTATCGTGATTTATATGTGCTGTTAATATGGTGCTGAAATATCTCAGCAAATTTCTAATGGTTTCTACATCGGTTTTTATAAAAGTGAAAGCTTTTCTATTTTATTTAGTTATATTGTTCATTTTATTTGAACTATTTCTTTTTAATAATTACAAAGGGTCATCTGTTTGCGATTGTTAACACATGTAGTGCACTATGTGTAGTCAATCTTACAACATAAGTGTATTATCTGCATGGTGTAACGTTTTTAATGCTGTATAAAGCTATTATATATATTGCCTACATATTACCCAATAAAGCAACTTTTCCATTTAATTTGTTTGTTTTAATTTAAACAGGTTATTTTTAACTTAGATATGTTTATCTAATATAAGTTCATGTATTCCGTGGGCAAATGTTTAAAAGCAGGATACATAATAATAATTAGGAAAATTAAGTCGAAATTGAAGTTCCAGGAATACCATTTCCTCAGCAGCCAACCGTAGTTGGAGTTATCAGTTAGCATTTTATAAAAATCATTTATAAGAATGATGTTTATCGTATGAAAGAAAAAAAGAGCACGGGGCTCGGTTAGTTTAGATTTTACACTAATGGAATTTTTCGGTAACAAAAACGTGGGTCACTGGGGTCCGGTTCCTACAGGTCCCGGTTTTTAAGGAGGAAGCTAATGGTGTGCAGTGATATGCCCTTCATATCCTACTGCTATAATTATCACGTGTTTTTATCAGAAGAAAGCGCACGAGCGAAAAGGTTGTAGAACAAAGCATAGACTGGTCACTAGAGGTACATACCAGATGTCGATGTTCCTTTTTTTACCGTTGCTAGGTGATGGCTTCTACCAAGCTGTCGATGGCGTCTTTGTACATTTGTCTCCTTCTGTGTGTATCTGAGTGAATTTGTGCCATGGTCTTGGCGATGACGCTGTGTATGTCATGATGTTTCTGTTCGAATATCGCCTCATTTAGTTCTAGCTGTATGTTATAGCGTAGGTGCGATATCTACAGTGTTATCGCGAATGTCTCTCGCATCGTTCTTAAGTTTGGTATATCTGTATCGAGACATACAGTAGGATGGGGGAAGATGGGACACTTTGTCAGACAAGCGTCATCGCCAAGACTTTTTTAAATTTTTTTTACGAACCCCCATTTAAAGATAATCAGGAAACTATTGTTACAGAATTAGTCAACAGTATTATCACAACTTTATAAAACGCGCGTCAAAGCTGATTACTGTTTTTAAAAATTAAAAAAATATGTAAAATAGAAACATTATATGTTTTGAACAAGTAAAACCCACAGAAATAAAAAAAGAATAGAACGCGCATCTCCAATGTCGGTAAGGAGAGAGCTGATACATTTCTCTCTTTCGCGAGTCGTTCCCGTTTATTATTGTAGTCAATGGAATCAAGGGCGTTTTATGTAGTTTTTCTTCGTTTTTTGACTTGATTTAAAGTTATAGTGTAAAACAACTATTTTCCAATATAAATATTTCTAACAAACCGTTTGTTTATGTTTAAGCGACACATCCTGCGTGTTTCCTATCACAATAAGGAAATGATATGACATTCTACCATTCTTTGGTGTCCATTATCTTTTCCGAGTTTTGTGTTCGCGTACATATTCCATGCTATAAAGGCCCTCATAATTTCTGTTATGTGAGACAGTAGGAGCTCTCTTACACTCTTACTGTCCTCACGTCGGGGCAACAACTGTCGTTTTACACTCAAGCTCTTCACTATACGAAAGTTTTATTAGCGGAGAAAATTCAATTTCTCTCGACCGCATAGCGGCGCGCTGACGAAAATTAACCTAGGCGGAAATCCCCTCGGTTATAGTTTGATATTTATATATATATGTGTAAGGTATTGTGGTTTGTAAACGTAGACATATTTTTGTTGAGAGTTTAAGCTAAGCTTGTTAACGTTTTATCGTAATCCGTCATACTTTATGGTGCCAATTTTGATGGCTATACTGGTTGAGTTTTAATACGTGACTAACGTGAGTCTGTTTAATTAATAGTTGCCGTGTACAGAAGCACTAACTACTTTAAGCAAAGACAATTGGAAAAGTTGTTTTTAATCTTAAACTACGCTATAGGCTTTTTACGATTTGCACTTGTTTTGTTGTTTACAAGGTATTATATATATTTTTATATATGGTATATATACATTAATTTTGTTTATTTTTTAAATAAATGTCCCTATTTTTGACTAGCATCCTTATTTTGTATTTTATTTTCTTATTTTATATCTTATGTTATTATAACAATAAGAGTAAATGCAAAGCCGATTCGATTAAAATGTCTTGCTACAAAGTTGTTAAAGCAGATTATGATAAATGCAACAAATGATTTGACATTTTTGTTTGTAATACAAACTTATTTTTAATGTTTGTTTATTTCCTAGTTTTTCTAGTCGTCCTTATTTTGTGTATACTATCAATATGCTATAAGGTATGAACTAACACCTATGGCCCATTAAAACATGTTATACCATGAACATAAACCGACATATTGAATATACGTGCAGTGCAGAATGAATGAATGAATGTAACTTACTTTATCCTCGCGTGGCCGGAAAACGACATTCGTTATAACACGGGTGTTCTGTTTCATACACCTCGTGCCAGCTTACGAGTTACCATGTATGTAACTTTGTGGGTGATTATTTTTTAGGGGATTTTTATGTATGGCTGATAATTTGGACAACCCATTAGTGACCACTGGGTTGCAGCAATTGACGTTAAGTGTTTTGCCCAAGGACACATACGCCCACAATGGCAGCAACGAAGCTTGAATCCATTACCTCTGGGTTACAGGCAGGCGCGCTAACCACTTTGCCACGGCGCCGAAGAAATAACTTTACACCAGCAGGCGATACAGTTAAACTAATTACATAATAAAAAAATAACTTTACCCAATATCTGTTTTCCCAGAAAAGTTTTATTTTTTTTCTGTGTATACAAAGTTTACAATGAATTGGAATTGGATGAATGAGTTGCCACAACATTTGAAAGACGCCCCATTGATGTCATTGGCCATACCAGGAAGCCACGATTCGTGTGCCTTTAATTTGAATAAAAATGGACCACTGGCCCCAGACGAGTCGAAATATTTCGAACCATTTAAAGGTGTGGTGTATAACTGGAGTATCACGCAGGAGTTGCCGATCATGGATCAGTTGAATATCGGCATTCGTTATTTTGACTTGAGGATTGCCTCAAAACCTGATAGCGAGGATTTATATTTTGTTCATGGTCTGTACGGTCCAGCAGTCCAGAGTGTCCTTGAAAATATTAATCAGTTTCTAAACTACCACCCTTCAGAAGTTGTTATATTAGATTTTAACCATTTATTAGGGTTCAAAGATGAGGCTTGCCATCGCAAACTTATTGGAATGATTACGAGTATTTTTGCCGGTAAACTATGTCCTCGCCAACCCACCCTTGCCAATGTTACACTCACCAACTTAAACAATAAATCACAGCAAGTGATTGTTTTTTACAAATATCCGGTTCCAAATAACCTGCTTTGGAACCAATTATATATAAAATCTCCTTGGCTAAACAAACAAAACTCAACAGAAGTCATAAAATTACTTAAGAAGAATATCAAAAACAAACCATCTGATGTTCTGTATGTCTCACAAGGTATATTGACTCCTAATACAATGACTATAGTCGGTGGTTTGTGTAGCAACCTATTAAACTGGGAAGCAGGCCTTAACCACAAAGTTATGACTTGGTTAGACAGCAAACCAGATGTAAACATCATTATCATTGATGATTGTAACCAAGAGTTTGCTGATAAAGTTATCGCAATAAATAAATAAATGATGTTTTCTTATTCCTGATGTAAATATTTTTAAAACTTATTTTGTACAACCAAAAAGTTCCTTTGTCAATCCTTTTACTTTTATAAACATCAGATCATTTTTATGTTTATTTATAAAATGACTTTTATGTACAACCTGATCATTGTAAACTTTTATTGATTGTTAACCTTGATTACTTCATTGTATAATTTTGCACTGAATTTATAAACTTATTTTTCTTGTTGTTTTGTTACTGCCATCAGTGTCACACCTTCTTCAAATAACTTAAATCACTGACTCATATTCCTATGATATGGACCAACTCTTAAGACCAACTAAACAACATAAAGATCTTATTAATCCCATGATATGGACCAAATTTTACATTTTAACTAAATATATAATGAGAATTTTTATGTGGTAATAATTGAAACGAATATTTATTTATTTTTTTGAAATTTTTACAGTAGGGTGGTGGGAACCTATAAAATTTTATTTTAATTAAATTGTATTTCATTATTGCATTGCACATTATTTTATTAATATTCGTTATTGTAAATTTTGTACAGTCAGCTGTATAAACCAGCTATTTATAAACATAATTTTCTTCTGTTTTACAATATATATTTTTGAGGCCTTTAATGTTATGAGCTCTATTTTAATATTGCTTTATTTTATTCAGTTTTTGTTTTGTCCGGATAATGAAACATACAAATTGAATAAAAAACTTAAAGGGAGTGTTTGGTGTTTTTCCTGCAGTTAAGTACTTTGCGATGTGCCTTTTACCACAAGCCCAAACTTTGGTACAAAATAAAAGACGATTCAACCAACACAAGGTTCCTGTTAAACTTAAACTTTTTCAGTCAAATCATGCGCGGAGAAATAAGTAATGATCATAATAGTAAGATGGGGAAAGATGGGACATTTTGTCAGACAAGACCTTTTTAATTTTTTTTCACGCACCCAATTTCATGATGATCAGAGTTGCAGAATACAATTAATATAAATACATTTCAATTTGATGTCTCATCTTCCCCCGCATAGTAGTTTTGTAGTTTTTTTTATTGCCAAACTTTTAAATGTTTCTTTTAAATAAATAATTTATACCTTAGGGGTTATTCAAATATAAGATACTGATATAATAACTAAATAAACATTAAATTCAGTCATTTGCACTTAAAGATAATTTATGAGTGGCTTGTGTGAAAAACAGTGCATAGTAAAACTCAATTGATTCCCTTGTATTCGTAGTTTCAGTAATATGATCTTTGCTTTCCCAAGATTTAAACAATAGATCATACATTGTTTAATGTTCTTCCAACAAGTACTTAAGTAATTGGGAACCATTTCACCCAGGTGAAAACGATGGAACAGGACGTCACAAAGTCGGTCTGCAAAATTCTTGACAAAAAGTCAAAATACGAGTGTTTTATCTGACAGCAACAGTACATGTAGTTACCATGTTTTTCTGAACAGTTAAAAGGAAAATGATATTTTAAAATATTTAAATTACTGATTTTATTCCATGCAATATTTTGAAGGGAACCCAATCCTTAACACTTTAGCGAGTAAATAACATACAAAGGGAAGATAGTCTTTGCTGAAGAAAGAAGTCAATATACGTTTGATTGACAATGCATTGGATTCCTTATAACAGAGTGGTATAAACACCGAGCAGTCCAACTGCCGTCTTTGTGTGTCCAAAATAGAGCAAAAGTAGTGACTTTGGCAATGGGTTTAAACGAACTTGTTACGTTTTGTTTGTGTTTTCCTTCTGTGGGAAGGTGTAAACAGCTTCTATTTACCTTACCAAACATTTTTTGGAAAAATATATAAATTTAGCCGCATTAAATGAATAAAATGTCGCAAATCAACCGCTTCTAATTCTATTTTTTGACTTTTTTGACACAGAAAACAAATAACACATGATTTCTACATTTTTGAGCATGTTAGTGGTCATATAGATCCTTTTTCGTCGAACAGTTGTTCTTGTTCTTGTTGTTGTTTTTTGCGAGACTATTTTCCGCACTTATCTGAATTCTTAAGTCTAGCATTTTTCTTTAATCTCTTGATTTAAATCAAATCATAATATATATTTATAATTTTTGGACTGAATTTTCAGATTAATAACCGCACGATGAGCGATTAATTAACAATTATCATTAATCTTAATTGAAACAATATTTTTAATTCAACAACATATGATTAATATTAACTTCTAACATTACCTAATTACTGCGTGATTACGGTTTGTCAAAATTCATGAAAACTAACGTTTTTAAGCGACGACAACGTTACTTGTGTAAGTTTACAGTAAACACATGGTACAGGAGTTGTACAAAGCGTATTTACACATATTCTTCACCAATCACTCAACCCTCATACGTCATAAGTTTCATTGGTTATAATACATGTATAAATACATTCTGCCTACTGCTCCACAGTCACCAATGTCGAGTAGAACCAATTTTGTTGGTTACTTCAGATTTGTTTTTAATCGAGCCCAGTCGACCGTTGTAGTAAAAGGATTACTTAATATGGCAGGGTGGGGGTAGATAGGACACCTTTTCATTTTGTTTTCACTTTTCATTTAGTAGTAAACAAAGAACATTTAATGAATTATAAAACCGTATCTTCACGACTTCCACAGGCCGTTGTTAAGTGTTTAAAACACGATCAGGCTATTTGGATATTATGTGTTAAAGGTGTCCCATCTTCCCCGACTCTACTATATTATGCTAATTAGTTTAAAACGTGCTCATTCATTAGATCTGTGATCTCTTGTTTAACCTTTAAATTTGTTTTTATGCTCAAGTTTTTCTGTCATTTGCCGAAAAACATACATTTTCCCTATACCTACTGTGTTATTTTGGATCCAAATTGCCGTTCAATTTGTGTTTTACGTAACAATGGGTTGGACTACTCGGTATTTCCATGGCCCTGCCTTATAAGAAATAAAAAGTCTCTTTTTGGGGATCAGATTTGTTCGGCATCACTGGCCCTTGACGTTGTTGATCAGGATTCTGCCAGAATGCCAGCGATGGATAATATTCTGTGTAATTCAGGCAGAACTCTATTGTTATTTTTTTATTCGTATTATTGGCAGTCTATTTAGATTGGCACAGCTGTATTTCGACAGATGTAAAGGAAATGTTTAAAACCCACAATACTTACTTACCAAAGTCCTTAGTTATTCGACTCTTTCACTCTGGTATATATATATATATATATATTTATGTTTAATTTATCGTTGTGCTTGTGACTAAATATATATGTTTTTCTTCATACTTATAATATAGTATATGCCATTAACCCCTAAATGAAATTCCTCCTTACTATTTCATGTCTGCAACAATTGCATTTTAATTGTAACAACAATGTTAAGGAAGTTGATTGAAAAGATGGGCTTTATATTATTTTATTGTTCTACTGTTGTTGTATTATTATTGTTTGTTACCAATATTATGTTTTAAGTTTATTCCGAACATCAATTAAATATGTTAACATTTTTCCCTTTGTTAAATTTTAGAATCATACAGGCTACGGCTTTACTTACAAAATCTTCCTTTTAACACTTAAGTTGGTCAACCATGGTTTTGGTAAGTGGGTTTTTACTACGGTGTATCATATATGCTGGTCTTGAAGCTGGTGAGCAGTAAAAATGTTGGCTTAGTTGTTCCTCACGTTGGGTAAATATATTGTATTACACAATCACATTAGTTTTATCAACAATATTTGCAAATTAAACACCTAAAAAATCATACTGATGCTATAATAAAATACTTTGTGTAAAACAAGTTTGTTGCCCAGTTTGGTGCAGAATAAATGATTATTCATTTTTAGATCTATTAAAAATATTCTGTTATTGGTTGATATTTGATGTGTTTTTCATATTGTTTATCTACCAGGGCCCAAACAAATGGATTCATCAAGACACAACTTTGTTGAACCACAAAGTCGTTTACATTGCCAAGGTAAAGCAAGTGTTATCTGACAGTTTAAACACGAATTCCACATTTTTGTTGTTTTACCACATAATAGCAAAATTGTGCTATAATTAGTTAAAAGGTTGTGATATCCTATATATATAATATATAGAATATTTTGGGCGATTAAAATTTAAACTTGCTATTTCTCTTATGCATGAGAGTGGAATTATGTTTGAAAAAAAACTTTTTTTCTGGCTGTGCCTCTGAATACTGAGCATTATTGGGATACCTGTAGGGTGATTGGAGTATTTTAATTGGTTTATGTGGGTAATACTTTCATCTTTACGAATAGAGGAAATGAAATAGGAGAGACTTAGTAAATTTGGATTCATTATTGACCTTCTGAAATGTTTTGTTTGGGATTGGTGTTTTATAAACCCAACAATTTAGCTTTAAAAACATGGCTCAAATTAAACTTACTATTTTAACTTCTATGTACATGCCAGTTTTTTGGATAGCAGAAAAGTTCCCCTTAAAAAAAATCCATTGTAATATGGTTATTAAAATAACGCAACATTCCAGTTTATTGGTGTGATTGAAGCAAGCGGACCTCGTGGCATGGCAGTTGTAAGGGAAGCTATTCAAAAACTTAAGTTTTCCCATCATATTAAACACACTGAAGGAAATAAAGCAGCAAAAGTTGAGTTGAGTATCAACGTGCATGGGTTGATCATCACAGATGTGAAGACAAAAGTAAGTCGTGTCCATGTTTTGATGAACGGGAAAACATTTCAACAACAATATATATGTTTGTTCCGTAACGGTAATCCTAAATCGGATTATTTCCCCATATTTTTCTATGCAATGCTTGCAAATTAAATTATATTAGAGCAATATGTTAATAAACCTATAACTATCTCAAACCTATATATTTGATTGTTTGCAGCTGCTTTAGTTTTTATCACAAAGTCATTCGCTCATTCAAGTGTTAATTAGTTTGGCAGCACTTGACCTCATTGTGACTTATATTCCCTTGTGTATTCAACCTACTTGTGTTATAATATTCCTAAAACTTTGAAACTGATTGCTTTTATATATAGATTAGATATGCTAAAACTATTATTTTATTTTGTTGTAAAACTAATTCATATTTTACTTTAGGCAATATCAATGCTGGCCTCTCTGTTAAAACCATAGTAAAATAAACAATTCATGAAATTTACCACAGTATTAAACAAATGCTGCAATGGTATTGGTTTCTGTGGCGCAATAAAATCTCACCAGTACCAACCAGGCAACCACTTCAGGCATATTTGAGTTGTTTAAAATTTATATTTAATATTCCTAAGTATGATATAGCATGTTTAAAAACAGACATGCAGTAAATTGTAGTGGTAGCTTGAGGTTTCATGGCAAGTATGTTGCCATGGTGATACGAGGTGAATTTCATGAATCGAAAAAAAAGTTGTGAAAATACTTATACACCCTATGTTTATAAAACCAGGGGATTCTTCACAACATTCCATTAGAGCGAGTATCGTTTTGTGCAGACGATAAACAGGATCCGCGCTTGTTTTCTTTCATTGCAAGAGCTGATGATGGAAAACATTATTGTTATGGACTGGATTCCCAACATGAGGCAAGTACTAAGTAGTTTACATAAGTGAAGTCGTGTCTTGCTTTACATTATTATGATGGCCTTCTATTCTTGTATTGAACCTGTTGTGCTGTTCATACTTTTGCTGAAACAAATCTTACATAACTTTGCGGTTATAAAAGTCGATTATTTTAACTTAACATAACAGAATTTTATTTATTTCTTCTTGATTGACAGCAAAGATCGTGTTATTTAAAAATCCAATAAAGAGATTCGGGAAAACAACAATCATTAAATCGGGCCATGGGTAAAAGTGCCTTAAAAGGAGTTACAAAGTTGAACCTAAAATCAGAACTTTTAACCTAAAATCAACAATGCGTGGAAAAGTGTTTAGCGTGCTTGCCTGTAACAAAGAGGTTATAAATTTAAGGCTCGTCGCTGCTACCATCGTTCGTATGTTCTTGGACAAGTAATTAACGCAATTGCTTGCTGTCATTTCCTCCCACGTGAGGTTAATGCATTTAAAATTTTAAAATTTTCAATCAACATCAATTAATTGAAGTCCTACATCCCAGGCAAACCACATCACTTTAACTATCGGTCAATCTTTCCAACTTGCTTACACAAGTGTTATCAAAAGTGATGAAGGAGGTGTTGCTTCTAAACAGGTGGAAATATTGTTACCTGTTAAACAATTATAAAGTTTATTAAATATTTATTCGATTTTTTTTATTATAGAATTCTAGCACTTTACTTTATAATGTAGAGTGTATGGTAATTGTTTTTATCTTTTTCCTGTGACTTAGGTTATGGATTTAAACAAACGGATACAAGATTTGGAAAAGGAAAATTTCATGTTAAAACATCGGATATCTGAACTTGAAAAAGATCCTATCGCGCAAAAGGAAAATAAATCATTAGAATATGTAAGAATATAAAGCATTGGAAACTTTATCCTATATTTAAATATGGTTTTTGCTAACTTGATGTTAAATACAGATTTATGTTTAGTTTAGTGGGGTGGGGAAAGACGGGGTTTGATTTCCTTTTATTTCTAATGTTAACAGAATTATATAACCGCACTACTCAATAGATCGTTGTTAAAACATGACCGAGATATTTATGTGCTAGCGGTATCCCATCTTACCCCACATTACTATCCATGAAACCTAAACACGTAATGTTAAACATAACTGTAGGTTAGCAGGAACTAATAGTTAAATCAAAGTTAATTTTAATTTTATTGGTTTGCGTTTGGTACCTGCTTGTTGGGTTAAACATAAATTCTAAAATAAATGTTTCAACCTTAGTAGAATCTTTCTAGCAACTCTTTATTATCTTTTTTTACTTTTCTCCCACTTATCTCTTTATTAAACTTACTTTGTTTTAAGTCTGTGCAAGGTTTACAAGGGGTTGATTCCATGGCTTGTGGAAGCTCACGACACGTAAGTTCCCCAACTATGTTGGATCATCAAAACAATCCCGAGGCATTGAAAGAAACATCATTGACGTCACATGTAGCTGACAATATAGATAAACCATCACTTGGAGGCAGCACATCACAAGCACGGAAAATACAGAAACAAGTTTACATCGATCAAACTATCGCTTCCGTGGAAAAAGCTAAACATTCTTTAAAGAATTTGAAGGAATTTGTGAAACAACGTAAGAAGCAACGAATGGGGAATGTAAACGGACAATCTCCTATTTCTATGTGCAGTGGTGAAAGTGTTGCAACAACTTGTGTTCAACCAAAAGTATCTTCATCATTGGATAGTTGCGCTGATGTCAATATTTCGGAACGAAACAAGATGGCCTCACCTGTCAATCAAACGCATGGTTTAAATGATGGCGGATACTCGATGTTCAATTCTTCGCAAACTTTAAAACCCCAAGCTACAAAACCTGCAGCTGATAACACAAGTGCTGCTAGTTTGTTTGCTGGTTTAAATGAAGTCATGGTCACCATTGAAGATTTGATGAAAGTGGAAAAACAAATGAAGAACACTGCGGTAAAAAGAAAGAATCAGCGAGAAAATAATTTACCTGAAACTATTTTATCTGATATGTTGGGATCAGCTGATGAAAGGGGGGAGTATGAAAACTTGTGTTTTGTAAAATCATCTGCGTCAAACAAAATAGATCCCACTGAAAGTTTGTTACCCCCTCCAATCCCACCTAAGCCTTTGAACATGCAACCTGCTTTTAGTTCAGAGTCTGTATCACTCGGCCATGTTTCTGGTTCCGTCTATTCAACTTCCAGCAGTGACATCAGTTCATCGGCCGACGCATTAAGTGGGAACGCTTATTATTTTAACTCTCCATTTCTTGTCAACCAACCTGCTGCGAAAAGTGAAGAACTTCATGAATTGGATTGTGCGGAGAAATATCGATCAAAACTTGTGGATAGTGAAAGTTTATTCAATACGTTTGTGGACGGCAATATTTCTGATACATTAAACCGGTTGTCAGGAGAGGAAGGGTACATGGAACTAAAGCAAAAGGTTGGTGAAAGTGAAGGAGACGTTTATGTTGATTCTGTATATGACAATGTTCAAAAACTTATGGAGACAATCCGGAAAGAAAACGCGGTTGCAAAATCACAGATGTTTAATTCTCCTTGTGATGGTGGATTAAACAACACACAAGAAGTTGTTGAAAAACACAAGAGGCGACAAGTGCATGGTTTTGTACCATACGATGCCAACACAAGGCATGGGGTTGGGAGGATGGAAGGACAACAACCTTGGGTCAGCTTATTATTCTTCTATCTTTTATTCTAATTTCTCTTTTCCTTTAATGTCAACTTTTATTCCTTTATAACATTTACACAAGATTAAAAATAATGGTTGCTGTAGTGGAGCAAACAGTAGGGATGGTGTATAATTTCTATGTGGGTAGTACGCGTACAACATGGGCACTATGTTTGATGTTGTTATTATTTTTCCCATATATCCTTCAGATCGACACTCAGCAGCAATTGCTCCAACCCAAGTGGTTTTTTAATGGTTGTCTAAATCATCAGCCATATATTACAAAAATAACCTAAAAGCATTTATCACACACAAAGTTACATACGTGGTAACTCGTAAGTGGGCACGAGGTGTATAAAACAGAACACCCGTGTTATAACGACTGTCGTTTTCCTCGTTTCTCAGCCCTGTTATATTGAATAGTTTTTAATTTTAACAGAATAAAAACATTTGTTAATTGGAAATAATAATCAAATGTAATGTTTTTAGGGTAAGCGTACAGTTAAGAACAAGTGTGATTTATATAATTGCACAGGTTTTTATACCGGTGGTGATTTCATTATTTTAACTTATTATTTTAATCAAGTTTTTCTGATTATTCCAATGATTTTATCTCTAGACTTCCCACAATGTACCAAGCACACCTGTTGTACCGGTGAAAGATGAGTTTGACATGCTAGCATTCCTCCCACCAAAACCAACCTTAGTTAAACCTTCTTCTCCACTGCAAGGAAACCAAACCGCGAGAACCAGCAAGAACTTATCGGCTTCTAGCTCGCCTACTTACCACGACACAAAAAGTAAGAAAAATTAACTTTTTAAAAACGCAGTATTTTAGTTTCAATGCAAGTATGAGAGGTCAGATGTATAATTAAACTAAAACACATTGCACACATGGGCTATCATGTTTGTATTGAAACTTATTCAATTTATTAAAATAATTTAAATATCCTGTTTATAAGAATCATATATATATATATATCTAGTGTTTATAATGTTAAGAATTTTTATCCCAGTTGATTATCCTTGAAACTGTTTTTGTTGTTTTTTATTTAAATTTAGAATGTTGGAAATGTATAAGTTTTTCTTACTTTTGCTGATCCAATTATTCACTAATGTGCCATTTCATTTTCCCCATGATGAATTATCATTTTATTTTATTTATTTTTTTAATTAAAAGCTTTAAAACGTCCCTTTTTGAAGTTTGTTTAAATGTTCACATTATTTCAAATAATAACTATATAATATATTTATATAATTATGTATTTCAACAGATTTGCTGGAAACAAATGTTGACTCAATTGGTGATTTAATGAAACTAAATGAAGAACTCAATAGATTTAATGTGAGTAATGAAAATAGACTGACACATCCTGCAATGTGCACCATATAAATATGTGTTCTATTATTTCATTTTAATAGTAATTACAAATGTTTGACAAGCAAAGCTACACAGTGAATTGAATTTCAATTTATCAGAGTGCAAGCAAAACAAAGAAATCGGAATTAATCGGAAACCTTCTTTCTTCACCAACTTTTTCCAACTTTCTTCAACAACTTTCTTCCACTTTACCACACGCTACCCAACCTGCTTCTCAAAACAAATCAGTTAGCGCACAATGTAGCGGTGAATCAGGAAAACAAGGAAATAAATTAATTAACAAAGCTCATGGGAGTGGAAACAAACAAAGGAATCTCAACAGAGGGGAAGACTTTAATAGAAAAATGAAAATCTTAGAAGTATTTTAAATTTTCTTTTTCACTTTATCATTTCTTCTTCTTTCTCTCTGCGTAACACAACTATTTTAATTAAATAAGAGAGTATTTACGCTTCACTAAACATAACCTACAAAGTTACATACATTGTAACTTGTAAACAGCCACGAGGTGTTTGAAACAGATCACCCGTGTTACAACGATTCTCGTTGCGTTAAGTTATTTATTCATTGGTGTTGCCCAGGGTAAACAAGTTCCATTACTAAGTTTAAAATAAATTAAGTTGGGATATTAATGCATCCACATAAACTTCACTTTTAACGTAAAGACCACTCAATATTTAAATAAATCTTATGTTTCCAGGAAGGTTTTAGCAAAGGCCTTACAATGCAAGAAGCAGAAAGCTCGCTGGATGCGTTCGATCCTTTGAAACTTGGTAAATAAGTGGATTGACTTACCACCATGAAAATCAGGAGCATATTTAGGGGGTGGTAGAGAGGTCAGAACCTCGTGTTTTGTTCAAAATAAGTGGTCACCTTTGTCTAAATTGATAGATATCCCTAAAACTTAAATAGCAAAGATCTACAAAGCTACATACGTAGTAACTGGTAAGCGGACACGACATGTATGAAATGGGACACTCGTGTTATAAAGACTGTTGTTGCCCACTACATAAAGATAAATAAGTTACTTTTATTCAGGTATTTCTTACACTTGCAGTACAGTATTGTCTCCAATATTTCTTCATTCTCCTTTTCTTCAGTTTTAATTAATTTTCACTGATTTATGTTGTATTGTTTCTCCTTTATATTTGTCACATCTTGCCTTGTTAACATTCTTTACTTTGTGTCATTTTTACTCGTTTTTTTTACGACGAAAATATATAATGTTGAACACACAATGTAAAAAAATGAATTTCAAATATTGCCTTATCATTAAATATGTGTTGCTGTTTATTTATTATTAATCGTGACGTGCCTCTTTGTATGACCTCACTCGTATAGTATCAACTCATAATTTTAATAAACGCATGTTTTGTTTGAAGTTGTTTAATGCATGATAAATCTCCATTTGTTAATCTTTCGTTTTGAACTACGACGTGTATGTGTCTTCCATTACATTGTGTTGAGTTAATAAATTTGAATTATGTTAGTAAGTATATCAAAATGCTGTGTCTTAAAATATGTGTCGGACCTTCATTGTTTGACCATTCAAAAAAACACACAAGAGGAGTTATTTAGCGATCCGCACCACATTTAATGATGGGACAGTTTAAAATCATTGTTAATTTTGATTAATAAGTGAATTTATTGTCAGTAATACACGTAAATAACACGAAAAAATACTGTACGCTTTGAAAATCAAGTTAAAACATTCTTTCCTTACCCTACTGCTATACATGTAACTATTCAAGCCACTTCTCATAAATTATCTCCAAGTGCAAATGACTGAATTTCAAATATTTTTGTCATCCATTTTCCGGATGTATAAATTACTGAATTCAAAACAAACCATTTAAATTTTGGCATTGAAAACATAAAATTGCATTCGTTTAACATCTAATTTTAATACTTAACAACAGCAAACTCCTTTCTGTCGCGAACTTTGTTCGACTGTGGGAATATACTGTCGAATAATACTCAAACATATGTTTTTGTTAACCATCCATTGGATACCCAAAAATGGAAATTTAAAAAAATGTATCGTCTTTGCCCGAGTCCCATCGTGCCCCACCCTACTATATACCTTACACGCGGACGTAGTGGGCTCAATTACAACTTAATGCATAATGATGGAATATCGATCGAGGAAAGGTTCCTTGGCGCTTCCATTGTGAGCGTATGTTTCCTTGGGTAAGACACGTGGCAGCAATTGCTGCAATCCAGTGGTTCCGTGAGGCAACCAATGAATTCATATTTATGTAGTTTCCACATTTCCTAATTTTTTTTTTATTAATTAAAAATTCTCTTCAAAGTCGTGTGGATTTAGTTATAATTCAGTAAATATCCTTTGTTTCTCACTGAATGAAACGGGAATGTCTCGTCTTACCCCACCCTACTATATATACTATTTACCATATTAATAAAGAATGAGTTAATCTCATATTTATTTTATTATCGTTTCAATATAACACCGCACATATTTACCACAAAATAATAATTACCAAATATCACCAACATTACATTTCCTTCCACTTTAATACCCCCCCTGACCACCGAACTGGGCTATTATTTTATCATTGTTCTCGTTGACTTTGCCGATAGCATCCGGGAAGTTAGTAGTGAGCAAGTCGTACATGTATTGTGCGGTTAACGATTGTCCGGTTTGACTTGGATGAAACCCATCGACCGGTTCAATGACTTCCCAATCCTGTCCACCCATGTCTTCCCACATGTCCATAACTAAACATGGAATCGCGGTTTCAATTTAATTCAAAAGTTAAATAAAATAAACCCAGAAAGTCACTCTTTGTAACTGTACGGGCAAGCAATTTCATTTGTTTACTATAGGCTTATGTAATATATCATATATTTAACACGAGGCATATGTCCAACCAGTTTGTACATAGCATAGCGCGTTTTAACCACTGTCGTTTGCTGTTGAATTTATTCCCTTTGTTATTTATAAACCATGTCGTAATCGCTAAAGTTTTCGCAGAAACACATTAAAATTATAGCGTCTTATGTACAGTACGCGGTGGCATAAAATGGAACATGTTTCATTCTTTTTTCCATCTTATCTGGTGTGTAAACCAAGAATGTTTACAGAATTATATAACCGTATCATCACGGTATTCCATCTATGGGATGATATGTGAAGCTCACGGTATCCCATCGTACCCCACAGTACTGTATTACTTACATATATAGCCTCACTGTCACGGTTCTTTAAACATAATAATATAAGCAAATGTTACACCCTGTATATAAGTAGATAACCAACAACTTACATCCACGAACATCGTAATCCATATAAGCCATGGTAAAGTTTTGGAAATGTTCGGTGTCCACGATGTTCTTTGCTTGAATACTTAAGTTATGCGCTCTCTGTGGAAAGTTGTTGTATAGATTATTATTCACACAGAAAAAAAAACTTACTACAAAGTTACATACGTGGTAACTGGTAAGCGGGCACGAGGTGTATGAACGTAGTCGTATTATAACGACTATCGTTACCATGCTACCCGTGGTTAACACAAGTTACATTTATTAATTTATTAATACATGAACTATGTTGTATAGTATTGTGGGTGAGGATGGGACACCTTTAGCATGTAACATCGAAATATCCTGATCGTGTTTTAAACAGCAATTAACAACGGTCTATGGTAGTCGTGAGGATACGGTTTTACATTTATTTGAATGTTCTTGTTTACTATCAAATAAGACGAGAAAATGTAATGAAAAGGTGTCCCATCTTCCCCCACCTTACTATATATGTCCCACAAACCTGTGAAGTTAAGTTGCGCAATGTTTCGTTGCTGTTCATCCAACCAGTACAAGGCGATACTTCCAAACAGTTTAAATAATCGTATAAGTTCTTGTACGACACATCGTTATTTAATTGACCGATTGGATGCATTCTACAAATACAGATATAAAACTTAACGTTAGACATGTGAACTGCTGAGCAAGTATATAGGATTTATAATTTTTTGTCACACTGTTATTCTTGTTGTCACTTATTCAGGTTTAATAAATTTTTAAAAACGCTTTTGTATTAACATGTTTAAATTATATAGGCGTTAAGGTACGTGTAAACATGATTTAAATTTTTAATATATTATGATTTGATTTCAGTCACGAGATATTAAAATGCAGATGTATTAAAATAATCATCGCATATGTACAGGAGAGCAAAGCTATAATGGATGAGCACGAAAACTACGACGTTTTTTACTAGATTGATACTTTTTATCATGAATGAATGTAACTTACTTTATCCTCGCGTGGCCGGAAAACGACAGTCGTTATCACACGGGTTTAACACCTCGTGCCAGCTTACGAGTTACCATGTATGTTACTTTGTGGGTGATTATTTTTTGGGGGATTTTTTTCATTTTTTTATGTATGACTGCAACCCATTAGTGACCACTGGGTTGAAGCAGTTGCCGTTAAGTGTCTTGCCCAAGGACACATACGTCCACAATGGTAGCAGCGACAGGCCTTGAACCCATTACCTAATGGTTACTGGCAGGCGCGCTAACCACTACGCCACGGCGCCGGGATCATACAACAAACAGACGTCGTGTAGGAATACAAAAATCGTGATATTTAACATTATGGCTTGAAACGAATTGTTGTGTAACACGTTTGTTGGTTTGATTGACGTATAGAGACATCATAGACTTACATGGACATTATTAGCGCTGTATTGACATTTCGAAGAAAGTTGCAAACAGAATTACTGACGCTAAGTTGCTTATTGAGTTTTAAATAAAAAATATGTCTCTTACAATATATCATAACATATTTCGTATCACTTATTCCTGACAGTTATTTAGAAAATGGCCAGATCCATGGAATATATCATAGTTATTATGCTTACAAGGTCTCTCTTTCAACTACTGGGTGAATGACGTAAATGATATCAAACTCTCGTAATTACAGGGAGATACCTGTCGTGTAAAGTATCCCACAATACACGGCCGTCCGCCAAACCAACAAGCATAACGTTGCTGCCTTTAGGAATATTGTTGTCCAAATAACGTAAAGTGGTCATCATGTTGCTTCGATAATCTTCGGGTGTGGTCATGTGATCGATTGTATCTGGGTGTCTGAATACATAATCGGGACTTTACAGTGGTCGAAAAACGACAGTCGTTATAACACGGGTTTAACACCTCGGGTCAGCTTACAAGTTACCATGTATGTTACTTTGTGGGTGAAAAAGGATTAAAATAACAATAATAAGAAACATATATTAAAAGCTAAAATCCTATTGGTATACCAACCCATTGCAAACGTCATTTCCAACTAGTGCCAGTACAATGAATAGCGGATAATCATGAGTGGCGTTACGAGCCAAGCTTTTCACGATTTCTGTCATCGAACCCGACCGCGCGCCATTTACACCGATATTTTGGAAATCCCTGTGAATGCATCTATTCCTGTCGTATAACTTCATGTATATGGAATCAACTGGACCGTCGATGGATTCTGGCCACTCATTTGAAGTGAAGGCTAAATAATAATGTTCTGTTACTTTTGCTACCATTATGTTGCGAAATAAGTTCTTTTTTACTCAGCATCTAGTATGTATAACTGTTAAATTATCGTTTTTATATACTAGCTAAACAGATATTTTGTTAATGTATTAAAAACATATTATTAATAGAATACCAGAAAGCTAACTTTTAATGAATGACCACATGAACTTTTATTTTAACATAAACCCCGAGATCGTGTTTTCTCGGTCGTTGATTTCTGAAACTTGAGATCTAAGCTTTTAGATTTGTGTTGTGCGGGAACTGACAACGTAAAAAAATGATTAAAAAAACAGGCCGGCCGAAATGAATGGGCACGAATCAGAATAACATGTTGTGTAAGAAAGTTACATCTAAGCACTATTTCACAGCGCAAATGCCAACTTTAAATAGTTTTTACTGTTCCTGTAATGCAAAGCTGATATCTTATACAACCCATAAACGACGATTAAGATTATTAGGAAACACCTGTGATTGCTGATAGTTCCGGCCAATCGAACTCATCAGTCAACAACATCAGAACATCTTTGAAGGTATCCTAAAAATCAAGACCAAGTTATGCATTATGTTGTTTATTTATATGAGTGTAGTATTGTGGGGTAAGATTGAATGTTGTTAGCGCCAAAATCACTTTTTCGTAGTCGTGTTTTTATCAATTAACAACACTATTTTGGAGTCGTAAAAATACGGTTAAATAATTCTGTAAAAATTCTTTACTTACTACTAAATAAAACACCAAAGTAGGTTAAAAACATATCCCATCTTACCCCACCCTACTATATATATTACATACCTTGTTTAAGACTTCTGCCATAAAATACTCCGGTGGTAAATGGAAATGTGCGGCTGCTGAATCGCCTAATATCACAACACCTTTTGGATTTGTGTTTGCGCAATACAGCTCTTCGTATGGACGGCCAGTTTGTGGATCGGCACCCTATATGTTAAGAGATGCGTTAAACTTAAGCATGGGTTGTACAGTAAAGTTTATACATATATTCCGTTGCAATTAGAATCGTAAGTAATATCCATGTTGATTGGACGTCTTCCTGGGTACACGTCACTCCTTGTGTCGTCACAATCCTTTCCCCTCCAATGAGATCCTCTCAATGTTGGATCAACACTATACTTGTCGAGGTCGCTATCTTGTAAGGGAAGATGGCCGTCCGCGAATCTTAATGGAACAGAATGAATGAATGAATGAATGGATGAATGAAAAAAACTTATTTATTCTCGCATGCCAGAAAGCGACAGTCGTTATAACACGGGTGTTCATACACCTCGCGCCAGCTTACGAGTTACCAAGTATATGTTACTTTGTGGGTGATTATTTTTTTGTAATGTATGGCTGACTATTTATACAATACATAAAGGGCCAATGTGGCGGAGCATGCCACACGCCTTAGATGCAATGGGAATTATAATTCGAAACTTATATTTATAGCAAGTTATTGCTCATTATAGCTTTCAAATATTAAACTATTATAATAAGGTGGTGGGATGGGACTCCGTGTAAGACGTGCCTTTTTAAAAAATCCCATTTTACCGGTCCCCATTCAATGATAGACCATAAAAATGTTACAGTATTATTCGACAGTATTCTCACGGTCCAACAAAGTGCTCGGCAAAGATGATAACTGTTGTTAAGTATTAAAATCTGTGTTAAACAATTACAACATTTTTCAATGACTTGAAAAAGCATAATAGGTTCAGGTCTGATTCTCTTAATTTCCAGAAGATTTCGAAAACGAAAACAAAAGATTTCCTCTTTAGAAGGAAATGTAGCTGCAGGATAAGCATGTGACGCACGCGGAACGTTGTTGATGTATATGTGTGTGTATGTGTGTGTGTGTTGTACGTGATGGGTGGGTGGGTGGGTGGATATTAAACTGGTGTATATACTTTGTGTTGATATGGAAAACAATTCTTAGCACCAGTAGCTTAATCTTATGTTTCAATACAAATATCTATTATTATGATTTATTAGAAATATTCATTAGTCGATTTTACTTTTCAACTCCAATAGTAATCATAATAATATAGAAATATAAAATATAGCTTGTCATGTTTTACTCTTACACGTAATAAGAAAATATAAATTTAGATTCGTTGGTAAGGGTGTCTAGAACAGCTCAATTGTAATTGGCGAATTTAAATTATTGTTTATGAAGAATTTACTATAAAAAAAATGAAAAAATAATAATTGTTTAACCAGAATAAATGTTTAATTGGAGGACTGACCGGTTAATGTGTTCACAAATATCTTTCACTCCTGGTAGATCACACATAGGATAATCATCTATAGATCGAACTTCCTTCGTTAAAAGTAAAGGCGGATATGGTCGTGACTTGTAATTACCATTAAAGCCATCGGGCAATGGAAACAAATGGCAGAAGTTGGTGCCTGGTTCTTGAGTGCAAAGCCCGATCTATAAAAGATAGTTATTAGACCGAAGTTTAATATTAAGACGCATCGCATGCTAACATTATGACATATGATATCGGGTGTTTGTTTGTGGTAAGCATCATCAATAAGTGATGGGCCAAATCTATCCAATAAAACTGTGCATGTTGAATCAAGTGGAGACGGCAAGTTGTTGCAGAGATATTGCTCAGCCGCTGTTATAACATCGGTGGAATGAACTTGAGCAAGTTGTTCGACCAAACCAACAATCAACGAACATGCTGTGAATAAATAGTTGGTTTAGATGTGACACTCTCGTCTACTGTCTTAAGTTAAACCGTCGCTGCGCTTTTTTGTCGCCTAGCTAAAAGTTGCCACCGGTACAGTGATACGGCCTCATTCAACCCGCGTGTGACGAGTTCAAGGATCGGCGCTGCTACCATTGTAGGCGTGTATGTCTTTGGACACTTGGAAATTGTTCAAACCCAGTGGTCACTAATGGGTTGCCTTAATTGTCAGCCATAGTAAAACAACCACCCACAAAGTTACATGCGTATATGGTGGCGAATCCAATTTAAACGAAGAAGAAGTAAACCATTAATGAACCATTGAATCATTTGTTCCGTGCACTGGGAAAGTCGCCATCTGCACAACACATGTTGTTTGTGTTGCGTAAATAGTTTGTTTCCCACGATCACGGGTGGTCTTCATTATACATATTTAGATAACACTTTTTATAATATAGTAGAGTGGGGGAAGATGGGACAATTAAGCACATATTGCCAAATATTTCTAAAGTGAAAACAGATTGCGGTTTTGGATTAATACCACGAACTAGCACTATCATTTCTTTATTAATTGACAACAATTAAAAAAATTAAAACACACAGGGAGTTATTTAGCGATTCGCACAACAGGTAAAATCCGTAAAAAGAAAAATTATAGAAAGTCTCTCTGAAAAAGTGTCCCTACCCTACCATACTACTAATGTTATATGCCATTCATAATATAAAAGAAAACACACGAAAATAAAATACAAACAAAACTGTTTTACTTTTTCTTTAAAATCAGTTCTTGACAATAAAATTAAAAAAAAAGAAAAAAAAAAAATTAAGACGTCGATTACAAATAATTTTACGATCAAGCTTTGGAAAACAATAAATATTTAAGTAAACATCCGATGGGAATGAATGCAAAATAATTTATTATCATAATAAAGTCTAATAAGTGACTTAAGATTTTTGTTTCACACAAACCTGCGCACGTTGATCCACCGTTTGCATCACCTAATACAACGTTATGTTGTAACAACACTAAGACAACAACAAAGCTGCACAACAACAGGCGGTGCATTGTGAATGTTAAGTCACAGTAACATGTACTGACGTAACAATGGACGCTCACATACTTTTATGTTGTGGCCCTTTTTCTCGCGTTACTGTTCATTAACCCTAGCATATATATATATACTCGTAGTGGAAGTTACGCAAAATATAGTTAGGTGGAAAAGATGGCGCGAGATGGCTCGCTTATACACATGTCATGGATGGGCATTGGATAATAAACGAAAAAAATGTAAATTAAGAAAATTCGGTATTTAACAGAAACATCATTTTCCGGCACACGGGCGGAACATGGATATAAAAAGCTTGTAGATTTTCAATGTTCTATTTATTTTCTTTTCAGTTTATTTTGTTTGGTGTACGTTTTGTTGTAAAGTAAGAGAGTGACGTTTCAGTGAATAAATAAACAAATGAAACGGCAATAAATTCAAGTAAAAGGTAATCATAAAGTACATTGGGGTAAGATGGATACCGTAAGCACACAATTCCCAAATTTCCTAATCGTGTTTTTAACAATTAACAACGGTCTAAAGTCGTGAGGACGCGGTTACATAAATCTGAAAATATTCCTTGTTTATTATCAAATATGACTGGAAAAGAGAGTGAAAACATGTCCCATCTTACCCCACCTAACCGTGACACCGTTGTCCATGTTCAAGCTACTACTAACCATGGGGTGTGCATCAAAGTTATCTTATGTTCTGCACAATCACTGATCTATATATTTCATATTAATTCTCGTTATAATATAACCATGGATTTGATCAAGTCGGGTTTATTTTTTGTTACTTACAAATGATCAACACTTTCAACTTTATGACAGTCGTTACTCCTGGGATTGTAACTTTGTTGATTTATTTGCCATTGTTCTCATACTTAATTTACATTATAAATACTTATAATTGAAATTTCTACCCTCTGGTTCTGGCGTTGTTTGGTCGATTCCACCACCAACGCCATTCTCTAGTTGTAGTTGGTACAGCAGTTGTTGTTGTTGTTGTTGTTGTTGTTGTTGTTGTTGTTGTTGTTGTTGTTGTTGTTGTCGTTGTCCCAGGTGCTAATGTAACTTCGATCAAGTTTGTAGAGCAACAAAACTTGACCCTGTAATTTGAACAACTTTTATTATTACGTTGTTCAGAGTTTCTGCAGATAAGCCCAACATTCGGCAGCATTCGTACTCGATCACCGCCTGTGTAGAATGATCGGTGTGTGTTCGAAACCTGCGCCCTCACCGCCATTGGGTTGGGACAAAAACTGGGTCGAGTTTGACGAATTCTGTCAATATGTTCGAGATCTCCTTCCGAGTTCCTAGTGTCGAACCAGCGCGTCCACATCCTTCTGTTTGGACAAAACCCTACGGTATCTGCAAAGTAAACCAAATAAGTCAGGTAACTCGTGGCGTGAATTAACCTTTGCTAGTCTGAAAGAAATTTGCAAAGCATACATTAAAAAAATCCCCTAAAATCAAAGAAACAGAATTTTTTTATAACAACTGTCATTGTTCCGCCATGCGAGAATAAAGTTTTATTAATTTAAATAATCTAAAACATAGAACGTAGTCTAAATAAAAATACAACCAATAGTTTATAAGTTACCGGAACAGCAAAATCTGACTTGATAATCTTTGCAGCGATTCCTTCTGCCCTGTTGGAAGTTAAAGCAACTGAGGCCGATGCTTGGTGATAGTTGAAGAATATTCCCACCCTCCTGGTAAGGCTTACCATCGAGTAACCTCGCGGATATGGCAACAGGGGTGGAGCAAACTCTGCCAGGGTTTTGCCTCTTGATGCGTGATAACAATTCGAAATCACCGAATCCTCGAGGGTCGTCGTTGTCGAAAAACTGTGTCCATCCATGTCTTAACGGGCAAAGACCGACAGCATCTAATAATACATTGGCGCAAGTTAAATACACCACCAGATTTACTTTACCAAGATAAATAATTCACCTGAACAGCAATACCTCACTTTATAATCCCTACATTGACCGTTATCTTGATCCTTATTCAAACATATAAGTCCAGTAAGTGGGGTGATGAGAAGGGTTTGGTTTGCTCGACCATAAGGTAAATCATCTGAACAGAAACAAATATTTTTTAAACAAATTACCTGGTATGTGATTTCATTATAAAGCCTAATTTATGAGTGTATAGCATATTCTTGCTAAAAACAGGTATAGGGGTCGACGCGTTGCCCCACGTACTATTAAGCCTTTAATACCCGGTGTTGCTACCATCAGCATGGGCGTATATGCGTGATTGGGCAAAAAACGCCATTGTTACATTATATCACTTAAGATTATTCAATTAATATTTTTATCTGCTTTGATTATGAATACAAACACTCACTTGAGGCGATTCGAGCCTGAATGCCGGTCGGTATGCGACACACTCTGGTTCGATACGACGACAACACGTGAGCAAGTGTTTCTGAATCACCACCCGATGAACCATGTCCTGGAATATCCGAGTTATACCATTGTGTCCAGAAAACATTTCCTCTACAGACTCCAACTCGTGATCCGCCTAAAACAAAGAGGTAACGAATGAAAGAATGAATAAAGGGCAGTCCCCAATTGTGTATGTCCAAACTTAGATACATGGTAGGTTGGGGTAAGATGGTACATGTTTTATTTTATTTTCTCGTGCAAGTAAACAAAGAACATTTACAGAACTATATACCGATATCCTCACGACTCTAAAAGGGCGTTGTTGGCTCTTGAACCCATAAAGTCTGGGTTAGAAGCGTGTTAGTCATTTTGAAACGACACCTGAGATGGTATACTCGGCTACTGACTAAACTAGTCGGTCGCGGTAACTATTGGTTACCGCGTTTTTTTAGTCGGTGGTTTTTCACATTTAGTCGGCCGACTAAGTTTCTGTGCATTACTCATTACAGAAGTTAGTCGCTCAGAATCGGCCGACTAAAATTTTAGTCGGGCGACTAAAAAAGCAAAATCAAATTTAGGCGGCGACTAGTTTAGTCGGTAGCCGAGTATACCATCCCTGGTAACAGATGTAATTCCTACCTCCAGCAAACCGAGCGTTCACTCTTTGAATCGCCTCCTTTAGGACCGAGTTGTCCTTGGTCAGTTGATCGAATCTGTTCGTCCAACATTGAGCCGCGGCCTCACCCTCGTTGTATCGACTGCATTCGCTACAATTGCAAAGTTTCACCAAGTTACCTTTTAATATGTTATAGGGTGGGGCAAAGTGGTACAACTTTGCGGAGAAAGTGGAATATTTTATATTTTTTAAGGACTTTGATTTTATAATAAACAAATATAAATTTTACAGGAATATTCGGCAGTACGACTATATAAAGAGCGCGCCAAATATTGAAAAACATGGTATTATAAATTGTCCCCACCATTCAATAATAATAAAATTTATTTGTCTCTCACAGTCGCGTAGATAAAATAATTTAAACAAAAATAAAAAGATAGCGACGAAACGACACGCCCTAAAGAACGTCGATTTTAAAATTGTTAATCCAAATAGCAGGATGGAGTGATATGATCTATGCTCTCATTTCCGTGTTAGCAAACAAAACATATTTACAAGACCAGCACAATCCAAAGCAACCCATATTATACCTGCATGTTGTATAGTTTTCGACAAAACCTGAGACTGCATCGATGTCAAAGTCAGGCACCTCGGGCACACCCATGGAGGTTTGTCTTCGTTTTTTCCTTGGTATTTCTTCCAACAACGCCATGCGATATAACCTTCTAACTACATTGGGGCAAGGTGGCATGCTGGGAAGAATGGGCGATGGTATTGTCTGCCTTTTCTTACGGGAAACAGAACCATCTAGAATTTAAAATGTAACAATTCATCAGCTACACATGCTCACCTATGAGTATAACTTCTGTATAGTAAGATGGGGTAAGATGGGACATGTCTTTATTCTATTTTTATCGTTTTATTTTGTAGCAAAAAATGTTTACAGAATTACTTAACCGTATCCTAACGGTCCGTTGTTAATTACTAAAAGATGATTGGAAAATGCGAGATAATAACACCTTATTCCCCATAGTAACAAACCTAAAATAACTTTCCTTTATTTTATGCCATAAGCTACTTACTTCTACTTGAATATTTATACGATGAATATTCATAAATGCAAGATCTTAATGTAGAAGCGACCGGATCGTCGATGAAAGAAGAAACTCGATTGATCCAACATTCCGTTTCTTCGACGCCTTCGGTGCTAATGTTAAATTTGTTTCAATATTCACAAAAAATGGAAATAATATAAAAAGGGAACGCAATTGATAAAATGTACATTAAAGGGTGCATGGGGTAAAATGATCTAGGTCTCCATTTACTTTATCGTCTCATTTGGTTGTAAACAAAAATATGTTTTCATAATTCTAATTATCTTAACGTTGACCAACGAATAGAGAGTATAGATAAAATGTAAAATGGCGGATAAATTAATGATATAGTTTGTGCCACGCGTGGTCTATATGCGACTTATGGTGTATTTATTATGTAACATCGTAGTTGTTAACTCGTCGTTTTTTAAGTGAATTTGGTTTATATTTTGTAATGACAGCGATCACATATACAACGAGTGGAGAATAATAAACTTACTCTTTGCAGTTACTGTTTTCAGTGTAGAAAAACCAGTTCGAGTCTGTAACCGTCCATTCGGCTACACTTCCCCAATCGTACGAACCCAAACTACTTCTATTTTGCATGCAAACAGTGAACCAATAAATTAACCGGTTGCTATCAAACGAATCACTTGAACTATTAGTTGTTGTTGTGCTTCGTTTCCTTCTATCCAGATACTCCGCGTAATGACAAGCTTAAAATAAAGAAAAGTTTTAATTAAGGCAGGTTGGGGTAAAACGGTTCATGTCAACAAAGAATATTTAATTGTTAAACACGATTAGGAATCATAGGATATTACGTATAAACGATCTCCATCTTACCCCACAATACTAATATTATTTAAGATACTTTTTAAACAAACTTCACAAATTTAGAAAACACAAACTTAAGAATATAGTGGTCTTACCTTGTATTATAGTGAGCCAGCATGATATAATCACCATTAACCCACACATTCCAATGTTACTTATGAACTTCATACTGGACCTGCCTAATGATATTTATGTGTGTTTACCAAGCCTGCACCTGCTATGACATTGTGACAAATAACTTGATTGGCCTCAGGCTTATAAACTGATTCATTTCTACAGAAACAAAAAAAACGCCTTAAGGTTCGAGGTTTGTTTTTCATGGAAACTCCAAGATTACTTCAAGTTCACCTGACACATAAAGCTTGTTAATAAATAAATTTATGCTGACTGAAACAGCTTTATATATATATACGTGTGTGGCATACTGCTGGGGTAGGATGGGACACTTTTATCATCTAAATCCCATGTTTTCTAATTTTGTTTTTTCAATTAATAACGCTCTTAATTAGAGTCGTGGGAATACAGTAAAAAACATGTCCAATCTCACCCAATTTATATTTATTTTTATATAGTAGGGTGGGGGAAGACGGGACACCTTTAGCACATAATATCTAAATATGCTGATCGTGTTTTAAACAATTACCAACGGTCAATGGAAGTCATGGGTTCTTTGTTTACTACTAAACGGGGCGAGAAAACAGAGGTAAAAGGTGTCCCATCTTCCCCCACCCTACTGTATATACAAATGAAAACATCTTACTCCAACCTGTTATAATATACCTGAACTTTATTGTATATATTGCGACAACTCGCATGAGCAACACCGGCATATATTATAATATTATAACATGTGTTGTTTAGAGGTTTCACACAATACTCTTATTATTTTATGAACATAAACGCTTATGTTGTTTCCCTGTTGCAATTTTAATGCAAAACTATTTAGGATTTCTTGCGCAATAAATGAGTTCCATTCTACGGACAGACAACCCAGTTAACGTTATATGACATTTCTATGAATAAGTACATTATTTATCGGACCATTTCAATACAAACATAGCAGCTTTTATGAATGATAAGAATTTCATCTCAAACTTTCCGGTTTAAAAACTACAAGTCTTGAGTGATGTAAAAAATCAGAATGAAATCTGACTTGTTTGTATTAAAGCCCCGTGTTTCATGTGAATAAGATATCGGATAATAATTTCACAATCATCAAAGTGTGTCGTTTAAGTAATATACATATTGAACGTGGATATATTGGGAGCTGTTTATACGAAGCTTTACTTTGCCAAGTTTCGCAGGTAGTTGTACAGCATAAGGAAATATCTTCTTAGTGTGCTGACCAGTGAGCTAATGGCGGCTGAGGTTGCTGTTGTGGCTTCTCGGGTCGCTGTTGTGGCTTCTTGGGTTGTTGTTGTTGTTGTTGTTGTTGTTGTTGTTGTTTCAGTGGTCGTTATAACAGTCGGACCGCAACAAAACCGAACTTTATAGTTTGAGCAGAGACTCCCGGAGTTTTGTAAATCATTCCTGCATGCAAGACCGAACTGTGGTTCCACACGAAGTCTGTTGCCCCCTGTTACATAAGGCATACTGGTGTGGTTGACTTGTGCTTGTATGGCTGTCGGGTTCGAACATAAACCCGGGTTGCTTTGCCGAATACGCACAAGTGTTTCGTCGTCACCTGCAGCAGTAGTCCCATCATCAAACCATTGCGACCATTGATGAGTTGATTGAGGGCAACTTCCAACAACGTCTGTAGGAAAAATAATTATTGTACGACGAAAATATGGCAACTACCATGTGTACAAGTTAAAGTAGTCAATGAATAAATGAATCTAACTTCTTTAACCTCGCGTCGGGGCAACCACAGTCGTATAACACTAGTGTTATGTTTCATACAATTTGTGCCCGCTTACGAGTTACCACGTATGGTAACTTTGTGGGTGATTATTTTTTTACTTTTATTAACGCATGGTGAACAACTTGGATTAGTGACCACTGGGTTGGAGCAATTGCCGTTAAGTGTACCCAAGGAAGCACACGCCCACAACGTTAGCAATATCGATACCTAAACCCGTAAACTCTGGGGTAACATTTGGTCGTCTCGCCATAACAACCTCACCCTATGTTTAAACATTAGCAAATTTCAAATACCTGAGCAACAAAACCGGACTTTGAAATCGTTGCAACGGATATTTATTTGATCGCTGTTTCTGCATTGAAGGCCAAACGTTGGCGAGATTTTGACTATGTTGCCCGATGATTGGTAAGGTTTCCCTGCTGTTGTTTCAGCTCCAATAGCCACAGGTGTTTCACATATTCTACCAGGATATGAAACGCGTAGCTGCTCAAGCACCTCACTGTCTCCATAAGCACTTGTGTTTGAATGATCAAAGAAAGGAGACCATCCATATCTTAGAGGGCATCGGCCGACACCAGCTGGAAAATATAAGTAACCACATTTATTGATAAATGTTACGATTAAATATGGAGTATATTCTAATGTGAAAATTATACGTTTCTGTATTTTTACCTAAAATTTGTAAATACACTAATTTTAAAGCCGTGAAAAATGCCATTATTTTGTTGACTTTGGTGATGTCAAAATAGGAAGATCTACTTTGTAGCGGTCAAATTCATGGCTAACAAGTTTGCTTCATGCAGGAACAAACAACAAAAATCAGGACTGCACATTTTAAATGCGTGCAGGTTTCATAACTTATGAAAATATTATTTTGTTTCAATTTATCACAAGCCATAAATGCAAATGGGATTTTATATTTTCAACTTTGAATGGCGGTTTCGAATAAAGTTCGGCCGAATGTTAATACGCAGTAAAATATACCATAAAAAACAATCACCCACAAAGTTAGATACGTGGTAACTCGTAAACAGGCACCAGGTGTATGAAACAGAACACCCGTGTTATAACGACCGCCGTTGCAACGCGAGGATAAATAGGTTCTTGGACAAGTAGAATAAACACTGAGGTTCATCACAACAACGATGTGGAAAACACGTAATCTATCCAGTGAGGTTTCATAAGTCGGGCGTGTTGGAACCAGTGAGGATTAAGTGAAGAATTAACGTTTGCCAGTAATAACAATAATAAGAATAAACCAAATCCAGACCAAATCCAGGTGTTTCAAAATCGTGTTTTAACAAATAACAACGTTATTTTATAGTCGCGAGGATACGGTTATATGTTTCTGTAAATGTTTTTTTGTTTACTGTCAAAGGAACGAATAAATAAGAATAAAAACATGCCCCATATCACCCCACTTTACTAAACTTGTTTAAAGTTGTAGGCAACATAAACAAATCAAACGCATGGGTTTTAAGACAAAACAACATTTGTGATAAAAACCAAAGCAGATATAGTAGGGGTAAGATGGGATACACGTGGTCCCAAAACTGTCAAAAAATGTTTATTGTTTAGAACACGATCAGGAAATATGGAAATTAGGTTTCACGCTGTACTTTATACATTCATGAATATATATTAGGGTTTGGTAGAATAACAGGTTTAAGATGTGTAGAAACTAACAACGCTAAAAGCACGAAATAGATATTTCGGCGAAACCAAATTATCAGGTTCGTTTAAGTATGCTACTTGTGCCAGACTATAATGCGTAAGAGTTATTTGGCTGTCGCGGTTAAATTAAATCTCCGCACGAACCACTGGAAACTTATATTTAAATCTGCTTACTCACGTGAGCAACAGTACCGTACACGATAATCTTTGCATCTTCCATCGGTTTGTTCGTTGTTGTAACAAATTAATCCAAGGTTTGGACTTATTTGAATGTTCTGGTTCGCTTTTCCATACGGCAGATCACCTGCGTTATGTATTTTATAAACTGCGGTAACTTAACCTTAAGCTATAAATGTCGGCACGCATACGTGTAATGGCGTGATTGGTGTATGTAACTTATTTTTGTCCTACCATGGCCTCACATGGCAGAGCAATGACAGTCGTTATCATACGGATGTTCTGTTTCATACACCCCGTGCCAGAGTTACCACGTATGTAACTTTGTGGTGGATTTAAGTATGGCTAGAAAACTCTAAGCCAGAGGCATCTCGTTATAACTTTGTTACGGCTAATCGCGTCTAGTAGAAGGCATACATTGGGTACAGAGTGGGGGAAGATGGGACACCTTTTCTCATTACTTTTAGTAATAAACAAAGAACATTCAATAGATTATAAAACCGTATCCTAACGACTTCCACAGACCGTAGTTAATTGTTTAAAAGACGATCAGAATATTTGGATATTATGTGTTAAAGGTGTCCCATCTCCCCCCACCCGACTATATAATAAATCTCTTGTAATAAACCCACAGTTACCTTGCACAACTCTGGCTTGAATCCCTGTTGGTGTTTCACAAACCATGGTTCGCTGCCGAAGTAGAACTGTCCGTAATAACTCCTTGTCTCCATCGTCGCTGTCGGGATCGTCAGTGTTATACCATTTGGTCCAGAAGAAGTTGCCACGACACGCACCAACAATATCACCGCCTACAAGTTTTAACAGATGCAACATTTAATGTTATAAAGATATGGATGTGGGATATTATGTTTGTTTTATTTTAATTGAATTCCCAACCAAAACATAACCTAACGTTTTTTGATATCTTCGAAAACAGTTTTAGAAATTCATATTATTCAAACAGCGACGAAAAAGGAGTTAGCAACAAAACAACAATCGTTAGGAACAAATTGCTTAATCATCGTGTTTACCATCAGCGTAACGTGCATTCACTCGTTGGACCGGGAATTTAACAGTAGAGAGGTCACGTGTTTGTTGTGAGAAATGTTGAGCCCAACATTCTGACGCAGGTACATTCCGTGGTCGGTATGTCTCGCACTCGCTGAAGTAAAACATAGGTAATAACTTAATTGAACGTTGTGAGAAATCATTAAACGTTGACAAATTAAAAATTAGGTTATCTCGTTTCAGTCTTAAAAATACTTCGGAAATAATTTAATTCTAAACAGCATGGTTTAGTTGGAGCGTTATTATTTATATCTAAATAAGTAAGACTCCAAGAAGTGAAGATATAGTTAGTTGGGGTATGATGGTTCGTGTTTTAATTACCTTTTGTCGTTTTATTTGGTGGTAAACAAAGTAGAGTTACAGAATTAAATTTGGGATTTAGGTGCTAACAGTATCCCATCTTACCCCACAGAACAAAATATGCGCTAACTTTAAAACGTTGGTTTGGGTACCAGCATATATCTTTGTTTATGTTTTCAATTATCAAGCCAGACCAATATTCGTGTGATTGCAAAACGAAAAGTATCAGCAAACATCTTACGAGCATGAAGTGTTGTTTCTTAGAAACTGAGAGACCGAGTAAAGATCAAAGTTCTCGTTTGGTGGGAGATCGGTTCGACTGTCGGGTGGAACTTGCAATGCGAGACCATTCTCGTAGTTGGTGGAGTTAACCACGGGACATACAGGGGGCGATGTGGGAAGAAATGTCGGTGTAACACCTGATTGACGACGTTTGCGACCGCCTGATTTCAATACCAGAGTCGCTGGAGCTACACCTGTTCAAACGTATATACGTTTAGCTCTTACTAAATGAAGGATGTTTACATTGAATTATTCGTTTGTGGCAGGAATACGAAAGTCATAACAGGTGTTCTGTTTCATACACCTCGTCTTCGCTTACCAGTTACCACATATGTAACTTAGTGTGATGATGGTTCTGTATGGTTGGCAATTTGGACATAAGCAATTGCTGTTGTCCAAGGACACGCCGATGGATCAGCGGCAGTGTTATTATTTTGGCTAAATAGCTTTGGTTTCACCCAAACCACTATAAACAGTATTAGCTTTTATAATATTTATTATAATATACAACATTATTTGTTTTTAAAAAAAATTAAATTAAAACCTTAAGTAATAAAAGAAATAATAAAGTTTAATTAAGTTTTGCTTTCACCTGACTTTGCAGTTTCTCTTTGATATTCATAGATACAAGTTTTGACTGTTGTTGCAACTGGGTCGTGGAAGAAACTATTTACTTTGCTGATCCAGCACTCGGTTTCTTGGGTATTGGTGCTTGAACTGCGTGTAGAAAAATAAAGAATATAAACAAGTCAACCGTTATTGTTTTAACAACTGCAGTTTTGTGGATATATTCTGTCTTTACGTTTTAAACTATTTTTAATATTTGCTGCCGTATTCGAAAAGACAAGAAAGGTATTTTTATAAACATACTATTTATATTTTTATAATATGAAAATATTTACTCTTTGCAGTGTTTGTTCTCTGTGTAAAAGAACCAGTTCGAATCAGCTATCGTCCATGCTGTTGCGCTGTACCAATCGTTTGTACTTGCCGCACTCGTTCGCTTCATGCAGTTGGTAAACCATATTATAAGACTCGTTGAATCATATAATGCTACATCTGTCGATCGCTTCTTTCGACCAGGTGTTTTGTATTCCCCATAATGGCAACCTACGTATGGTAGGGTGGGGTAAGATGGGACATGTTTTAAATACCTTTTATCGTTTCATTTATTTGTAAACAAAGAATATTTATAGAGTAATATACCCGTGTCTCCATGACTCTAAAGAACGTTGTTAATTGACATTTAGGTGTCAACACCTATCTTACCGTACTATCTTATACTGAAATTGCAAAACTGAAGTTCTAAAACACAATATTATAGATAGTTATGCAAAACTGGACGTTTCACTCACAATAACCACATACCTTGAACGGAGTTAAAGCAGATAACCGAAACACATATGAGCTTAAATACAAAGCTGTACATTATATTGGACGCAGCAATCTGAAATACAATAAACAATACAATAAATTCACACAATTGCATTAGTTTGAACTAAAACTGCTGATAGCATTTTATATTTTAGTTTCCGAAATCTGTGTAACATCTATCTGATCTGAAACCAACATTGTGTATAAGATAACTCACGCTGTCTCTGTTCTAATGTAGACGTCTAGCCAGAATGATTGCTAATATTCCCTAAGGACATGACCGCAACTTTACCAGAAAAATAGCGTTTTATTTTA
The DNA here is from genome assembly GCF_009617815.1 of Ciona robusta. Taxonomy (NCBI): domain Eukaryota; kingdom Metazoa; phylum Chordata; class Ascidiacea; order Phlebobranchia; family Cionidae; genus Ciona; species Ciona robusta. The sequence continues at coordinate 936,528 of NC_143241.1, read as the reverse complement.
TTATTATCTCGGCTTCATCTTCTTATCGGAATTAAAATCTTTTTTTGATGTGTCGGAAAAAAGTTATGTTTGATTTATAAAATTGGCTTTTATTTATTAATAGCTAACGTCAGCGTTTATTGCGAAACAAAATATAGTTCGATTTCTAAATATACATTATGTACAACCAGATTCGCGAGTTCTAGTTAAGAATAATCCGGTTTCTCGGCTTAGGTTTTAATACACGTCATAATGTAGCACACCCTACATTGGGGATTTAAAACAAGTTTATTTTAACACAAGGAAACAAAGCTACGATAAATAGGCGTTATTAATTATATATACCAACGTGATTCATAAAGATAACATGAATGTTTTTAAATTTATCTTTTCCATTACAAAAACAAAGGTTGTAGTTAATTAGCATAGCGAAGAGAAACAAAACGACAGTCGCTATGACAACTTTAGATAAATAAATGAACATTGGTTAACAAAGTGGTTCTAAAACTATGTAAGAAGCAATTCTCATGAAACACACGCTTATTATAAAGATGACGTGGAGCAAATCTTTTAAAGGAATTACGTATGCAACAATTAATTAGGCACCATGGTACGGTGGTTGCCGCGTCTGCCTGTAACCCAGAAATAAGGGATCGAGTCTCGTCGCTGCTCCCACCATCGTGGGTGTATGTTTCCATGGGCAAAATACTTCGGCAATTGCTTCAACCCAGTGGGCACTATTGGACTGGTCAACTTTTTTACAGAAAAGCAGTTATCCACAAAGTTAAATACGTGGTAACTCGTAAACACGCACCAGGTGTACGAAACAGAACATCCGTGTTATAATAACTGTCAATACCCCGCCATGCGAGGATAAATAAGTTACATACATGTAACAACCACAGCCAATATAAAACTTCCATGTGAATAAATTCACTTTATTGAATATTGAAAATCAAATGCAAAACATACGAAATTAAAGAGATTTATTTGAAGAAATGTTCGAAAATACAGATTGTCGTTGAAAAAATTGAAAGGCAAGAAATAATGTACAAACAAAACGACGACTGCAGGCTTCATTTACATTCAAGCGGATATTGCATTAAGTGATAACAGGCACTAGATATTGACCTTGATTATTATGAAACATATTTATTGTTCAGCAGATTGATTTTATACAGAATCCAACAACTGTCGTAAAAACAGTATGTTCTCCATGTGTGTTTATATAACTTGACACACACTGTAACTTTTGGTGTAAAATGATGCAATGGGCATATTTCAAATAAATTAAAAAACAATTTTAACACTTTACCATAAGATAGAAGTTGTGTGATGTCATAATAATGACATCAGGCAGCGAACACATGCACAAATATAACACTGCTTATGATGGGTGAAAAGATTTATGGAAAATATAGAAAAGTAATCAAGTTTACCAAGCTTCTGTGTATGTGACGTCGTACTTCACATAAGATGGGAGCGAACCTTTCAAAGTAGTAAACACGGGGAGACTTAATTTCGTGCTGTTCATATTTAAGTACTTCAGATGGCTCATAACTGTAACCATAACAACATTAAATTATTTCTAAGCTAATATATTTGTAACTGAATGAAGTAAATATAACACTATTTTCCAAAATCATATTACTTAAAAGCATTAACCAATTTTTTTATTCCCACAAACTATTAGAATAGTTTTTTTTTTTTAAATTTTTTTTTTTTATAGTTTTAATGAAAATCAACTCTTGTTAATCACTCTGAGAACTACAGAAAAGCACAATATAAATAGTTTTGTTACACTAGTAGGGTATTTAATATAACATTGATGCAGAAAGTTACATGTAATAGAAAATCTCCAGTAGAAAGCAGGCATGATCAACTTTGAATAAGCTACGACGCGAGTTTAGGTTTATAAATTTGTGCCACATATTTTACTCACCACATAAGTGTTGTATGCCATCATCAGTAACATTAGTTTCACACAAGTTTAATGACTCCAAGTTAAGACTACTGTCACACAATCCCTTCAAGTCTTTATCATTGAACTAAATTAAAGAGTGAAACAACATTAAATAACACCCACCACCATAGAATAATGGTTATGGGGGTTGCCTGGAGGTTATGGATTCAATGCTCATTGCTGCTAACAATGACAGCACCGGTCTTCTTCGCACACCCTACTTTAAATACTATGTATGTAAAGTTTGGTGTTTTGTTTCTATAATGTTACAAACAATTTAGGCAACCCATTAGTAACCACTGCAATTTAAGAGAACTGCACAAGGATTCAGCATGTGATGTAAACTGTGCAATATTGCAAGGAATGAAACAATAAAGTAAGCAAGCAAGTACTAACATCTGTGAATCTGAGGTTTAGATGTTTGAGATTCTTAAGTCGTGATAATGTTGAAGCAATGCCGGCTGTGGGGCGAGTGAAGGATAAATCAAGTTCACGTAAATTACCCCACGAACCTGTGCCGAGCAAAACTTGCAAATCGACGATCTGGGGAAGTAAATTTCAATGATCATGACATCAAGTAAGTGGGAGGGACTTCAACGTATGGTTTGTGTTACAAAACGTCATTATTAATAATTGATGAAGCTTGGTTTGTTTCCTGTGCTTGATGGCATCCACTGATCTTGTTTAAAGAAGTCATTGAAATATTCGCAATGCATTGAAGTTAAAACAATGCACCTTACGTGTGTTACGCACATGTAATTACAATATTTGTATAAATTTAAAATATTTAATATTTACACCAAAGATTTCTTGAGTTTATTAACATTTTACGTTACTGTTTTTGGTTAATCGAAGCGTTATCACAGCTTAACGTTTCACTCTTCTATTTTCCGTATTAGTTTTAACTTTTTTTATACTGTATTCAGATTGTTATGTTTTGTTACAAAAACTTAACACAGCAATCACACAATTAAACAATAACAATGATTAAAATTAAGTTTTAATGCATTTGTTCGCTAGCATGTTAGTAGCAATATCTGCACAACTACGATGAAAATACTCACAGTTGAATTTGGTGCAAGTTTAAAATACGTTGGTCCTTCCATGGTGTGAATGACATCTCTATGTGAACATAATTCAGTGTACATCTTATTGCCACTAGCAGTGCACAAGAGCGTGGAAACTATTTGTAATTGCTTCTGTTCATCAGGTATTATATCTAACTCCAAAAATTCACCCAACAACTGGAAACGGTCGACAAATTGAAACACAAATATTGTTCATGAAAAAATTAAGCAGTTGCAACAATGGTTTGCGGCAGAAAAAATGCTGTGGCACCAACCGCTTGCAACAATGTTAAAGTTGTTTAATGCTCTCGAGTATGAATTTAATAACAGGCAGCAAAAAACACAGGGGAGGCAGGGAAAGTTAGAAACACATTCCTATGAAACAAAGCTAGCTCTGTAGTTGTAATGTTTACTGATTAATGCCGCGTAGAAAACTCAGAGTAAGCTCGCCCACCGTGCCACCCCAGGTTTGGTGCCTATGGATATACATATAATATAATGGATATGATATAAATACCTGGATCATTATTTCACTTTCTCTCACAGCAAGTGTAATAATAGCTTGTAGTTGGGAGTTGGCAAGCATGGTGAGAAACTTCTTACGTTTGCCTGATTGCACACCAGGTAGAAGCAACGCTGTCACCTGATAACAGTTGAATATTAATTAACCTTTTCCTGTTTGTGCAACAGATGTTATCCTAATAACTATACTCTTGTTCCATGCCATATACTGTTATACTTGATTCCATTAATTATAACCAATATATTTGATGAATTAAAACTGATCTAGTGCTCATAAAGGTAAACGATTTTTGCCACGAAATAACAGTCAGAATTAAGTTCTATGACAAAATAGAATGAGAATGATGATGCCATCCACATAAATGACATAAGTAATCAGACTAGATGTTGGGGTAATGGGGTAAATTTGGCCAAAATCCTCTTCAATTATCTCACCCACACGAGATTAGTGTATGTGATGCCATTTTAGGCGAAACATTTATATCTTATACACAATTGGTTGGAATTAAATTTTGTCGGTTACGTAATTTGGAGCATTGGATGTTTTTTTCTACGAGAATGATCCAACTTCATGAGATCTTGATCAGGGCTATGATGAATTCATCATAGTTATATTGGTTGGTTTATTTAATGCTCACCATTGATGAAAATAGTTTTCCGTTGTCCTCACATAATGGCGAGTTCAAGCTGTACAGTTGTAACCAGCCATCTTTACCCTCACGTGAATGCTGGAGTGTTTTGATCACATAATCACGTGAATCCTGAGTTATTCGTTCAACAAGGGGGTACATGGCTCTGTGGGTGAAAACTGGTGGTTATCAGGTGTGAATATTTACAAAGGGGATCCAACTACATTATATAACACTTATGACGTGTGAAAAACTCATATGCAATGAAGCTTGGTTGTTCCATGCCGTATTTCATACAAAATCCCCTTAATACATGGCTGATAGTCATAGACGATTGTTGACTCAAGACAAAAGCACCAGTGTCGTCATAAAAAATAACAATAACTAGTCGGAAACGGTTTAAATAGAAAAATGTAAACATTAAGCTGAGTGAAGACCCAGACATGCATTGTGTGTTTATAATATACAAACAACTTGTAAAATACACTATGTGCATGCTATGACGCAGTTGTTGGTCAACTATAGTAGGATATGGCATGTCTAACATTGACGTAAATGAAGTCTATATATAGAACAGTTTCCTTCCTAGTCACTGAGAATATTCATCACATATTTACCACATGTCTAACTAGTAAATGGATAATGGATATATTCGATGTAAGCATGATATTGATCATAATTAACTTAAGAAACTATGACCACCTATTGAATAAAGAACTAGATAACGCGACTGCATTTTCAACAAACATATATATATATATATATATATTTCATTTTTTTCCCAAAAAAGAACTTATACCCAAACGTGTTACATTTTTACCATCATTTAATACAAATAACATCACAAGTAATAATTAAGTACATGTTGTGTAAACACTTGTTAGAATGACAGCTTACCTTAAGAATTCCTTGTTGTTGAGTGCTCTGTGGAAAAAAATAAATAGTTTAAATGAAATTTAATTTATTCAGAATAAAGAAGAAATAAAAGTTATATGCGAGTTATATACATAAATGTTTTACTAAATAAACCACAAAACATGATTGAAACTCAACGTACAATCACAAGGGTTTTTTAAACGATGAAATGAAATGTGATATAGTTTTTAACATATTTTAAATTCAACTTAGACCCCTATTTAAAATAATAAATAAACATTATCAACAAATTAAACAAAAGTGGAAACAATCGTGCAGATATTATTTGAAGTATATAAAGTAAAGGTATGTACTTACTCATCAGGGAAAGGTAAAGGTTGCAACAATCCAGCAACATTTGGCCCCCAATCATCTATTTGTAATCTAAGGGAATAAACATGATATCTTAAATATATTTTCCTCAATATATCTGTAATCATATGTTTGCACCAAACTTTTAAATGCAGAAGAGGCAGGAGTAGTTAGACACGATTCCTATAAAAACGAATCTAACTCAATGGCCTTAATGTTTACTGATTTTAGAAAGTTCAGGGTTGCCCTGACCACCCTGCCACCCCAGGTTTGGTGCCTATGATCAGCATAATATAATAACTAACTTTATTTTAAGGTTTATTACAACTAATAAAACCTGAACCTAATTTAACTTTAACAAGAAGTGAAATTGATTAAAAAAAGAAAAATTTTCCAAAATATTAAAATCTATTTTTTTGTGCGAACCTATGCAAAAATTGAAAATTTATATACAGACAGTTTGATTAAACTACCAGTGAGAGAAGAGTAAAGTTATTAAATCCATTTTTGTTGCAAAGTGCATGTTTGCCACTTACAAAAAAAGGTTAAACCACAAAGTTATTTACGTGGCAACTCGGGCACAAGGTGAATTAAGCAGGCACGAGGGGGATGAAACAAAACACCTGTGTTACAATGACTGCCGCTGCCCTGTTACGAGGTAATGAATAAATTACGTTCATTGATTTATTTGTATTTGTTCCACTTTGTACTTAAGTCCAAGATTGGTTGATCACTCATTTGAAATAGCCAGCACAAGTAATGACTCACATTTTATCCATGACGAACACGAATAGTTTCATTGTCTCAATATTAAACACAGATGTTGTTTCCTCTAAACATTTGTTCAACTTCTGTTTGCTGTGGGATTCTTTCAGGTTCATGTCTATGTTTTATTACACATTAACAAATCAACACAAAAGTTAGAAGCAATTGTAATTAATACAATATATATATTTAAGTTCAAAATTAACAAGGACATTTTCATTGGTTGGCCAAAAATATGGAATTTGTTTCTGTTTTTTTTTTAAATTAATAGATACTTTATTAGTATTAGATCCGCAAATTTAGATAAAACCATATAATGAACAACAACAAATTTACAATAACAATTTCCCAATAAATTGTATAATATAAAAGATATATATTTCGCCTAAATGACATCATCAGCCTTTTTTTTAAAATAGAATCAAATACTCATTATATTACATTGAACCATTAACGTGAATCATAAAATGGGAAAATTACCTAAAGTTGAATTCTCAGTGTTGATTGTTTTGACATCGTCGGCTACTTTCCCTTCTTGTAAACTATTCTTCATATACTTGGTGGACAATGTTTTTTGGTTGTTTAAAATATAAACTGATTGTAAATCATGAGAAACAACGGCTGGGTGAAGATTTGAGACTTTTGTTCCTTTTTTATTCCTAGACATCAAAAGTTGTGTTACACTGGTAACTTACGAATTTTTAATTTAAAATATGAAACAAATTGTTTATTACTAAATTGTAAAAAATATACATGTTAACAATTTTTAACTAAATAGAAAATGCAAGACATGATTGGACCTCAATGTTGGGCCAGGAGATTTTAACTGAATGATGAAATATGTAAAATTTTACCTTTTTCTTTCTATCTCACTACCAAAACAGTGGTATATCGCCGATAGACAAACAGACACCAAGTTGCTAAGAATCCGTGGGTGAGGACACTGGCTTAATGGGCCATGAACTCGATGTAAAAACTTTTCAATGGCTTCACTTGGATTGTTCTGACAGTTAAGAGCTTGTATGTATTCGATGACAAACAATCTCAAGAAAGATGATTTACCAAAGTTCTGTGAAACAAGTGCACGATTACAACATGTGGCAACACCAATTGTTCAAACCTTACAGCTAAAATCAATGAAGTCCAAAAACAATTAATGAAACCAAAAAAAACAGCTACAAAGTTAACCTACTATAAAAACCTTCGCAAAAACCTCTGGTTTTTGACCAGATTCAAATACGACAGATTATTATTTAACCCAAGACATTTAGAATGAAAATCATAAATATGGCTATGCGATGTCATATAACTGGATAAATAAGCCAGTTGGTTATTGCCATAACTTAGGTTTAAGATTCGAATTGTGGGGAAGATGAATAAACATTTGTTAACTAGGTAGAACTTTATAAATAATAAAGTTGCAAACACACAACACTGACCACATTCTCCTTCAGTATTCGATGAACTATCTGCGTGAAAGTGTCGAGCACGATTAAGGAGCGTGGGGCGTTACGGCAATGCTGAGGAAACATATTGGGGAAAATCATAGATATAACATTAATGACTTATAATATATTACTGCTGGGTAAGATGGGAAACCGATAAAAATCAAATCCTATATTTCCTCATTGTGTTATTTACTAAATTTGTTTACTACTAAATATGGCGATAAAACAAAGGAAAAACTTGTCCCAACCCACCCTATTAACTTTTGTTTTCTACTTTTTTAATGCTAAATAATGTAAACAAATGTGTTTTTATTATGCATAGGTGACGTACTAACTCCTACACGGGACCTTGGATGAAAACTGCAATTAATTATTCATGAAACATGAAAACATAACCTTTGACGGTATCTTACAAAGTACATCTTACCCGAATGCCATGTATTTCACACTACATAAGATATATTATTTACAACTTTTTAAAAGTTTACAGTGTTTTAAATTTTAAGATTTTTGAGGTGATCTAACAAAATACTTACTTTTATAAAAAAGTCACAAATCTCGTGCGTTGGTTGATTGTTTTCAACTAATGGGGCGAGTGCCTGGAGTTTGGGGGGTTTACTTATAAATAAACTACTAAACATATAAAACTTATGATATAACACTTTTCAAGTTTAGCATTATCTAAGTTAAAATCAAAACAACTTTTGAGTTGGATTTTGAATAAATGAAACTGAGCCAGTAGGGATTCCAAAATTTACTTTTACCAATATTTTTGTCTTTGTTTATTAACCACTAACTACTTTTATAGATCACTACTCACTACAGTGGACATGGACGAACAAATTCAACCACTGACATTTTATTTAACTGTTGCACAAAAGTGGGAGGAAGTCTATTGGACTTAAACCTGGTTTAATGGTTCAAAAATCAAAATCCCTGATTCCTAAAAATTACAAAAATAAATTTAAAACACAAATTATATTTTTCTTACCGTGATAAGATCTTCATGCGATATATTGCTCAACGAAGCGGATTTCTATCAAATATAAAAGTTGCTGATATTTCGTTTCATTATTACAAACACAAAAATTAAATTCAGCTAACAATAATGCCAAACTTTTAACAATATTTTATACATTTCGATAAAATATGAATATCTTTATGCAGTAATTGATTTAGGGATTCTCGATCCCGTTTAAAAATGCAAAAAAAACAATATTTATATACGTATTTAATTATATATATAAACATAAAATTTGTTTTTTCTTTTAAACATCCCAGCGACCCCACCCATGGCACACATATTTTTCTGGGCTTATATATCACATATATATTATATATATATATATACATGTAATATGTTATATTTTTTTTGCCACTGAAAATCCCCATCTATATTTTTCTGGCTTTCCTACTGTAGGTAAATGAAATTTTACTCATTCCACCGATTATTATTGTTCATACCATGCCTATTAAAACCTAACCAACACCAACAAACATTTATTTTAAACAACTATCTTATAAAATACACCATCAATAGGAATTTGTATCAACTACAACTATCAAGATACAACTTGTGGTACGTTCCCATTCCTGTTGTTAAGGGAAGCTTCCTTAATATAACTTTAAACATAAAATATACCTATTTTTAACTCATTGTTAATTCATTGCTCTTTTTATTACCACAAGCTTTGTAACTAAATAAATACCATAAAAACAAAACAGGATTTTGATGAGAATAATTCAGCTGTCTTACCTTGGATAACAGTTGGGAAACAATGTTAAGAACTGGAAGATAAGTGTCCGATATATAGAGATGGGAGTTAACTGCTAATGCCACAAGTAACTAGACAACGATGAAGAAAACATGAATTTTAGGTTCAGGTTTAATACAAACATGACAACATATATATGATTTTTATCTTAAATGTTTCTTTTAAAAACATCTTCGAAATGTTCGAGATGAAAATATTACATCTTACATACATATATTATGGGTTGAAGTATTTGTGCATAAACATTATATAGTTGTACAAATTCAAATCAAATTATTGTGTATTTTATTTTACCCATACCTTCAGATCTTGAACTAATGTGGCCGATGTTGCGTTTAAAAGAATTCCTCTGTATTGCTCTAATGTAACCTGAGATTAAATGTATTTGGTCAACTAGGGGATTTCACAACCCCACAGTTAAAAAAAATTAAAAGTAATTATATATATTTAATTTATATATATAAATAAAATATATATGTATTTTTTGGCAAGGGGAAATTAAAATGTATTTAATTAAAAAGTGCCGTTGCGATAATTCATTCTTTCTTCAAGGAGGTTTAATCATTTGTACGTCAATCAAGGTGTAAAACGAGGTCGGTTATTAAATAATATTTATTGTGTATTTGATTACCTTCCATTGCAAAGAATGAAACCATTGATCCCTTTGATGGCTGTTCGATGCCTGAATAATTACATGGCTCGTAAAAACGTTAATACAATACTATGCATCATAAGAAATAATCATGTTAAAAATGTAAAAAAATACCAAAACCTGAATCAGGATTTGGTGCTAGAAAACGTAACAGTAACAACAGACACATGTCAAGTTCAAATAATTGCAAAGGCGAATATAAGAGACATAGTACGCCTCAATGGTATGATCAGTCTCTTATTTAAATACAATTTAAAACAAAACACGCACAACAACACGCACAACAATTTTTGTTCTGCAAATACCCAATATATATTTTATTGCTAAACTTAAAAAAATCATTTTTTTAAAATAAACTAAAGAACAAACCTGTAACAAATAATTTCCTTTATCAGTTTCTAATTTAACACAGTTAAGAGCTTTGTTGTGAGCGATTACTCTCTTGATTTTCGAATATGGGATTGGTGTTTTAAACCAACCATTTGAAACCTTTGAAAAAAAAGCAGATTGAGATTTTTAATTCAAGTGTGTTTGGTGAACATAACATGAATTATTCTTCACTCAGGCACAAATAGACAGGTTGATAATCAAATTATGTTTTAAAGTAGAAACAAAACAAACAAAATATAGAAACATGTCAACAGACTAACAGTAACCAGCCAGTGGGTTTGAGGGGTGAAACCCTCCCTTTTTTAAAAAAAACAAAAGTTGTAAATTGAAATCGACCCCTATTTTTTTAATTAAAACCCTAACAAAACAGATTAACAGAACACCCGTGTTATAACAACTGTCATTGCCCACTACGCAAAATTAAGCAAGTTACATTCATCATACACCAATAAATCAAACTTACAACTTGAGTTTTAATCTCATTTTCATCCAGACATATTGTATGTGTCTCCCATGAATGCGATGTTTTAGTTTGGTGAATAATCTTCTCCATGATATTGGAAGTGGAAAGATCAAAGTAGAAGTTACATCGCAAACTTCCTTCTGTTATTAAGTTGAACTTCTGTCCATCGTTGCTGTTTGAACGAGTGAGGATATTTGATGCACTCACCGTTCGTTTGAACTTTTCAGTTCCTGTATAATGAATATTAAAAGTTAAAAGAAGTTTCAGATAAAGGTTTGAATTTTTTAACCAAAGCATATAAGATCTTTGTGGCTTGTGAGGGTATGTGTCCTTGGTAGGGATGTGCCGAGCCGAGCCCGAACTCAAAAGCTCGTGCCCGAGCGTCTCCTTTTTTGACGCTCGGCGCTCGGCTGAAAACTGGGCCGAGCGCCGAGCCTTTTGCTATAATGTTGCACGCGAGAGCGAAAAATATTAAAAATAAAAAAAAGTGAAGCTACTACGAGGAGATAACGAGACTAGTCAGCGTAGCTTTCTCTTTAATTATTTTTCGTTCGTTGTGAATTTGCTCTCTCGCAAGTAACGAATCGCAACGTCAGCGAATTTGCCCATATCGAATTACAGCCGTTGTCGAATTACACGAGCGCCCAATGTTTTCGTATCACATTTTAAAGGGCCTAAACACACCCCAAATGTACTTCGCTTAAATCGATAGAGTGTGTTTTTCTAATTCCAACGACACCTTACTTGTTTTAATCGGTTCTGTATAACCAAAGATATTCCAGCTCAAACACCGTGAAATTCAAAAAAATGATTTGAAAGTTGCGTGGCAAAAAAAATTGAGAAGTGTACTACACACGTGACAAACACGTCACAAAAGTGTTGAAGCGTGGCCGCTCTCATTCAGAAAGGCGAGAGGCAGTGTTTTCAGCGAAAAACGAGAGAACAAAAAAAAAAACGCAAAAAGCACAAAAAAACGCAGGTTTCGCTTTTACGAATGAATCAGTCACGTGACTAGTACGTTCCTACGTCACAATCACGGAGCTCGTAATAAAAAAAAGATAGCGCTAGAGATCACTGTTTGAGGACTAATATCTCCGCCTATACTGGACCAATTTTAATAAGCAAAGTATTTTTGGAATCAATAAAACGGTCGCTTTATGAATTTACCATAAAAAATAAAAGTGACATGGGGTGTGTTTAGGCCCTTTAAATAAAAGCCAAAAACTCTTAAACTTTTTTATAATGAAATAATATAAATTGCTGCAACCACGGTTTTGCAACCACAGAGTTTTGCAACCTCTAAGCCACCTTTACCGCAGACACGTACGCAGCCAGAAAGTGCTAAGACGCACACACACGCGTTGCATTCAATATAACATTCCTTCGCTTGGAATTAGAACAATTTTTCATTCAATTGTTACGTCACGTGTCCTATCGCAACGTAACTATTAATTATGACGTTTTATAATATAACAATTGGGAGGAATGTGCCCACTGCCCAAGTTGGGCAGCCCAACCAACCACGAGATCAAAACATCGTGTATCAGCGTCACATTTTTAAACTCTGCGCCGGCGTATGAAATGAAGGAAGACGCATGCGGTAGCATACATTCCACACGTAACAAACGAAGCAATCGTTGTGAATTTATTCTCGTGAAAAATGACGTAATGAAACTCTGGTTCTCGTGCGGCGCCATCAAACGATGTTTTTTGGCTTCTGTCCAAGCTCGACCGGGACGATACTTTGTAATATCATATTACAATTTATGTTGGTTCCAATTTACTGATAGCGTCGCTCCTCGCTCTTATATTTGCACCAATTAAAATTAACATAATCGCGATTTACCTGCATTAAACTAATCATCAGAAACAAAAATTATACACAAACTACAGATCGTATGGAAGCGAATAAAACACGATTGTTTTCCAACAATCTCGTTTGTGATGTAACGATCGTAAAGGTTTATTCTGACGTAAATAACCGTTACATTATCCAAGATGAACTTGCGTAGAAACTTGCTAATTGTGCCACTGGCTGTAACAGTTATAAATAATTGTTTAATTAAATATTATTTGTATGAATTTTACATTTTGCAACAGTAGGAATTATGAAAAGCGAGACGCGTCTTTAACCGCAAACCACGTGTTCTGTATTATTTTGATTAGCGGCGCTTTTCGGCTGAATAGGAACGCATTCTCGTACGCCTTTCTCCTTGATGACGTCATAGGTGCTCGGGCTCGGGCTCGTGCCGAGCTTTTCGTTGAAGCTCGGCGCTCGGCGAACCCGAGCTTTTCAACTTCAGCACATCCCTAGTCCTTGGGCAAGACACCAAACAAGAATTACTCCAACCCAGTGGTCACTAATGTGGATTTTTAATCAGAGCTGCATCAAGCGTACATAAACGTGAAATCACCCACATAGTCACTAAGTCACATGTGGCAGTTTAACCAAGCAGGTGGTGACGGGATAAATATGTTAAACATTTATTCAACAACACAAACGTCTACTTTTATCTGAAATAACCAGAGGCTGTTTTACTAAGAGTTTTCCATTTTATCGATCCTAATATCGAGATATTATAATATTTAACCTGTTGCAAACTAACTTATGTTATTGCAACCAAGAAATAATGGTTCAAAATAAAAAAGTAAACTTATTGAACAACTTGATTGAAACAATCAACTTCATGAAAACCGAAGCATATAATGGTTGGTTAAATAATGGTGTTAATGGTGACGTTTGTACGTATTTATAAGACGCCCAATGTAGGTAACTACATAACTCTCAAAGATAATTAAACCTTATCAGTAAATATCAACCAAACAATGTCAGATACATGTGCTGGACAGGTACATTATGTTTTTGTATTAACAAGTAAGATAGACAACACACTGTACCTTCAAAATACTGGCGAGTGTTACTATTTATTTCATCATCATAATAAACTGACGACAATGACGAAACCTTTCTTATATCATAATTCACTTTAGACGACATAAAACTATTGTACAATCTTTTTAATTTAGACATATTTTGACTGTGAAACAAACTGTTAGCAAACAACAGAGCTGTTGTATAGAATGGTAGAGTGAAAATAAATATACCAAGAAAAAAGACGAGGTTAAACTAAAGTATAATCAGTTCCAAGTAATAGAATACAGGACCTAAATTTAAAGCACAACCTACCTCAGATAAACAGGAACTGAATATAAACTGCAACCTGCTACTGGTAGGCAATTACATTAGTATTAGTGTATACATTTAGCTGTTAACTCAATACGGCAACATGTTTACGTATGCTGAATCATGAAAAATTGATGACGTTAACCCGAGAACTGAGAATAGATTTGTTAATAGTAACCTATTAACCATTTCAATCTCAATAATATAATATTTTTATGTCCACTAAACAAAGGATTTGCAATCAGAGGTTCAGAAATAAATTCAAACAATGCAAAGGGAGCACGGTTACACTTTGATTGAATTATTAATACTTAACAGTTTATGCGCTGAACAATGAGAATATGTATTAATTACTCTTCATATCTTATATTAACAAACAATCTCAATACAGTGTTGGTAAGTTTGTGTAGTGGCAGCACACTGCTATTAACATAGTAGGGTTAACTTACAACAAAATTTCAAGGTGAACACTCACGTTGCTTCATGCAATACAAATATCACAAATGCTATACAGCATAGATGGTCATGGATGCCAATCCTGGGTATGCGGCATACCCATTTTCTTAACCATTTTCTTAGAACGCGTCTCATTCTAATCACTAAAGCAGAAGAGTAATACTTTGCATTCAGGCGCGTACGAAGTATTTATTGCAAAACTTGATCACATACGTAAAGACAAATATCCAACTTGTTTTTAAGCAGCTGCAGGCCAAATAATCAAGGGAACAATCACTATTAGGAAGCAAATAACCAACATGTAAATTGCTATTATGTCGTAATCAGTTCAGTTGCCAGGTCGAACAATCACTATTATGATGCAATGAATTCACATGTGAATCCCCACTATTACGTAACAAACATGCTGCTTATGAAAACACACGCAACTGTAAGCAGAGTTTGTGCTGCGAATTCCCACCGAAAAAAATATGCATACACCGTGCATATACAAATATACGACGTCATAATCAACGCCAAGGTGCACCCTGCATACCCCAGATATTTAGAAAATCAGAGCGCCTGCGTATTTTTGGTCTAAAGACAATAGTTAGAACAAGCAGAATTCTGTAACCAATTTTGTTTATATATGTTATTGTTACACTTATATGAACAATACACACTGCTAATACCCTCAAAACTTTGGGGCCAGTTTGTGATAAAATTCGTAATATAATTTTGTCAACTAAAGAAACAAACAACCAAGACAAGTAAATTTTAAAAAATGAGATGAGTTAGATGTGGCATGTGGAAGTAGGCCAGCTTATTAGTGAGCTTACCAAGAGTTTTACGCCTTCCCAAATTTTAAAAATAAACATATTACAAGTATTACCCATAAAAAAATGTTTATTATTTATGAAGGGTTATGAAAACAGCAGGAGTGAAAAGTCGTCGAGTTGATTGAAGTTCTAACAAAAAAACCTTTGTGGTTCATGGAAAGTAAGAAAGAGAAACCAATGGGCTTATAAAACTTTATAGTACTAGAGTAGTAAATTAAGTTAAGGTTTGATGTTAGAGGTATGCGGGTATTGAAGTAAGGGTCTTGGTTAAGTAATTACATGACGTGTATAAATAAGATTTATCACTGACATATTTAAAACAAATGAAATTTGTAAACCAACCTTTTTCAGGAGATCGAACTTTTAAACTCTGTGCTAAACGTTTTTCACGGGAAACTGGCATTTTCACAGTTATTTTAACAATCTAAGCGATGTAATCCATATCATTATTTTTTTATTAAATAAAGTCACCAAGGTAGCTTTAGTAAATAGTGTACCAAACATTACTACTGAACATACATTTTTGGGAACATCTTGGCCCTTGCAATCATTTTCCACAACAGTAATTTTAATATTTTATGTCGAAAAATCAATTTTAAATAATGCTTATTGCTAAAACACAACCTCATTTATTGTTTTGTGTGCATAGATCAAACACATACTTAACGCCCTGCTATACAATGGTTTACAGCGTGTTGCAACTCGACGTTACGATTCATCTAATGGGACCGAAATCTATTGGAATCGTGAACTGTTTTTATAAATAGAGACCACCTATTGGTCAAGATTAGTAAGTATAATCTGGGATAAGATGAGACATATTTTCATTGGGTTTTTGACCATTTGGTAAAGACAGAGAATATTTACAGAATTATACAACCATATCCTCAGTCAACCCTAAAGGAGCGTTGTCAACTGTTAAAACACGATCAGGAAATATGGGAATTAGGTGTTAACAGCATCCCATCTTACCCCACAGCACTAAAAGTTAGAACAGTACATAAAGATAGGAAAAATCCGATATTCATTTTTGTTAAACGGTAAAGCATACAAAAAGGTTAAGAACCGCTAATTTAGAAGCCCCAACAAGTCTATAACTTCTCGCTGTCTCTTTAAGTTTTCTACCAAAATTAGTAGCAAAATTTCATTTATTTAAGACGCGTTAAATAGCAAAGGCAGAAATCCACAGGTTCATATAAAAGGGTTGGCGTGCGGTGTTTTCTACAAAACACTGGGGGCCGGAATTAGACAATTAAAATAGTCTTGTCTTACAAAGTATCCCATCTTGCCCCACTCCATTTACTATATATATGCTAAGCGAAAATATCTTAGCTTTAAGCAACCAAACGGCACAATAAGTATCGTTGTGCCATCTTACCCCACCTATTGGCCACCGTACCAGCTGGTACGTGGTAGTGGTAAATTTGCGCCTAGTCTGTTATTGTGGGGCTGAAATATACACACAGTACAACTGCTTGATGAAAAATTATCCAAAAGGGCGAAAATAATCAATAAATGATCCGCGCTGTGACAAATACGAACCAACAATAAAGATATACTCAAATACCTTCGAGTGATTTTCAACACAGAGGTAACGCTGGTCGTGTCTTCCTTATAATCGAGGCTAAATATACCAAAAGGAATTAGAATTAAACCCTACGAGACTTAACGTCGATCTACTGCGTCAGGAGACTCGTATGTCGTTGCTGTGATTTATTTGTTTGGACTGATATATTTTTATACTGAAGCAAATGTTACGTTTTTTTATATACACAGCATATTTTTTATTTTAATTGTACAATGAATGAGAAAAGTGTGGCATGTAAGCCATCCTGTTTGAGAAATGTGTTAGTTTATAATAATCTAAAATAAGTTTGTTGGTAGTACTTGATTATTGTAGGCTACAAATAACATACTCAACTCAGTTCTGCTGACTTTAAATCAAAAACTAACGTTTTAACGCGTGAACGTCGTTGTCTGAAACGTTTTCAACGAAGGGTCGTGATATATTTGGACCGGGTGGTCATATTAGCGTCGCGGCGCATGCGCAATAGCACCCGGTACAAATATATCGATCGGAACGAATATATCACGACACCTTAACAAATCGAAGCAGAACAACTCCTGAGCGACATCTAGTGAGGCCACCAACTTTGATCGCTCAGGTCAATCTAATTGCTTCATTGGTTTAATATAAAAAGCTAATATAAACCATGGAAGCGTGGTGCTTCCTTGCGGCATGCAATGTAGGTTGTTCAAGTACATTTAAGAACTTTCCACGTAATAAAACAAGACGGCGACTGTGCCGACATAGTTGAACAAGAACGTTTTGGTTTCAATCAGTGTCGGCTATAATTGAACCGACTTGAACACTTTCGATATTTAGCTGGTTTCTACTTTTGCTTATGGTATTTAAATGTGTAAAACTTTTCCCTAATAAAATAAATGTTGCTGTTGATGTGGTCGTATGTATACAGGTCATATGTAAACATACATATGTATACCCCCTTCGTATGAAAGTTGCGCAACACATTGGGATTATATTTGTTCAGTATCAGTCGAAGGTGAAACGTTAAACATTAACTAGAACGTATTGGGGTCATGCGGAAACTTCTGTATATTAAACTTCATTTATACCTTTTGTACATTAGTTATAAATACACTGTAAAATGTTATCAGATTAATATAGTACTGTGGGATAAGATGGGATATCGTTAACAACTAAATACCATATTTCCTAGTAGTGTTTTGAACATTTGACAACGTTCTTTTACTTGGTAGCTTACACTGGTAATGTTTTAGCCTAATTTTAACATTCGCGAGTGGAATCAGAATATGGGTTAAGTGGTATTTAATCTATTTAACCGACAAATCTCTTCGCTTAACAATCAATTGGATCATTGTCGTGTTCAAAGAAATACAGTCGTGTGGGGTAAAAAGTGTAGGGTGGGGTAACATGGTCCATGTTTGCATTCTCTTTTCTCGTCCCACTTAGTAGTAAACAGAGACATTTCAAAAAATATTTAATCGCCTCAGCGTTGTTAATTGTTTAAAACGCGATCAAGAAATATGGATATTATGTCCTAACAGTATGCCATCTTACCCTACAGTTCTAATTTATAATCTTGAGTTATGTTACAAAAATAGCGCGCTTGTCTAATGCGTCCTTTGGGTGCGCACGAAATGAATAATTTGTGGATTGAAGCCAAACTAGAACCTTTCTCATCAAGGAAAAACTTATTTATCCTGTGTGAATTCTTACAAACGTCTACGTATGTTCGTGGTGAAAATAACATACTAAAACAAGTTTTTATTACGAGAGAAGCTCAAGATTTAGGTCGCTTTGTTGCAAATATCTCTGTCGTTTTAATTAATCTAATCTTTCAAGCGATACACCGATTTAAACACATCATTAAAACATCATGTGAACTAATATTCCAGATTGTAACCATAGTTACCCGGTGTATGTTCAACGTTACGAGTTGGAATTAATAATTGACAACATACCAAGTAACTTGCTAACTATTAACAAATATCCAACGGTTTGTTGTAAGTGAATTTATTACAATTGCAGTAAAGTGTAATTTCCTACAATGGCAAACAGCTTCGACAGTCACTTAAAATTATTCATGTTTTTAAAAGTTACCAAATATATAGTAGGGTGGGGAAGATGGGACACCTTTGGCACAGAATTTCCAAATATCCTGATCTTGTTTTAAACAACCAACAACGGTCTATGGGAGTCGTGAGGATACGTTTTTATAATTTTTTGACTGTTCTTCGGTTACTTTCATATGGGACGAGAAAATAGAATACAAAGGTTTCCCATCTTCCCCAACCCTACTATATAACAACAATTATGTTTTATGAAGAAAACGTGTGATCGCCAATTAATCAGCGAAATATTCCTTGTGTTTTCATTTTATTCATTGACTTGCAGTGTAAAGGTGAAATATCCTGTACTCATACGTTTGCTGTCCACAATGTTCAAAGCATACGCCTTACAACGGACTCGAACCTCAACGTTCCTCTGCAAATATATGATTGATTTACACAAATATGAACGAACGCGGTAAAGGTTATGACAGATTCTTAACAGCTTGATTTAAAACGTACCATAGACTTATGTCTGTTAAAAGTCAAATAATTCGCGTAAAAGAGTATTCTCTTATTTAAATAAAGATAATAAGAAGCTGATGTCATTTTGGGCAAAATATCCCTCGTAATACAAAATACGTTGGACTTGATTTTTGTTTGCGTATTACGTAACAATTGAACCTTTGTATTTTAATGTTGTAACAAAGCAGTTACCTTGACGTTCATAAACTGCACAGCAACCAACGGTGAACGATATTCAGGTTGGAGATTAAGACCATAATATGGATAATATGTGAATGGCATGCCGTTGTCTTCTGGGAAGTAGACGGTGTTTGCACTCACACCAGCTGCAGTGTTTAGATTGGTTTTGTTTCCACTTGTCTGAAATAACATGAAACTAAGTTTTTGACACAATAAATAGCAGTTTAGCAAGCGTATGATATTTTTATGTTTGTTAATTTTATAAGAGTAAGATGGAACACGGTTTCAATCTCTTTTGTCATCCCATTTGGTAGTAAACAACGGATAATTACGTGTGACCGTATCCTCACGAATCGTTGTTAATGGTGAAAAATACGATTAGAAAATAAAGGATTTATGTTCTAACTAACACTATATTCCCCTACAGTAGTATATAAAATATCTTGTTTTGAAGCTCAACCTACCGCGTCATAACATGAGATGTACAATCGTTTCGGGTTGTAAGGTCGGTTCCTTGCCATGAGGACGTCCTTCAATGGCGGTGCGTTGGAATCAGCGTTACCAACAGCCTTCGAGATGTCAGTGTAACCGACAGGGAACCAATTGATGATCTAAAAATCGAAGTTTTAAGTTACACAAGAAACGCTGCAACCATAAGTTTTAATTTCTATTCAAAAAGTTAAACGATAGCACATTACGAGGTGCATGAAACAGAACACTCGTTTTTATAACAACTGTCGTTGCCAGCCACGTGAAGACAAACGATTTAACTTGGATCTTGATCCATTGAACAAGTTGTTCTTACTCTGTTCACTTTGACCAGGATACAGGGTTGTCCTTTATCGTAGCCGTATGGAGGTTGTTTGCAAGGACCAAGGTTGTCGATGTCAAACTTACAGACAGGAGGTGGGGAGTCCTTGGAATAGGCTTGGTTCATTTTTACCGAGCCGTTGAGCGGGCAGTCGGTAAGATCGACTTGTTTCGCTTTGCTGTAAGCTGCGATGAATACAGGGTTGGAAACTGGAAGTTTTAAACTTAAACCACTATAAGCAATACGATTATAAATTATGAAATAACACACGCAAATATTAACTGGTCAAAAAAAATAAAAAAGTAAACAATTTTATTGCTTTCTAAACGTCATAATGTTTTAGAAATTGAATGTTACTTACGTGCCAAAAAATCGGTCAAAGTGTCCACGTATTTCTGGTAGGACCCGGCATCGGATTGCTTGAAAATAATTTCAGATGTTCGTTCGGTTTTTGTGTTTAATTTCGGTTGAACGGAAATACCTATGCGTGGTTAAAACAAAAGGATTAGAAATGGTTTGTTTTCGTGATGAATAAGAAAAATACAGATTCTTGATTTATTAACACTGCAACAAGAAGTATTTTGTATTAGCAACAGCTATTAAAGCCACAACGATGCCATTCAGGATTTACAGTCTATTAGTGTTTATACTACAGTACACATTTATCGAAACTTATACCACGTATGTTACTGTGTGAATACCTGGTGCTTGAAGTCGGGTTTGGAATCTTGGTACATCTGGATCGAGTGTTCCAAGTACGATGGTCATTGAGATGGCGAATAGGGCAGCAAGGAAGGCGTAGTAGAACATATAGAAGATCAGGATACGACCTGGGGATCGAAAATGAGGTTTTAACTTGCTGATGACGTAATGACGTAATGAATTTTTATTTGTAATTCCCAATATTGGAAAAATTAAGGTAATCAAAACAAAAAATAGAAGGGAATTAGATGCAAAATAAGAGTCTTTAAAAACCGCCGTGGATAAAAACTACCTTAGCGTCAAATAAAGGCGCGGCCGCTTTTCAGTTTACTGAACGAAATCGAGTTTAATGTTACATGAGAAATAGTTAGGACTTCAAAGAATCAGATAATACAACACAGAGATAAAACAAGTTCTAACCCCAACTTGCAGAATTTCTGCCCAAAATTGATTTTTCTTCCTTGTTATAAAGGAACCGCATGAAACCGCGCAGATTTTTCTGCGCCGATTCAATCAGACTTTCTTCTTCCTTCTTTTTACCCATTGCTTAATTTTACTGACCAGATATTTAATATCTAATAATTTAAAATCAAGACCTATTTTGGAATCCTTTTTCAGTAAGTTACAAAATGAACAACAATTCTCAAGGTATTGTAAAGTGAACCTAGTCGAAACTAATCGCAAACTAAGTGAGCGCAAAGCAACTTTCTTTACAACGTGGCAAGCCAGACTGAAAACGCCCTATCCTGTTACCGGTAACACAAGAATCACTCATCTGATCACTTGCGCAGGACGACTAGTGTTCTAATGGAACAATCGTTGCGCGGCAATTGTGATAAAAACTAAATCCCCACAACCGAAGAATTAATCAAAACGATTAATAATGCGTGCGATTACCAAATGAAGCGATAAAAGACAACGGTTGTTCTGTTGCAATCTGGTAAAAACAGTAAATTAGGTGACGACATTGCGATGCCCTTGAGCGATGGAGTGTACAGAGTAGCTTCATCCAAGCGTGTAAAAAGGTCACCCGATACTTCTATTGTACAAGAAGGCGGTTTTCAAATTCGCCGAATCCAATGTGTAAAGAGGAACAAATTAAATGAGAAAGTTGCCAAGTAATATATTGGTGATAAATCATTTTAATCAATGGAATAAAACGGAAGCCGTTGAACAAAGTGCGGACGATGGACACCAAGTCACTGAGATGAGGTTTGCTTCGTGCTATAGTGACACCAAGTCACTGAGATGGGGTTTGCTTCGTGCTATAATCGGTGAGTTTGTAATTTTATATTTATTTGAATGTAACAGAAAGCCGAACAAAAGTTTTTAAAACGTTAAGTATAATGCGTCACCTATGGGTGAATATTTTGTTGCAAGTTAAGCATATTTAAAGATTAAACGTAAACGCGTCTTGTGTATTTATAATCGCCGATTATGCATACAGTAACAAATACTGTAAATGTACTGTTTATATTTTATACGTTCGTATATTTATTATGCCTTGTATAATGTAGACAAGATTCGCTTTCTCTTCCTCAAATCGTCTCTACTGCGCATGCGCGGTCATATTGGGCGTCGCAGTTTTGTGGCGGTGGAACTTATTTCACAGTTACGCATCGGCGGCAGCGCGTTAACGCAACATGCACCACTACACCGGAACGAAATTTACGTCACGCAAATATTTTATGCGCCACTGCAAACGAAATACGACATAGGCGGATTTTATTGCGTTGTCTAATAATTTTACATTAAAAATTATTTGAGTAATTTAGGTCTGGGTATTCTAAATCCAAATCTAATGTGAATTATCTCAAACCTTTATGTCTTAATTAAAACCAATACGATCCAAGGCTTGCTGCTACCATTGTGGGCGAATGTGTCCTTGGGCAAGACACTTAACGACAATTGCTCCAACCCAGTGGCCACTAATGGGTTGTCCAAATTAACAGCCATACATAAAAAAAAATCCCCCAAAAAATAATCACCCGCAAAGTAACATACATGGTAACTCGTAAGCTGGCACGAGGTGGTAAACCCGTGTTACAACGACTTTCGTTTTTTGGCCACGCAAGGATAAAGTTACATTCATTCATTACGCAACAAAATAGGGATGTAGCAAATTTTAATAAATTGTCTGCGATTAAAGCCTATAAACATAAAAAAAACTAGAAACAATGCTTTATTTGGGCAAGAACTGTTTTCACAAAATAGTCCAAAATCGTCCTGGGTATTTTTATGGTTTATTAAAACCAGTAGACTGTAGTCTTGTAAACTACAAGTTAATACGTTGGAACTATAATGTTGAGCTAAACAATGACATTAAACTCATTGGTGTAAATTAGAACTCTAGAAAGATTTTAAATGTTATTGGTTAGATGATAGCTCCATATTATAGTTCTCACTAGCCCAATCTGTTCAAACAGCTCACTTTAATAAGCAAAATGTAATACAATCAATTTTAGCGACAAAAATACACAACTTAAGTAAGACACCCCTAGTATTACCATAAATGTCATTTTAAATATACCTGCTTCGTACCATGCAGGACTACCAGTTGTATCAGCATTACTTAACCAAATACCATATTTTATTCTTGTGCATGAATACATGTTTTAGTGATCCAGTTTAAAAGATAACAATAAAGCACTAACATTAGGTTATAGATTTAAAAAACTTTCGGCCTATAGAATAAGCAATAATAGCTTTCATGTACTAAACACTTTTAACCTGGTGTGGTTTGTTAAGCTTTAAAGAGCATTTCGAGGTGTTTAAGTAATTGTTAGTACAAATTCCGAAGCAAACTGATAAAAAATTGAATTTCAATTTGGTTTGAAATGACTCAAATGAGTAAACCTTTTACGCTCAATGTTATGTAAAAATATTGTTTTACTTTTGCGTAATATTAAATGAAACAGAAACAATTATTTTACTGGTGAATTTTTATGTGAATTTCACAATTTATTTAAACATTTTACCTCCACATGCTGTATGAAACCAGCTGATATAACCTAGGTTCTTAACATATATATTTATTTAATATTTATTTGATTTATCTCTTTAAATGCAGTAACGAAGATAAGATTAATAACAGCGAAGAGAAGGAAATTAGGCCAATAAAGAGTGGACATTAATTAGGAGTCGAAATAAATTTTACATACAACAATTCTGTATAAAACTAGCGAGGAACAAAAATTGCATTTTTAGTTATTTCTATAAACAAATATTTTACCCCAGCTTTTGCCCCCACGACCAAGCACTGTCTTTTCCTGAGGATTCCACAAGAAACTGAGGAATCCGTTGAACTTGTCCTTCGTTGATGACATGCAACTCTGGCATCTTCCTTCTCCTGCATCGCTGTCAGAATCTTTATTCGACATATTCTTGCAATCGAACTAACTTTCCAATGAAAGGTTATATTAGTTACACTATACTCCTATAAAATAATATTATTGTTATAATTTGCTGACACTTGTAACATTATCAATGAAACGCATATTTATACATTCTAACACAGGACTACTTTTAAAGGTAATTTTCGGCATACACGAGGTATCATTGGGGCCCATAAGCAACATTTTGAACACCAGCTAAATGATTACCGTTATTCCTTAAAACAAACGTGGATTCGCAAGACATAAACCACACAAACAGTAAGTCGGCATAACATAAACCAACTGTTGAATCAACCTATTAAAGTCGACTTTATAATAGACTTAACTTCTTCTGCAGCTTACATCCAACGTCCACGCCTCAAAGTAGGCCATCACGTGATTAATCAGACCACGTGACGGAAAATTGTATTTTGTCCAATCAGCATCACAAACCAGCGGTTGGAAAAGAAAAAGGCAAATGTCTAAATTATGGATAGGCAAACTTACATTTCCAGTTTTTACGAAAAGAACAAATACATATATACATTATTTATCACTGCGCGTTCATCGTGTAACCCATCAAACATTTCTTTTTAGAAAAAGTTGTTTTGTGACACTTCTACCATTTAATAGTGGTACTATTATAACTTTTTGTACAAAAACTGGTCAATAAAAAAATATAACCTACTTTCATTCTTACCACAAAAGAAAAAGCCAACAAAACCTTACAAGCTTGTGCTTTGAACTCATTGCAAAAGTCGCCGCTTTTGCTCGCTTTCGGACACACAATGGCGGCAGTTGAACTACTTGGCGTTTGGCCAAAATGTCCCACAACCCTGGCATAGGACAACTTTTCACTCTATTTTCCTGTTTGGCAGTAAACAAAGAACATTCAAGCAATTATAAACCGTATCCTCTCGACTTCCATAAACCGTTGTTAATTTAATTTAAAACACGATCAGGATATTTGAGTATTTTGTGCTAAGGGTGCCCCATCTTTCCCCACCCTACTATATACTAGATCAGGGTAATATGGTTTTGTTTTCCTTTTTCCTTGCTATTTGGAAACAAGAATCTTTACTTTTAAATAGCGTTGGTAATTGTTAAAAAACACGGTAGGGAAAGGTGCTATCGGTACATACGACATATATATTGGTATCTTTGTAATTTTACCTCCCATCTTTTCTGTTTTAGCTTTCTTATGTTTGACTGCAACCGAAATATAAAATATACATATATTTAAATATGCATTTGTTCACAAAACAAAACAACCCATGACAACTAATTTCATCACAACACATCTGGTATAGACATGAAATTATTGTGAAGTTTCATCAACTCACAAAGTTTATTTGTACAAAATTGTTTTGCATAACTGCAAGCCAAACAAAGGTTATAATGGTCGAGTATATGAACTGTACAAAAGACTACTAATGTTAAGTGCGTTGATAGCGCATAAGGCAGTTTATACAAAGACAAAGAAGTGCGTCAGGTTTGTACAGGCTTGTTATAAAGGTGCATGTTGTACATTCAACATATGGTATTCGTTAATTACATCGATCTAAAAATCAATTTTTAATTTGGGAAACATGAAACCGGGTCCCGGTATGAAACAGCTGGATCGTTACGACCTACTTTCGGCGGATCAATCAGTAACAATTGTCGCCCAAGGTCGTATAATACGCAGCTAACAATGGCATGCAGTTAAGTAGGATTATACTAAGCAACATCTGCCGTTATAACAGCTGCGTGTGGTATTGATGGAAAAGTATTTCTATTGGTCGAACAATCACATGCACACTGTGTTGTATGGAACTGGGTTTAGTTTGTTGTAACTATAATATAAAGACCATGGTAAAAATTATGAGTCGCTTTATAAATCTTATTGTGTTCCTATAAATGAAAGTCGATTTGCTAGGTTTGTTTTATTAAGTCTCCGATTTTGTCTTAAATTCCCCATCTACATTGCTGTGCTGTTGATGAAGTTCTCGGTAATATCTACAGATGTGTTGTTATTACCGACCTCGTTTCCATTCAACTCCGCAGCGTCCTCATACGCCTCATTCTCGTACAGAATTCCACCGCTAGGTGTCGGTATATCTTCAGCCAGATCGTAATCTGGTTCATTGGAATTTTCCGCAGGTGGCTTTGCAACACGAAGCACAACATCTGAGAACCCTACGCTTCGTCTAGGGACGTGAGACGCTTCTTCCTCAAAAGCTGGGTTGCTGTATACGCCTCCATTACGTTCAGAATCTTCGTTGTCTAAATGCAGATCCTTTTTCAATGTAGCGCGAGATTTGCGTCTCCGGCTCGCCCAACCACGCGCCATGCGGTCGGCCGTGCTCGTGATGTTTGTGGCAAGCTATTATTGTATGCACAGTATTAACACCAAAATAGTACTGTGGGGTAAGATGGATACCGTTGGCACATAATGAGCCTTATCAAGATTTTAACATTTAACTACTCTGCTTTAGAGGCGTGCTAGTACTGTTATATAAATCTCTAAATATTCTTTGTTTGCCCCGAATGGAACGATAAAAGAGATTGGAAATATGACCCATCTTACCCCACCCTACTATATAGTTTACTATATCACGTTAAGGTTTTACCACTAACATAATCTTCAGAAATGTCATGAACATTTATGGTGTTGTAAATTTATAAAAGCAATTATATAGCAATGACAGCGAGCAATTCTTACCCGTCTTTGTACGCCTCCTACCGTCTGGTGTTGAGATCCTTTATTTTCAATATCTAAAACAAATCATTGATGATAGAATAGGTTTTTATGATTTCAGTAAGAAAAGTGACCTTGCCAAGGAGCATTTTTATAACATGGGCATTTTGTTCCGTGCTCGCTTATGAGTTACCGCTTATAACTTGTGATGTTATTTTAGGGGAAAATTTTGTGCGATTGACAATTTAGACAACTCTTTAGTGACCACTGGACTGAAACAAAATTGCTAAGTGTCTCCGAGAAGAATAACCTGACCCACAATGGTAGCAGCGACGAGCCTCGAACGCGCGAACATTAAGGGCAGACGGGTTAACTATTACCACATGCGTCGCACAGAGAACTGATGTGTTACCACAATGTTCTCGTATCATCATAACTTGCATCCCCACCTAATGGTTGGACCGCTTCTTCCTCCTTTTTGTGGTAAAACTGTTCATTATCTTGCAAAACATCGGTTCCAAAGAAATCAGCTATTAGTTGCGGTACAAACCAATCCGCCCCCACTATAATCGCCCCGTATAAGAAAGACACAATTCCTGGAAAAATAGTATGCGCTACTTATAGTTGTAGGGTGTAGTGTGGGGTAAGATGGGATATATAAAATGTGGCACAAGCAACTCACACAAACTACTGTACGTATAAGTGAACTAAAAGTAGACAATAATTAGGTTTATGTAAAAATAAGTTTATAACAATAATATAAACTTTTATTTGTATCATCGGTAACTTGGTTACGAAAACGAAAAATAAAAAATAGTTAAAACGAAATGGCAGTGGAGTGATAAAAGTCACCGCTATGTAAACGCCATTGCTAAGCCTGGAAGAAAGCGTCAGTGTAGCCATCTTACCTCCACTCATAACCAACCAGAAACTTGCCCCATAATGTGTGTGGAGAACATCGTCCTCAAACGGGATGCTTAGTGGTTGGTAACCCCATTTGATGGTGGACCATATTATCAAACTTACAAACATGAACACTGAGGTTAACATGAACATGCAGCCAGCATAGAATAAAACAACACCAGATAAGATATTAGCTATCAACCATACTGGTACGGCCGTCCTGAAATAAACGTATTAAATATGAAAGAATAGAACTTATTTATCCGCACATGGCGGGCTAAAGTCGTCACAACACTATTGTTCTGTTTCCTGCTCTTTGTGCCCGCTTAAGAGTTACCAAGTATGTATCTTTTTGGGTAATTGTTATTTTAAAATTTTTAGATTTTTTCCAATTTATTGCTGACAATTTAGACAACCCATTAGTGACCATGGTGTTGAAACATACGAACACAACGGCAGCAGCATCAAGCCTATGTACACGTGGCTATATATAGATAGTCACTATCTACAATACTTTGCCACGGTATACATTCATGCACGGCAGGCCGTGATTCATGTCATATTATTTGACAAACTTACCATAAAACTTCGTTCGCAAACCAGCCAGCAGTACGGTAAGATCTTCCCCATCGTATTAACTCACCGTCCAATGTGAAATACTCGGCGACCCATTGTATTGGCAGGGGGACTCCCCTGTACTGAGCATCTCGAAATTCTTGGTTTATTCGACCAGCTGAATAAACATAAAAAACAATCTATAGTAAGGTGGGGGGAGATGGGACACCTTTTTCACATATTATTCAAATATCCCGATCTCTTTTAAACAATTAACAACGGTGTATGGAAGTCGTGAGGATACAGTTTGATATTTTCTTTGAATGTTCTTTGTTTACAACCAAGTGTGACGAGAAAATAGAATGAAAAGGTGTCTCACCTTCTCCCACTCTACTATATATGTGCTCGCTATGAATATTTAGACCGAATGTATAAATATATATCTAGTTTACTGTGAGGTAAAAAGAAAGGATTTAAGATGTCTTTTGTTTTCCACCAAATAAGGCGATAAAGCATAAATTTCCCCTTCACTATAAAAAACATTGTGTTGTTCATACAATATGGTCCAAATCCAATGCGACCCTGTCTCCATGCCCAGTGGAACCTTTCGTTGTAGTCGATGCGTTCAGTGAAGTTGACGCTGTCGCTGTGTCCAACCGTTTGATAGACTGGCGTTCCTGTTTAAAGATGTTGCTTTCGTAAAACAGGTGCATACTAAGATTGAACACTTTTATTTTAAACAAAATAAGATTTTTCTGGACAGGTTTTAATGAAGAATTCGACGGTTCAGTCTCAATATAAACACGACATCTTAACTTACATCATATAAAATGGGTTATGGTTTAAACTGAAACGTTTGAGGTTAAATCGCATACACATATGTTTAATGAACGCTACTCAAATGTAAACTTTTACGCCATGACTCAAAGTCACAAATACCATCACAAATACCTTTTCAAACGTATGAATGAAACTTATTTATTTTCTCGAGGTGGGACAAAGGCGGTCGTTATCGTTACAACACCGGTGTTCATACTCCTTGTGCCCGTTACGGGTTACCACGTATTTAACTTTGTTTGTGAAAAAATACTTTGGTTACAAATGATCACACATTGTTGTTACCCATACACGGATCGTCGAGGTTGTGCCATTGTTGCGTCACTAAGCCCCTATATTGTTAGTGCAAGCCGAAAATCTTCAAGTCATATATTTAGATCCGAACCTTTGAGCGTTACGTTCACCGAACCGAGCCCGATCCTCATTCCAACTTTAGCGTGGATCTCTGTGTTTGTGAACGCCTTGTAAGCAGTTTTCGTCTGGATTTCGGCGCTCTCCCAATCTTGCCCCAAAACTCCCACTGTGCAACATAAACAATGGCAAACATAATATCCTTATATTTGTATACAAACGTAATAATGGATGAATATTAAAGTAGTTAGCAATGAATGGATTTTTAAGGGAACGATTTACTTACGAAATATTGAAGCACCAATGAACAAACTGATCACGACACGCAGAAGGAAATACAATCGCTGCAAATATATTTAGATTTTACATTTAATGAGCAAGATATTATAATTTTTTGTAATAAAAAAAGAAACCGAAATATGGAAAGTTATAACATTATTGTTGGACTAAAGATAAAATACTTCTGTCGTTCATTAAGCGTTCATGTTACGCTTGGGTAGCGATGTGTATTAGAATCTCTTAAAGTGGGTGGTACACAAAATATATCAGGTTGGGGTAAAATGGTACATGCTTCGTACTTTTTTTAGGAAAACAAAGAAAATTTACAGAAATATATTATACCGTAGCTCTGAGACTTTCAAAGAGCGTTCGTAATGTTAAAAACACGATTAAAAATGCGAGGTCTTATTTACTAACGGAACCCAAAGTACTATATATAGGAATGCGACGACATTAGTTCAACCATCAAACTGAAACTTCAAGTGGAAAGTTTTTACAAAGTCACCCTAAACCCAGCGGTCGGGAGTTTCCGTAACTTTAGTGATGTATTTATAGCAAACCACACGCCTGGCTTACGTAACACCAATGTGGTTTGCTTTGTTTTCAACTTTCGTTTTAGTTTGCTAGACGAAGTTTAGTTCCGCAAAATACAACAGTAATTTAGGTGGATGAAACTCAGGTTTCCGGACAGATTTAATACAAACATGAGTTAACGTCTAAAATAAACATCATGCTATCTTACAAACGGGGTACCATGTTTGTATTGAAACAACAGTAATTGTTATTAAACGATTACCATTAACTACGACAAGTTACATACGTTGATATAAATGTTATACGTTACTGCTAACTCACAGATATTCCTTTGTAGCCGGGTATTATGAGAACGAATGAAAACGCAAGAATGCAGAATGCGAACACGAAACCAATCTCCAACACATCAGAAGTAACAGCGGTCGGCATTGCTGGGTGTTGGGTGGGCCCGCCATTTGTACGCCATGCTTCAAAAACCATAGTTATAACTCTTGTTAATTAATATAACATAGATCTGCTACGAAATGAGTTGGTTAGTTTAAGTTAAGCCATAATGGTAACACATTTACAAGTTTCTGTTAATTCAAAGAACTTGTTTGCAGAAAAAATGGTGATGCAATATAGTACTGTGGGGTAAGATATAGGAAACCGTTAGAAGCTAAATCTTATGTTTAGGGGTCGCGTTTTAAACAGTTAACAACACTCTTTAGAGTCGTAATGATGCGGTGAAATACTGTAAATATTCTTTGCACTACCGAATGAGCCGAAAAAATAGAATAAAAATGTATCCCATCTTACCTCACCCTACTATATCTATTTTTGCCCTTAATATTTCGACTGTTAAAATGTTAACTAATTATTTTGCTCTAAAGCTGCGATCTATACTGATCGCATCACTGAACTGTCAGTTTGTATAAAACAGGAACCAGTTGGTGAAATTACCGAAGCGTCGCCGCTTTTTTCAAAAACGACAATCATTGGGTTTGCAATGCATTCGCCTGGAACCTTAACCATACGTAGCTGGTAAAATAATTTAAGTTTGGAGTCAGTTTTACATTTTAAGCAACACTGAACTTTCAATATTGCGACAAAGTTTAAAGTAGTGTGCAATATAGTTACACACATTATTAAACTAAATGAACAGTTTTTGCTCTGTAACAATCATTGCAAACTAATGTTTGGTGTAAATTCTCTTCTCTTCGTTGTTTTAATTTAATGCGACGATCGCTATCGTAGATTAAACTTATGTCATGGGTTATGCTGAACGCTCTCAACATTATATACCCAATATATTTCAACATAGGATTTATGTTATAAAACTAATGCAGCATTTCTCTTTAACAACGAATGCGAAATAAAACTCAGCTGCTGATGCTTTAAACAGCATATATAATCTGCCTATCCACGGACGGTTCGCCGCAGTTGAGTGATTCACAATGCTATCCGACCGGAGGCGCACACAATATACGAGTGATGTCATGCATCACGTGAACCACAGTTCCGAGTAATGTGTGCACTGTGTGTAGCAATACAAACATTAACAACAAACATAGCTATACGCACGTATATTATATAAGTAGTGGTCGTAACACCAGTACACATATGGTAGTTCCACGAACTAAGAAATGAAAATAAGGTGAAATATTTGTTGGTATCGCAAGTATATTTAAACGAGGAGAATGGAAACCTGATTGAATGTGAGCATGGATAAGAGAGGGAATATACACACATGTGAGTTGCGACTAGATCGCAACCAAACAATGCCCAATCGTGATAATAAGCCTAAAACTAAAAACACTTCTGTTTATTTTTACCTAAACATCACACGATTAATCCCAGCTTCGTAAACCACCTCTTTACCGAGTAATTCCGCCGCCGTGTCGAAGTGGTTCAAGGCTCGACGCTGCTACCATTGTGGGCGTATGTGTCCTTGGGCAAGACACTTAACGTCAATTGCTGCAACCCAGTGGTCACTAATGGGTTGTCTAAATTATCAGAAATACATAAAAAAAAGAAAAAATCTAAAAAAATAATTACCCACAAAGTAACATACATGGTAACTCGTAAGTTGGCACGAGGTGTTAAACTCGTGTGATAACGACTGTCGTTTTCCGGCCACGCGAGGATAAAGTAAGTTACATTCATTCATACATTCAATCCAGTGGTAATTGGTTCAAGACTCGTCTCTGCTACCGTTGTGGGTGTATGTTTTCTTGGGTATAACTAAAAGATACTTAACGGCAATTGCTCCAACCCAGTGGTCACTAATGGGTTGTCCAAATTATCAGCCATACAGAAAAAATGAAAAAAAATCCCCAAAACAAGATCCCACAAAGTAACATATACATGGTAGCTCGTAAGCTGGCACGAGATGTTAAAACAAAACACGCGTGTGATAACGACTGTAGTTTTCCGGCCACACGAGGATGGAGTAAGTTACATTCAATTATCAGCTATACATTCAATCAGGTTCACAAAACAAAGCAACGCCAAGTTAACAATTTAGCAAAAGGTGAAAAAGATTTTACAATGTACATTTACATCTCATCTTTATGAATATTTTATAATTGCACCTACCTATTAATTTAAGCTCTGCTAACTTGTTTATGTGCTTGATCCAGTTGTGCATGTATTTGGCATGCCTGCCTGTATCCCAAAAGTTACAGGTTCGGGCATGACGCTGCTATCATTTGGCGTATATATGTTTCATTGGGAAAAACACTTCACGGCTTAGGATCAACCAAGTTTTATAAATATGGCCATACATTAAAATAAAAAAATACGTGGTACCTCGTGAGCGGGTGTATGAAACAGAACATCCGTGCTAACGACTGTCGGTGTTCTGCAATTTCTAAATTGTAATGCAGTTGTGCCACAGCGTAAACCAGCTGCGTAACACAAGTTAAATTGTCGTAATCATCCACACATACTTGAAAGTATACGCTATACCAACAACCCATGCCCGATGTTCGACACTGATTGGTCGCGGATGATGTCACGTGATTAAGAACGTGGCTCACAGCAGGTAAGGATTGCAGTTTTACATTTGTGTAAATGGTGATGTAGAATGATGTAGTAATGTGAGGTAAGATGGATGTCGTTATAGCACATCATATCCTGGAGTTTCTACAACGCTATTTAAAGTCTGTAAATATTCTTTGTTAACTACCAAATAGAACAAAATAAGAGACTGAAAAGCATGAACCATCTTACCTCATCGTATTATGTAATAGAAGTTCTCTTGTTTTTTATTAAAGCTACGATGGAGTTAACTTCAGATATTTAAGCCAGTGTAAGAAAAACGCGAGTTGGCAGGCCATAAAAAGTAATAAAATTTGTTTTGTAAAATCTTTTGAAACTTTTTTGACATTCCTTATCCTCAACACTCAAACGAAAATGTTTCAGGTTTCAATTCGTAACGGAGAAATCGCTTTTAATTGTAGTAGCGTCGTTTTTTCCCGTGTCTCTAAAAGACCGTTGTTAAAGAACCAACAAAAGGTGGAATTTTATAAATAGAGATGCTCAAGTGTGATTAATTGTACCGCCAAACTGTCAAGAACAAAACAGCTTCTGAAATTTTGCGATTATGCTGACTCAGCACACTTTCAAACTTAATTTTCAACACGAACAATCGATTTTTTTACAAAAGAAAAGCAGATACCAGTGTGAGTGTGACATAACAAACATTTTAATATAAAAAAATTAAAAATTAATTTATAGTAGAAAAAGTGCATACAGCCCTGTATAGCTATGTTCAGTCGACATATGATTCTATATTTTACAACATTTATACGTTCACAAAGTGAAAGCATGCTTTATACCGAATCCGGTATTTTAAAGCTGTTTCGTAACTTTGGTGGCACATTTAGGTCATATCTGAACATTTATATCATTACCTAAATTTTGTTTTTACGTTGGTATCCCCTTTAACACAATCCGGAAATATTAGGGTTTAGGTGCCAACGGTATCCATCTTACCCCACAGTACTGTAGTATAAATATAATTTTGGTTTAAAAATGGCAAAAACAAAACCCGAAGTTAAACCTGAGATTGCAACTGATTCAACGAATGTAACTCGTAAAAGAGCAAACGTGGAAGCGGCCGCTAAAGACGATTTAAACAATACAAAAGCAACGCCAAACAAGAAAAAAGCTGCACTGTCTGCCAAAGGAAAAGTTACTCGTCAGAAAGAACAGAAACGAGAGAGGCGAGAGGATAGATTAAGGGAAAAAAGAAAAAAAGATAATGTTCAATCTTGCGTGAAGCAAGTATGGTTGGCGATACGACCGTTGTGCAGGCGACATCCACTGGCCGTTATATTGTCGGTTGGTTTTGTTTTAATTTCTGGAGCGCTCTATTTTGCCTCGGATTCGTTGGAACAAAGAAATCAAATAAAACACCCGCCCGTTACTGATAAGGTAAGAACCACAGCACATGTGGAGAAAGAACGCATGGCTTGCTACTCTTTATGAATGTATAAATGTAACTTATTTACCATAGCATTACAACATTCGTTGTACCAGAAACACCCTGTGCCCGCTTACGAGTTACGACTTATGTAACTCAGTGATGACATAAAGACAATCCATTAAAGCAATTGCCATTTTTAGTGTTTCAACCCAGAGATATAGGGTTCAAGGCTCTTCGCTTCTACCAGTGTGGGCGTATGTCTCCTTGGGTATGACAAGTAACGACAATTGCTCCAACCGAAAGGGATTACAAAAAGTTGCCTAACAAAAATCACACACAAATTGCATGCGTGATAACTATACGAGGTTGTACGTGTATGAAACAGAACACCCGTGTTATAACTGCGCTGTTGTTGCCCCGCCATGCGAGGATGAATAAGTTGCACTTATTCATACTATACAAAGACATTATTGGATTCAACATGCACATTTAATAATAACTTCAATTTCAAGGTGACATTAAAAATATCGGTGGAAGGCGGGAAAACAGGGGAACTGGTGTTTGGTTTATATGGAAAGTCGTGTCCGCTTACCGTGGAAAACTTTGTTAAGTTGGCAACCCATGAGAAAGGATACGGATATAAGGGCTCGAAGTTCTATCTCTTGGTTCCAGGACATATGATAATGGCAAGTATAAGATGTAGATATTTGCATATTGTATTCTATGTGGACAATGTCTCATTACAGCGAGGCACGCCCATATTCCCCGAACGTGAATGCTGTACATTAGCAACAGACTATATCGGGCTTCTGTAAACAATATTTACGCATGTTTGTTTACTTTAACTACAAAAACAGTTGAATAAAAGGTGTTATAACTTAGCGTTTGTTTTATTATTACAGGGTGGCGACATAATAAATAACAACGGTACGAGCGGACGGAGTGCATTAGACGTTCCATTTGAGAATGAAAATCTTAAGCTTCGCCACTTATCGGCTGGTACATTAGCTACTGTGGGTTTAAAGAATAACTCGGACAGCAAGTTCAACTCTCAGTTTTACATCACGTTCGGTCCTTCAACTTCATTCGATGGAACAAGTGTTGTATTCGGGCGAGTGTTGGAAGGTGAGTTGTTAATACAAGTGGTCGCTAATGGGTTGTCTAAATTGTTGGTACCACATTCCAAAAAAATTACGAAAATAACATCTATCCCAAAAGTTACACACAAAGTAACACGTAAGCGGAAATAAGGTTTATGAAACAGTACACTCGTGTTATAACGACTGTCGCAACGCGAGGATGAACAACCATTCAAATATGAAGGTGTTATGTTGAATAAGCAACATTGAAAGTTACCGTAAGAAAAAGTGTAAAAGCGTCACCATCGAAGTTTGACCGTCTTTTTTTCAAATTAAAAATGGTCATATAGTACAATGGGGAATATGGGACACTTAAACACATATTGTCAAATATTTCCAAAATTAAAATAGATGACGGGGTTTTTGGTTAATACCACGAATTAGTACTATCATTCCTTTATTAATTGACAACAATTTAAAAAATATAACAAAACACACGAGGAGTTATTTAGCGATCCGCACAACAGGTGAAATTTTACAAATTCGAAAACACACAGGATAAGAGGGGACAGTTTGAAATTATTGTTAATTTTGATTATTAGGTGTATTTATAAATAGGAATGTACGTAAATGACACGAAATAATACTGTACGCTTTGAAAATTAAGTCTAAACATTCTTTTTCTTGCCCTACTGCTGTAGTTTTTAATATGTTACCTATATATACATTATGTTATTGCATAACAATTGGTATTGTTTGAACAACAATGGGTATTGTTCGAACTTCAATTGATAAATATTGTATCCTACAAATGTATATGAACTTGTAATAACAGAAAATTGATTATAACTGTTGATAAAGTTTTTATTTTTGCCACAAATTAGGTATTACTATTCTGTTTTTGACACAAGCCACTTCTCATAAATTATCTCCATGTGCAAATGATCAAATTTCGAATATATTTTCAAAATATTATGTTTTTATTCTATCAGTACAATATAGTAGAAAAATCCCTGAGGTATAAATTACTAAATTAAAGGCAAATCTTTCAAAGTTTGGCAATGAAAACATACAAAACTACAATGTGGGGGAAGATGGGACTCTAAATTGAAATATATTTACATTAGCAGTATTCTGCAACTTGTAGTTAACCTACCGAGTTTACCAGGCTGTGCTAGTTTCTTTGCCATGTAAACTTCACATATATAACGTTAAACCGATATTTTGTTTGTTGTTTTATCTCAAACTAAAGTCATATTAACCCCTGCCTATTTTCTTTATGTTTTTATCTCAGTTTTTTTTTTACAAAACTAAAACTAGTTTCATGAGACAAAATTAAACTTTACGAAATATTCAAAGTTGTTTTAGAAGCTATGAAACTAGTTTATTCGTTTGCACACGCAAACTAAAAAAATTCATTGGCTTTACTGTGATTTAGCGAGCATTAAAAAATAGCACCTTACTATTTCGCATTTTTTCACCTGTTCAAACTATACTGTTTCTATTTTTTATATTTTTTTTAATATTTAAAAACAGTAATCAGTTTTGACTATAAAGTCGTGATAATACTGTCGAATAATTCTGTAACCTTATTTTTCTGATTATCATTAAATGGGGGTCCTTAAAAGAAAAAAAATAATTGATAAAAGATTAAAAAAAGGGCGTAAAAAAAATTAAAAAAAGGGTTTATCGGACAAAGTGTCCCATCTTCCCCCACCCTACTATATAAATACTTTTCGTTGTAAGCCCCTTTAAACGAGCTGATTATGGGCGTCGACTAAAATATTATTGGTATATTCAACCCTGATATTGCACATACTTACGACACAATGTATATAGTCCACGTATAAACATGTTAAACATAGCAATTTCGTAATGCAACCGAAGTTATAACCTTGAACTCGTTTTAGGTTTAGATTTCCTTGCCTACCTTGAGCGGCTTACTGTAACCAAAGAGATGGCTCCTGCAAACGATATTGTTGTTGTGGACGGTAGTCATGAGAAGGCAAGCGGATGACAAGTATAAATACAAGTCAAGGTGCGGGAGGGTGCGGGAGCGGGGGGTATATTAGGTTCGTGGGACTTGTAGCTACTTCAACAAGGATCTTCATGGAATCTAACATGTTCGGGTTACCGAATATAGATGATGTTTATTGGTGCCGAGTTTTTGGACTTTGGTGGACAATTGTTGCATCAGCAATTTTTATGAACACCTATTTTAAAGTTTGTTTGGCCTCAAACTTAACATGACCTTGAATATGTAGTGCATGAATGTCCCTAAATTTTTAATTCTTGGTGTTATGTGGGTTATATATGCTTATAAGGTATTGCTTTTAACTGATGCGTCATTATTACCAACAGTTGACCTGTTACTATGTGTGTATTTTTATTATTCAGGATGTGATAATACCTTTTCCAAGTCATAAATATATTCATGGTAACCCATGATTGCTTTTCCCTTTTTTTTCAAAATACGAGGCCAAGTTATGGTTTGCGAATCAAGCAAGTCACCCATCAAACAAAACTCGTCGATAACCTTGGATGGCGGACTTTACACCGAGTCCAATGACGCAAATACTTGTTTGTACGTTGTATGTTTGAGCGAAAATAAGTATTTGCATTAATTTTGCTAGCTGGTAAGTTTCGCACCTTTCATTGTACTGAGTTTATATTTTTTAACTAAAACTTGGCCAATTTAGACTGCACAACATTTTTTTGATATTAAATAAAGTTACGCGGATTTTTAATTATAGACAATACTGTCCACAAAAAAACGTTATAAAACATTTATATTGTAACAATTTGGAGAACACATCGGCCAAAACGTTTCTAAAATGAACCACAAAATATCATAATCACGCCCACTCATAAGTACGTTGATTTATATTGACCAAGCCATATAAGTTTACTGAGTAAATAGTCTGAAGTAAAATCTGACCGATTGTGTAAAATTGTGTTTACCTACGAAGCTGTATCGGTGAGAGGTTAACCGTTGAAACTCATAATGAAACGAACCGGGTAGGTAACGCTATGTTGAGTTGAAAACATTGATGGTATGCCAGGTCAGACAATGGTTCACTGAGAGAAAGGGTTTAGTTCGCAAGTGTGGCTTCTGTAGTAAGGCAAGAGGGAAGTTTCGAATCAAGCTTAAGACAAAGTGGGGAATGAAATCGAGTTTAGGTTACAAATAGTAAATGAAAGGACGAATATTGAATAACTGCGTTGACCTGATACGTAGGAGCTTGTTTACTATTCTTTGAACCGGTGGTGCCACATATTTAAACTCAAGTTAACTCTGATTAGTGTTTACACTAAAATGTGATTTGTCAGTAAAATATGTGTGTCTACAGACGCGGTGTTCAGAGTTTTAGGTTTCATATCAACAGGGTATCGAAGGACTCGTTTTATAGTTGGCCATGAATGCAAGTCAAGGTTAGTGGCAATATTTGCTGTTGCACTATGGCTGTATACATAACAGTTGTGGTTTGTAGGATACGGACATTATAAGCCATGGTGGTTCGAAAAGGCGTTAGACGACATTGACTTGAAGGTCGTAACCATGAACTGGAATTTCCCTGTTTACCTTTCCATAATGTACATTGGGATTGTGGTTGCTGGGAAGAAATGTATGGAAACACGGAATAGGTGTGTCTAGTGTACATGTGTGTATATGGGGACAGTGGTGTATCGGGTGATCTAAAGAAAACTTAGGGGCCCACGAAAATACACGATATAAAACGGGTGTTTGCATTTGTATACACAAATATGTTAAACTAATAAACTATTCTTGTGTATACGATAAATTCCTAAATGGTGACGACAAAATGTCAACTATGATGTAATAAGAATTAGATTATCTCAATTAGAACTGTTTGATTATTACGTCATATTATTAGTCACCAGACCAGAACATACGACTTCTGTATCTTAAAGGGGAATACCAACGAAAAATCAAAGTTTGTGTATTGATAGAAACCCTCAAATGTGATCTAAAGCTACCATCAAAGTTTTAAAATACAAAACAGCTTAAAAAAAAACAAATCTCAAAACCACAAATTCAACGGCTGGAGTGAAAAAAAAATTGGCACAATGCATGGGATTTCCCATAAGAAATAATTTCACTTTACTTTGATCGTTTCTAGTTCCTAAGATACTAAAGAAAAATCAAATTTTATTTTCTGTTTGGTATAATCAATGCTGCTCCTTCAAGAATATATAAACAAATATTGTAAAACATAGACTTTATTATGTTTAAGTTTTCGATTGAACATAGCTACGTAAAATGCTGACTCAGCACTTTTTAACCTATTAGTTAATTTTTAACACTTTTTTATATATTAAAACGTCTCACTGGAACCTGCTGCATATCCTGATATAGCCATAGGTCCAATCGAAAAAATAAAACATTCTACAGTTTACATTTTTATTTTTTGTATATTTACAAAGAAGAAGCATTCGTTATACTAAATCCGAGTTTCTTTATTAGTTAAGAACCCAGAAACGGTCAAACTTCATTGCCTTTTTTCCTAAAGGGAAATCCCATGCATTGTCGAATAAGCTGATTTTCTAGTTCAGCGTTTTTTTAGAAGCTGTATTGTTTTGGAAAACTTTGATAGTACCTTTAGGTCACATTTGGGCATCTCTATCCATATACAATTTTTCATTTTTGTTGGTATGCCAATTTAAAACCTCCTCTCACTGCCGAAAAGTAAATGTACCGGGTAATATATGGGATATTACGTGCTAACGGTATCTTTAAATACCATAGATTCCCTGTTCACGCACAAATAACTTGTGTCCAGGTACGACCTTCGAAGGCCAATGCTAGCGTGGTCCATTCTTCTTGCAGTATTCAGCATCATCGGCACAACCAGGATGCTTATTATGCTTCAACACTTGTACACCGAAGGTGGCATTCGTCGAATTGTGTGTGATACGGGACTATATCACAGACCAATCACTCGTTTTTGGTGCGCCGCATTTTTGTATAGCAAGTTCTTCGAATACGGTTAGTTGTTGCGATTTTTTCGTAATCAACACGACGTAGTCAGAAATACTTTTGTCGCAGTGGACACGCTCTTTATCATATTTCGGAAGCAAAACCTTATTTTTCTACACTGGTACCACCACCTAACAGTTGCTCTGTTTTGTTGGTCATGCTATGACGGGAAAAACGCTGGTAAGTCGCATTCAGTGATTTTTCATTCTAATTTCTATGTTCACTTGTTAACTACACAATCTGATAAATTTACCCTTAAAAGCCAAAAAGAAGCGTGGGCCCATATACTATGAATAACGTTTCCAAAACGAGAGCAGTAGGATAGAAAAGGGCATAGTTTTATAGTTTATATGTGTGATAGTGAACTCCAATAAAGTAACATTGGTGACATCAAAAATTTTACAATTGCTAGCATCAAAAACAAACACAATTTACTGTTTTAGGTGGTGCCGTGTTCATGTCTTTCAACTGCTTTATTCATGCCATGATGTACACATACTATGCCATACGAGCAGCAGGTGTAAAATTGCCGCGCTTTGTGTCCATCGTTATTACTGGGAGCCAAGTAAGCGTTTATGAATAAATTAAAAACTCATTAATTCTCGCACAGCAGGTCAAAAACAGTGGGTAAAAAAATGGGTGATATGTTTCATACACCTCTGCTCACGAGTTACCAACCACGTAACTTTGTAAGTGGTTATTTTGTCTTCCTTTTTAATGTATGGCTCACAATTTAGAAA
The DNA here is from genome assembly GCF_009617815.1 of Ciona robusta. Lineage (NCBI taxonomy): Eukaryota > Metazoa > Chordata > Ascidiacea > Phlebobranchia > Cionidae > Ciona > Ciona robusta. The sequence goes on along the minus strand of NC_143241.1, from coordinate 894,636 downwards.
ACCTTTTCAGCGACCACCGGGTTGGAACAATAGACGTTGAGCGTTATATAACGAATTAGTGATTTCAGATCGGATTGTTATGAACTGCTTCTGCATTTGTTTAACTTTAGATCATACAAATGGTGGTGGGGTGTCTTACAATGTACGGTTTAGTTATTTGGCGAAGTGAGTCTAGTTGCAGAACTACTGACCATCATCTTTTATCTGGCGTTATAATGTACGCTTCTTACCTTGTGCTGTTTATTCATTTCTTCTACAATTCATACGTGAAAAAGCGGGCCAACAGTTCTCCTCAGAAAGAAGTATGTGTTGAAATTTTACGTTATACTAACTTTTTTTTTATTTGGTATGTATTTACCTTTTTTCAGGAAATCCATTCAAAAGAAGTTACTTTCGCAAATGAAATAGATCAAAATACAACTATTCGCCGACGAAAATAGTCTCAAACTGTTAACCATAGAGCTAATTACATGAACAGATGCTTATTAATTAATTTAATTACCGTCAAATTATGTGTGTGTAAAATGTTGTATTGATACAATTGAACGTAACAATGCTATTTATTATTAAACAAACTTTCAAACTACAAATAAACAAAATCTACCTTGACATAAAAACTTATTTTTACTATTTGCAGTAAGTAAAGTGGATTAGATAATGTTTGTTGGCATAAAAAGGTGTTTTTTCCCTTTAAAACAAATAGATTAACAGGTAGAGGTTGTATAAATATAGAACTATATAGCCAATAACAGTAATGTCGGTACAGAAAATAAGACTGCGCCTAAAAGAATAGCATTTTATGTAAAATACGGAAAGGTTGCATCATGTACAGGTACCAGGTAAAATTAGTTAAAGATTTTTTGGTAAAACCGATATTCCAAATTTCCGAGCAGATTAGAGACCAGATAATGTTTTTCGTTTATATAGATTTTTTGTTTGTGTTTTTAATCAGCTTTTATAATGCCCAAACATTAGCGGTTTCCGTTGGAAAACGAAAGTGTATACTGTAGCCGCAGCAATTGTTAATTAATACACCACAAAAGAGTGTCATATTCCACCCTATATTTAAACGAGAACGGCACGCCCGAATGCTCTTTATGAGTATAAACCTCAATCTCTCCTTTAGTATGCACAGGGCATTTAATGATTAAGCCATATATATATGTTGGCGTTACTTTAAAAGGAGTATTTATTCGGATTAGGTTTATAGTTACTACGTTATACAATGCCTGGTTAGATTATCTAAAAAATACCTTGCTTTTATACAGTCCAGCAGTAACATATGTTATATTGACAACTATTCATAATTAGAAAGGCTAGGGTTACGCAATTGCTAAAAGGAAAATGAATGCGATACTGAAACAGTATACAGATTGCTGGTGTGTTCCTGCAATAATGGGAATATTATATGTGATGTTAGTATTTAAGGGTCAGCAATTTATGAAGAGTAGACAAAGGTAAAAAATGCTTATTTTACATTATTTTTGTGTTTTTTCGTTGAATAAGAAATTTGATTGCCCGCTGTTTTAATATCTCTACCGTATTCGCTTTGGCCACTGATGCCGTTTTTTAAGTTACATTTCACGCTTACGGGCTACTGAAGTTATATATATGTTAGGCGCAAATATTTACACACGTTACATTTATAGAATATTTTAATCAGCAATATCACTCTAGCATAAACTTTTTAGAAATATAACGCAAATTCAGCACAATTTACTTTACATTATCTTAAATTTTCAAACATTGGGTAAGGAGAAAGGGAATAAACTTGGATTGTACTTTGACCGACTTATGTGTACTCGGCATAAATAAATATGGTGTGATATTCCAATCGGGATAAGTAAATAAGTCTAACGGCCACTCGTCTTAAACTTGTCGGCAGGTGGCGCCCGAGGTTCATCTACTAATCCATCTATGAAAAGTTCTATTGCATATGGTCTAATACTTTAATAGAACAGTAGTCGCGATATAACATTAATAAGTTTGAACATTCAATATAATACACACATCTTATCAACATGGTTGTTAATAACTTATGCACAACTACAAGTGCATTTAAGTGAATTCAGCTCATTTTAAATGGGTGTGAATGTGTGTCCCGGTATTACTGTGTTTTAAGGCTTTAAAATGAAGGTTTCAGATCTTTTTTTTATATACATGGGTTTACACATGGAAAACCAAATAAAATGATTTCCAAGAAAAACAGCAGAGTGTCATCCGCAAGGTTAAATATGTGGTAACTTGTATGAAAAATGAACACCTGTGTTATAACGTTGCCCCGTTACGCAAGGATAAATCAATTTATTTATGTATTTGCAAGACAAAATTGACATTTTTTTAAAAAATTGTATTAATTCGTTTTGTTCTATATACAGTTATGATCTTCGCAAACCGATGTTATACTGGTCGATAATGTTGGCTTCGTTTAGTATTGTTGGAACTGCAAGGCTTTTAATGTTAGTCACCCGTCTGTATGGAGAAGGTGGCGTGAATAAGGTTATATGCACAGGTGGGGACATGGAAACTCATATACACCCACTTTGGACGCTCGCATTTCTATACAGCAAGTTTCTCGAATACGGTAATATGTTTTATATTTTCATTTGTTTAAAAGTTAAGGTAGGATAAAATAACAAACTCAATTGAAACACAAGCCATTAAAGTACAGTGGGGTAAAATGGAATATTGTTTGCTGCTATATCCCACATGTCATGAACGTGTGAGCCTCTACGGTTACATAGTTCTGTAAATAATCTTTGTTTACCACCAAATTAGACGAAAAAAGATTGTGAAAAGAACTTCCATCTTACTCCACTAGTCTATGCATTATACGAAATGTAAAAATAAAAACAACTTGCAAAAAACAGTAATTTAAACAAATGATCGTATACGTTGCCACGAACTTATGTTTAAGGGAAACTAAAGTCAAATTTTATAATTGGTTTACAAATAGATACCATGTTATGTTAACGAATACCAGGTGAACATACAAAAAGTGCGCGTATACTACTGCATCTTAAAAATAAAAAATATTAAAGTGCTAAATTTAATATTACCAGGTGACACAGTGTTTATTATTTTCCGAAAGAAGAAACTGTTGTTCCTGCATTGGTACCACCATCTAACAGTAGCTATGTTTTGTTGGCTCAGCGTCAAAAATGACTATGCAGGTTCGTGTGTTTATTGCTTTGAAATTGTAATAATAAAGTTGTCTTTACAAACATTATTCTTCTCGTTAAAAGTTTAATGTTGTTTATTAAATTAAACTATGCAGTTTGCTGGGTTTATATATGGCTGACAAGCCCATTCGTAACTGCTGGGTTGCAACAATTAATGTTTGTCCATGAAAACATAATACATGCACACAATGGTGGCAGCGACGAGCCTTGAACCCATATCTCATAGGTTATAAGCAGAGTTAGTATGTAGCAAAATATCTGTTATATTGTTGATATTCAAACTCCCTTTTGTATCGCAGGGAGTTGTGTCTTCATGGCTCTTAACTCGGCCGTCCACGCAGTAATGTACACTTACTATTCATTAAAGGCAGCCGAGTATAAACTACCTCGATTTCTTAGCAAATCTGTTACGATATTCCAGGTACAAATAATACTAACTAAACCTATGGCAAACTGTCGCGAAATTAACTATATAGTGCATATCCATGAAAAGAAAGGTATATGCCTAATATAAAAACATGTTAGTTCTTGTTCCTGTATGTCTACAGTTTAGTGTTTGTATTAGACATACATTAGATAGGAGTAGGAATGTTAGGTAGACCGTGTTTTATTGTCGTTACACTTGGTATAGTAAACTAAATATATTTACAAATTATATAACCGTATCAAAAACACAATCATGAAATATGGGATAATATGCGCTAACGGTATCCCATATTACCCCACACTAATATAAACAGTATAAAAAAAGTTTTACATTTATGTTCATATTTTATACCTCGTGTAAAGTAAGCTTTAATTTGAATATTATTTTTAGATTGTCCAAATGGTCATTGGGTGTGGGTTTATTTCTTACATTATCATGAATGGTAATGATAACACTTGCAGAACATCTAAGTTCCATGGTTTCTTCGGTGTAGCGATGTATGTTTCATATTTCATTCTCTTCGCCAATTTCTTTCATAGTACATACAATACCAAGGGAGTCAAAGTGAGTGGCGGATCATTAATTAATTAGATAAACAAAATAATGTAACTTATTTATCCTCACATGGTGGGGCAACGACAGCTGTTATAACACGAATGTTCTTTTTCATACATCTCGTGTCTGCTTACTAGTTACCACGTGTGTAACTTATTTATCCTCGCATGGGTGTTTTGTTTTATACATTTCGTGCCAGCCTACGAGTTACCACATATGTAACTTGTTTATCCTCGCATGATAACATGGGTGTTTTGTTTTATACATTTCGTGCCAGCCTACGAGTTACCACATATGTAACTTTGTGGGGTTAACTATAAATCCCTTCTGCTGTCGCTCGTTTGGACATTTCTTACTTTATAATTTTTTGAATTAGAAACAACCGTCAACCTCCGAAGAAAACGGTGCATACGTCACAACAGCAATGTATGACGAACAATCAGATAAGTCGATTCGTCGAAGAAGGAATTAATTTAGTCTTTGATAAGATCTCTAGAAAACTGATTGGATTGTAAGCAGCATATTTGGGGCAAAACTCACTCAGTTGAAAACCGCATTCTGTTGATATACACACATTATAACCCTATCATTTTGGAAAAAGTAGTTTTTAAAGGCATTGTAACGTGTTTTAAATTAAATGTATTATTGTTATCTATAAACAGTATTGCTATAAAGTATAGGACATTAAAACAAGCAAATATATAAACCGCTACTGTGTTGGCTGAGTATTTCTTACATGCGATGCAACAGTTTGAACAATGCATTGAACTTTCATCACTTACAGTGATGGAAGCTTTATAAATTATGGATAGAAATGTAGCGGGTGTCGCTAAGGCTGGGGATGGATAACGACCTAACAATACCTCTACTTGAGGTGCTTGGCAAGCTTTAATAATGCATTGCTATGAAACATCTGTCTACTGTTGCCAACTTTTGACAGAACAGTTTTTATCTCAAGTTATTTCATCACAGCATAGTCACATGAGAGAAAGGCCAATGCACTTTCAGGTGAAAGAATGTGTTATATATAACAGTGGTGGGAGTCTCTAATATGTGATTGCCCTGGGCGTTTACAAATATGGGCAACTAAGCGCAAGTGACTGGTGTCGTTGCAGCTAGTATAAACGAATGTTATGTTATTCTGCATTGTATAAAGTTTGTCGCACTGTGGTTTGTACGCGTGCAATAGAGTAGGGTGGGGTAAGATGGGACATTCTCATTTTTCGTTCCATTTAGTTGTAAGCAATGTTACGTTGTTACGCTATATGTGTTTAGGTGCAGTTGCTTTGATGTATTACTTTAGGGTAAGACGGATACTGTTAGCACATAATATCCTGATCGTGTTTTGAACAATTACCAACGCTCTTTTAGAATCGTGAGATTATAATTTTGTAAATATTTTCTGTTTACAACTAAATGGGACAAGAGAAGATAATGGAAACATGGACCATCTTACCCCACTCATTATATGTCCGAATCACAATAGTTTAGATCTTCTTTAACCTACATTATAATGTAAGCCATACTTATGCCATGATTGACACCTCATATTGCAGGAATTTAACCGACAGTTTCAAATATAATTAGTAAGTGGATCAATATATTCAACGTATTAGTGGTTAGGACTTGCATATTTAGTGCTAGTATATGGAACTATAGTATAGTTTGGGGTAAGATGAAATAAGTTTCCGTTCCATTTCATCGTTCCTTTTGTTGCTAAACAATAAGAATGAGGTCAAATATTTGTTTCGTAGCATTGTTATATGCAATTACGTTTCATTACTTGCAGATCAATGAGGTATATACTACATTCCTTCCTATTAATTATTTAGGTTTGTTTGAATAATCAGCAGGAAACAGACTGTACGATCGATTAATGGACGCTCCTAAAAGCGCGGAAATAAATACTCAGGGCTCGAATACGACCTTTGTTCCAAGACCTGACGAGGGAGCACTTCATTTACATGGAAGGAAAGAAAAAACAACAAAGTCAAACAGTTTTGAGAAAGACAAGCACAAGGTTGACAACACAGCGTCAAATAAACCACGACCCTGCACAGTCAAAGGTGCAGCAACTTTCGAAGACTTTGCTAAATTAGGAGCAGGTGCGTCCGATGAACCCGTTGCTCCAACCAAGTGTGTGCAGTCACCTTCTGATAGATTAGAGGGGGAAGCTCCTAGTTGCATGAGCACTATAACAGGTTTATTACAGTTATTATAAAACTTTTTATTTAATTCCATATTATATTATATGCATTGTATAATAATAAAAGTTGTTACATAACTTATTTTTGATAATAAACCTTTTTTTTATTGTTAAAAAACTAATATTTGTTGTAACACTTGTAAACGTTTAATATAACCCGAACCGCATGTCAACACTGCTTAATGTTAAGGATCTTACCTTTGTATGGCGCCCAGTGTATAGTAGTGTATACTTGGGTGAAAACTAGAGCAGAATCGAATATTACCATGTAGCTAGTGATTAAAATACTCACTAGGAAAACAAATTCATGCATTTGGCGTTTATTCCTGTTGTATAACATCATGTACTCGCGGGGTAAGACAGGATATTAGCATTGATGTTTCTCATCATCGTGATTTGAAAAAATAAACATCGCTTTTTTGAAGTCGTGGGGATGCAGTTATATAATTAATTAAATAATGTTTTTATTTTTACCATTAAATAAGACGAGAATTTAAACATGTCTCTTAATTTACCCCACCCTACTATAGTATATACACTATTTGTTGGACTTGACTTTTCAATTAGTATTTCATCGCCCTTGATTTTAACCATAGTTTTGCGGCCGCATTACCATAAAATACTAAACCTACAGAGATACGTTTTAAATAATAATCAGAATATTTGATATAAGGATCAAGTGGAATATACGGAGTACCCGATCGTGTTTTACAAACATCGTCTACGAGTGGAAAACACCGCGGGTCAAGATCAACCGGCAATGAAACAAACGAAGCTCGACGACCAAGAAATTATCATATTAAGTCAATCCGTAGAGGAATCCCTGACATAATGACGACTGATGTCAGTGGAAGGAGTTATCATCGTGCTACTAGGGGTATGTAGTATGTGTGAATATAATTACTGTGGGGTAAGATGAGGTTTAATTAGCAACTGATGATATTTTAAACAAACAACAACGAATGGATGAAAAAGTAGAACACAAACATGATTCATCTTACCCCAACCTATACTTCATTTGGTTGTTCTTGCCTAAATCAACTCCAGGCTAAATGTAATATAATCTTCACAAACCGGAGTATGACGAAGGCTAGAATTTATGGTTTTATTTACCAGCATCGCATTCGTCGGCTTATGCACTTGTCGGGTCGTCAATTGAATGCTCATGAATAAATGATGACTTCATTTGCAACTTAAGTTCCTCCATGCACTTTCTGGCAGCAAAAGATTTCTTGTTATATTGATGGCTTCAAAATTACCAGATCACTTACTTTTTAGTGACAAGAGTAATTCTTATAATAAATTATGAAAGAGAGAGAGCAGATCAATGCTCACATTCAATATAGATCCAAAGTAGAGTGACAGGGGTGGTCAATTATTTATAACCTGCTGAAAAATTCACTTATTATATTATCTGCGAAAATTGAAAATTGTTACAAAATACCAAAGTATTTATAAACCAAAGGGCATTTTTTGTCTGGTACATTCTGTTTCATTCTCACATTTTTTACTTAGGTACATGATAGTAGTGTACGCACAATAATACTATTATTTGTAAATGAAGTAAAATCTCCTATCTTTATTTGCAGGTATGCACATAACGACTTTGTGTTTGTGCCAAGGCAACTCGAAACGCAAACGAAACCCCACAGCGTGGTTGTTCAGTGTATTAACAGCAGTGTTATGTGTCGTATGCCCGTTATTTTCATTTGTTGCTGACGTCACATTTTACGTCATGTGTAGCGACCATTACAACGAAACTGCTAACGTGCTCACCAAAGTGAAGGGGAGCAAGCGAGCATCGTATATTGTAGCTGAAGTGCAACCTACATTACTTTCATTTGTGCGGCATGGCTCACAGCGCAGAGGGCACCATTCAAGCCGAGTAAGTCACCATTCTAACCCACCAGCACCACTAAGAGGACGTCGGCAATCAGACTTCGACACTTGGAACTCCTTCCCTACATTACCAATAGAAAGTCAACCCGACGACCGACCAAGTCCATTCAACATAAACACTAATATAAATCCCGTTGGTGTACAATACATTGTTCCACAACAATACGGAAAGTTCAAACGCTCCCAGAATCCGACTCCAAGTTACGTCACGAAATACGTCAGCAATGACGACACAACGGTGTTCGCCTTGGAAACAACTATCTTCCCAAAGAAAGCTGGTAAATGTAAATATATATCAACATACATCGAACACTTCTTATGTTTTATCGGTAGCTCATGCTTGCCACTGTACCCATAGATTTGGGGGTTAAAGCTGGTTACTGGTCCACTACTTTTGTTGACGGTATGTATTTTTGAGCAAGACACTTGTTCACGACATTCGATTAAACCTAATGGTCCTTTATGGGCTGTCTGTAATCATTCACAAAATTACACATGTGCAGCTAATTCGAAAGCTGCCACAAGGTGTATGAAACAGAACACCTTTATTATAACGTTTGTCGTTGCCCCGGCATGGGATGATGTATACGTTGCTCGTAAGAATAAAATTAATTTTATTCATTCATGCCAAAAGGAAGCGCTGAGTTTGCGTGTGCGAATGAGAGTGCGATTCGTGAATTCATGAAAACACCAGAGGCGACACGACGCTTGGAGGCGCACAGACACGTGACCATCGATGTGTTCGAACCAGTTTTCATCATCGGGTCTTTCCCATCATTGCTACTTTGCATCTTTGCACGGTGAGTCTTGACACTTGTCGGTATCTAAATGATCGGGCACGTAACATGTGTAGAATTCTTTAATAAGCGGGTACGAGGTGTGTGAAACAGAATTTATGATATATAACGATCGTCATGTAAGGATAAGGAATTACATTCATTCATTCGTTCAAAATCTTATTTCATCATTATAGATTAGTGGTAATGGTTACTGCCCACAATCACTTTCTATCTGCTTACGTAATCAACATAGCCGGCATGCCTCTACAACTTGTTACTGGCGCACTTGGAGTGAATTCTGCAGCTTACCACGTTGGACAGTTCGGCTTCTCGTGAGTGAATTACTTTATGAAATATATTTTATATTAAGGCTATGTTGGCGTATTTGGACAATAAGCCTACAACTGTTGTTACCTTATATGGTCACTAATAATTGTCCAAAATATTACAGCAAAAAAAAAGAACCAGTCACTGTTTCATATTTACTAATCAAGCGGGCATGAGGTGTATGAAACAGAACACACGTATTATAATGACTGTCATTACCTGAGGATGGAGTAAGTTACATTCAATCATCAATTAACGCTCAGTTCTACCTCCAGTTGTTGGCATTGTGCGTTAGAAGGCGATTGTTCTGACGTCAGTCCGTTGTCATGGTTAAACGATCACGTGAACATGAGTCTGATTGTAGCAACAGCAGCGAAAGGTTTGGACGGCGCAGCAGGGGGATGCGTTTTATTTATTGTAAGAGAGCATTTAAAATCAACCATTATTAATATCATAGTGTTAATGATATGAATTTAGCAAAAATATAAACAAAGTTGTATAAGAGCAAAAAGGTTGGAGTAAGATAGTTTAAGTTTTCATTCTGTTTTATTGTAACATTTGTGAGTAAACAAAGAATTTTTACAAAATTATAAAACTGTGGCGATATCCCATCTTACCCCATGCTGTATTTAGCTAAAACGCTGATATTGTCGTTTCAGGCAAACAATAGAACTCGTTAGATTTGATATTTGTAGGTTTCACCTGCCCTTCTATATAAAACATGCATTTAAACGCAATGGATCCGAAATGTTATTTTATTACGACAATCGTCCAACTTCATAAGCATAGATAAGGACCATATTTAATTTATTACACCTAGTGGTTATCAATTGTCCAAATTATCAGCCACGCATAAAAAAAATAAAATAAAAATCCCCCAAAAAACATCACCCACAAAAAACACAAGCAAGTGGTAACTCGTAAGCTGCCACATGCGGTGTTTGAAACAGAACACCCGTGTTATAACAACTGTCGTTTTCCGTGCACGCAAGGATAAAATAAGTTAGATTCATTCATTTATTGAGTTAATATTCCAGGTGGTTCTACGAATATTATGGCGAGAACATGGCAATGTAACGTTGTGGTGGTATGCTGCTAGGGTGATAGCTAGTTTGTTCGCATTTATATTATGCGTCACTGTGTCAACTCTATTAGTTATAACTCCTGCGATCGGGGTGTTCAGGTAAGACTTTATATTAACTTCAGGTTTAATATTTACCACAGTATATCCCGTCTGCCACTAAGTGGTCACCGTTTCAAGGCTCTTCGCTGCTGCCATTGTTGGCGTATATATACTTTGGCAAGTCACAACAATACCGGTTACGTTCGTTATTATAGTATAGTGAGGTGGGGGAAGATGGGACACCTTTAGCACATGTTATCAAAATATCCTGACCGCCTTTTAAACAATTAATAACAGTCTATGGAAGTCGTGAGGATACAGTTTAAGAATTCTTAGAATGTTTTTATTTACAACCAAATGGGACGAGAAAATGGATTGAAAAGATGTCCCATCTTCCCCCACCCTACTCTATGTGTTGGATTTAAATTGCAAAATGATTTTATATATATGTGGTTGCTCATTTCCTCTAAGTTAACTTTGGAATTTTCGAATCTTAGCTTGTACCTTATTTAGATTACACTTGAGCATTTTTTCAGCACACAAATCTCTATTAATGTTTGGTTATTTCGCTTTTAACTTCTATACTACAGGTTGCAGTTTATCGAGCGAGTTGGTTACTTCACTGGTCGAGAGGAAACACTTTCAATGTTCATGTTGTTGCTTGGGATGGGCATGGCTGCATGGGCTGCATCACTATTAGCCATACTACTCTACCTCATGTATAAAACATATCTATATTGTCGAGTAAAGGAACATGCAGTGCAAATCATCGATGAAGATTGAGATTGTAAATTCACTGATGTAACAAACTTGTACGAACACTCACTGCAATTATAATAATTATAAATTAACTTGCCAATGCTTTGCTACCATCATCTCGTAATACAAAACAAAAATTATAAAGTGTTGGGCAAAATGGTCACGTTTTCGTTCTATTTTAACGTCCTATTTGTTTGTAAACAAAGAATATTTATTTACATTAAAGCTGACACGCCTCGCAACGCGAAAATAAAGAAGTTGTTTTTATTAATTCGCTTGACCGATGACACGTGTGTTCTCAGTGCTGATCTGTAACCACATATTATTTAAACATCTCTTAACTTTTGTCTGTTTTAGTATTTTGTTAAGATAATGTAACCTGATAGGTTTGTACGTGCTAAGTTCTGTTCAAACAATATAACCATCTCATATTACACTCTGCTTCTTACAATCCGTGTAGAAGCAACTTTTGTTTTGTGAATGAGATAAAGAAGTTAAACTGTATACCGAGCAATGGTTTCGCAACTGTAGGACCTTCTTCGAATTTACAGAACTTTAGTATATTAAGCAAGTAAGAGCAATATATAGTAGGGTGGCTATGTTTATACTTAATGTCCCATTTAGTAGTCATTAAAGAGAAACCACAGATTTATTTGTTGGTAATTATTAAGAATTAGAAAATAATAAGTTGCTAACGGTTTTCTACACTGCAGCACTACACAATAATAATGAATAAATTCGGAGAAGACGCCTTGGTGAATTCCTTAAAACAAGTTAGTCTTCAAAGACTTCGAACTTTGAAGATGGATATGGAAAAGTTGGCTACTGATTCAAGGATTACACAGGAAACTGATTTCTGGAACTTGATTCACTTTCATGGAATTGAGTACGTTGGTTGGTTGCACGGTTCAAAAGTCACGCTTTTAACTGATGATCATTTCCATACATTCGAGTCAAACTTTGTTTAAACGACTGTTTTTTTCCTGCTAATTTCCTTGTTAATTTGATCTTCGTGATCATATTCGAAGAGGTTAATAAAAATAAGTTTTGTTTCATACACCTTATGCTCGCTTACAAGTTACCATGATGCGTATGTAACCTAAAAGATTGGTTTCTTGGGTATTTTCGGGGGCTGGTTCTTTGTAGGGGGCTGGGACTTTTACACCAACAACATACACTGGAACTTAGAGCGTTAAGATTGAAAAGAAATATTTAACACATGTTCCCCTGGATTTCTGACTTGTTTGTGCATTTCAATTCAGACTTGACGACAGACTGCGGGGCGAGCTTCGACAAACTATCACCGACAACCGAGGTATTAACATTGAAACTGCGATGCGAACGTTGAAGAATGCGCAAAGGAAAACTGGGCGAGATAGTGTGGAGGTTCTGAAACATATATCGGATACATCAACTAAAGTGGCTCCGGAAAACGTGTAAGTTAAGTTATCAGTTCTAAGTAAGCTAAAAACACTACAGTAAGGTGGGGTGAGATAGGTCATGTTTTTATTCTCTATAATCGTCCGTTTTTTGTAATAAAAAAAAGAATATTTATCGATTAAATAATCCGAAAATTTAGGATCTTTATGTGCTAGCGACATCCCATCTTACCCCACAGTTACTGTTATGTTCAAATTGTTCAAAGTCTTTGCGACAAATCTCAGGTTCCTACCATGGCTTGCAAGGGTGGGGGACAATATTGGTATCGTGACTGTGGTAAACAAAGAATACTTAATTATTTATAAACTGTACACTAAAAGTGCGTTGGTAATTGCTAAAACAGAATATTTAAAATATCAGATTTGTATTTTATAGCTAAATGTACATTAGATATAATCTATTATTTCTAAAGTGGTCTCGTGCCAATCGCCACAACACCCGTATTGAACATCGAAGCTGTACAAGCAACTAAAACAACGAGAAACTACAAGTTGGATAAATTTCGAGCAAAGGCTGCCGGTATCGGGAAACTTAAAACAGTTTTTAAACTCGGTGCCTCGGTTCAAGATCCTGAGATCAAGAAAGCCGATGACGTCACTGTGGTGATGAACAAGAAAAGTGAAGAAGAAAATGTTTTGAAGAATGTTGATGTTGGAAGCAGGGATACCAATGATAAAGGTCAACCTAACTTGAAGCATAACTGTATAAAGAAAATAATAACTTTTAATATCAATATTTTTTACTTGTCTCTTCGATTACTATAGCGAAGAATAAAGAATTATAATACATAATACGTCTATATACGGATTTTGTTACATCGGTTAAGACGTTAGACCTAACAAACAATATGCAGCGTGGAGATATTCATTTAAAAATACGTTATTGTTTTAATCTAAAGAAAAATGCAACTAAAATACAATTAAAAACATCTTGTCAATATCCAGAAACATCAGATAAAGAAAAAAGCAAACCACTTGTAAGTCTTGAAGAAAACGAAAATACGAAACCTAAAGAAAAGAAAACAATGAATGACGCAAAAGTTGATGAACCTGCGGAAGAAAATATCATCTCAACAAATCTAACCAACAATACAACAATAGTAAAACTCGAACATCACAACAAACCAATGAAAATACAGCAAGACAAGGCAGGTCATACCAAGGTTCAACCAAATAATGAAAAGAATGCTTCTGTTGAGGAACCTGAGAAACATAAAAATATTGTTCCAATTGCGACACCAACCCAAAATGTTGAGGGAAATATTAAATTGGTTCCTTCTAACGAACCAGAAAACACAATCAGCACGGCAGATAATTCAATTGAAACATTGAATGTGAAAGATGATGACGTAGTCGAACATCAACATCTGCAATCTTGTTTGAACAAAGAGTTAAATACAAACACTGTTACAACAACTACTAATGGCAAGCCTGATGGCGAAGTTTCGCAACAAACCGGTGAGGATTGTTGCGCAAATCCAACCAACCTTGAATGTAACAAGAACAAGAGTGTTTTGGATATTGTAGAAATTGGCGACAAGGAACGCACTGAACAACAGATGGAGAATAATATTTTGAATTCTTTGTGTGCGCATGAAGACCCACCTAAGGAAGATGATATCAACACACCGACATCACCAGATTCCGAAAACATTGAACAAGAGTTAATATGTGATGAGGAGAAATGCCGGGAATCGTTTCAAGCTGTTGGGGACAATAATGAAGTCGTTGATGAAGTTAAAACACCAGGTTCCGCTGAAGACGAACAGCATGATGTATCGCAAATTGACAACAAAGAAGGAAATGAAACAAGTCCACAAGTTTTGGATGATTCTATTGAAGGCGAAACAATTACAAACATCGCTGAAACAAAACAAGTTGTGGAGAATCCAAATGACGAAGTTGCGAAAACTGATGAAATAAAGCTTAATCCAAGCGAGGAAGACCTGGGTGTTTCGCAAGCAGGAGGTTTAAAACTTGGTGAAGAGAGTAAACCATGCGATCGCTCTGATGTGGATTCTATCTCAACTCAGTCATCGTTAGAAGATATGGTTGACCTTGATGATGACATGCAAGATATATCAAACGGACAATGTGAGCAAGTACGAGTAGGGGAAGGGTTTGTTGAACTGTACCCCGGGAAGTTGTTTGGTAAAGATGAGATTTCCATCCACGCAAGGCATACCAAGTCCCAACTTACTATGGAATGGGTGTAAGTAAATAAGTAATTGTCATTGGCTTCGGTTGAATACCCCGTCTAACAAATAGAAGGGTCAGAGTTTATTTTTTATCCTATTTTTCGTTCCATTCGGTGGTAAAGAAATTGTTTTTACAGAATCATATACCCGCATCGCTGGCACTCTAAAAGAACATTGTTAATTTAAATATTACATAATGAAATATGGTGTTTAGCAAATTTCCATACCTTTGTAAGAGCCTTGGACCTACATTTATATGATTATTATTTGCATGCATAAAGGTATGGTTGCAACGTTAGTCATGATCAGTCGCTTGCAGTTGTTGAACCAAACGAACTTGTTTATTACACTGGAAGTATTGTCATACTTTACAACCATCAACGAAAAACACAGCGGCATTATGGTGAACATACTGGAGAAATTACGAGGTAATGCCACACGTTTAAAGGAACGTTAATTATTTATCCTTATATTGCGCGGGGAAACGACAGTCGTTATGACACGGGTGTTTTGTTTTATACACCTCGTGTCAGCTTACGAGTTAGTATATGTAACTTTGTAATTGATTGATTTTTTGTTGTTGTATGGGTGACAAACTAGATGGGCGAAGTAAGCGAGGACAAAGCAAGTTACATTCATTCTCTCTGTTTAGTATCGCTGTACATCCTACTGCTGGGCAAATTGGTTCGGCACAAACCGAGAACAAAGTTTGGGAACGATCCAGCTCACCAAACGAAGACTTTTCCTCCGGGAAAACTCACATTAGAATATGGGATGTTATTACTTTAGAAACTTTACACGTGATTGGAGTTGGAACAATTCGCAACAATGTACAAAGAATGCAATTCCTAAACTTGCCTGTAAGTCAGTAACGGCCATTTTGTATAATTATATTAAACTAAACTCAGTTGCAGATGTCTTATCTGTTTTGCAAAGCAATAGAAACTGAACCGTAGCCTATGAAGCTGATTTTAAAATTATAACTATATGAATAACTGCAATAAACAGTAATGCCATGTAAATTCTCTTAAATCTCATAAGCCATGTTCAATCTTCAGGGATATTTTGTTGTTTTGGAAAACAATGAACAAGCTACTCTAACAGTGTGGGATGGTGGGTGTATGGTGACAAGTATGGACACATTTAACGCAATAAAACCAAACACGGATGTTGCAATAAATGAAGGACAACCTGAGATAGAACCAACATCTTCAAAATCGTGTATGTTTCCTACTTTTTATGTTTATTATAATGAATAAATGTAACTTATTTATTCTCGCGTGGCTGGAAAACGACAGTCTGTATAACACGGGTGATCTGCTTCATACATCTTGTGACAGCTTATAGTTACCATACGTAAATTTGTTTGCGAATATGTTAATAGAGTTTTAATGTTTTTTTGGGGAAATGCATGGTCAATTTAGACAATTATTTATACTGATCACTGGGTTGGAACAGCTACTGTTAAGTGTGGCCACAAACGCCCACAATAGTAGCAGCACCGAGCCTTGAATCCATAACCCCGTTGGTCTAGCGGAAGACGTGCTATATACGCACTATATAACGACTGTAGATTTTATTTAATATATAATATAAGCAGGTACTTCGGCCGGTATAAGATCCATCACTGCAAGCTTGACCGCGGATGGAGGTTTTGTTACAGCGGGAAAACAAAATATTTTATTTTGGAATGTTTCCAATGATTTCAGCGCGATAGATGATAATATGGAACCGACAATATCTGGACCTGTGGAGTGAGTATGAGTGTGGTAATAATGGAATTTATGGTGGGATGGGTAATATGGGACACGGGGTAAAACGAGACTAACAGGTCGTAACAATAATTATTTTATAAGACCGTTTTTTTCAGAATGATACAACCTCATCCACACGTATTAAATGTTAGTACGATATAAAAATATAGTGGAATATGTGCTAATGATACCCATCTTACCCCGAAGTAGCTGTAATAACAGCTAAACTATCTTTATATTTAGGGGCGATTTCGGGAAAAACTTTTTCCGAGCTGAGTATTTGACTTGTTGTCAGGCCACCACACGATTTTTGAATGGTAGTATTGTAACGGGGGATTCTAACGGAACTTTACTTGTGTGGTCGGAGGAAAACAAAGTTGCAACGAAGGGTTTTTCGCACGCCCATGAATGCCATCTTTCTGCTGTGTGCGTCAACAGCGATGGTAAATACCCATAAACTAGATGACTTATAATAATATTACTATTAAAATAGACCACACACATATATTACTGTGGGGTAACATGGGATACCTTTATTTAATAAATTATGTTTCCTGATCGTGGTTTTACCAATTAATGTTCTATTAGAGTGACCGGAGTACGTGAATATAATTCTGTAAATATTGTTTGTTTACCACCCAATGGGACCATAAATGAAGATGAAAACATTTTTCATCTTTCCCCACTGAATATTGCAAAACACAAAGTTACAAAACATATTATATAGATTAAATTATATACGTGTTAAAGTCAAATATTCCTAAATGTTTTTTTTTTATGTTGCAGGTTTAATATTCACAGCTGGTTCACGTGACCGGCTCGTTAAAGCTTTCAACGCTCGCAAGTCTAAACTGGAATGTTGGGGTTCGATTGAGATACCTACAAGAGCAGGGTCTGCAAACGCTCTTGCTTTCGTTGATGATTATCTTTTTGTGGCAACCGAGTATCAATTCATATTATCCGTTCATGTGAACTGCAGTCAAAGACCTGTGTTTAAAGTGGTTAACGATGTATCAGCAAGCCAGGCAAAGGCATCAGCCCATAGGTACGGGCATCGAATCCCGGTGGCGATGTCAAACTTAAGAAATCAATCACAACTAACAACAGATGAAAGCGGAACATCCACGGATTCAAGTTGGGAGGAATTAGAAGCAGCAAGAGGGTTTGAAAGTGGTGTCACGTGTGTTGGTTCAATGGCCTGTATGAGGGTAAAACACAGCAGGCGGAAAAAAGGTAATTTAAGTTGATTCGGTCAATATATTAATTTTTTGTTTTATAGGCAAAGGTGTGGTTATGTGAGATTTCTATGAATAAATGTGATTTATGCCGGTATGACGGGGTAATGATAGTCGTTGTTGTCTTCACCTTGTGCCAGCTTATCAATTATTTTCACGTTTTTTTATTCATCTTGGCAGCTACACATTCGTTATAACACGGGTGTTCTGTTTTATACACCTCGTTCTCGAGTTATACATGAAATAGTAATATATATTTTTGTAACAAATGCTGGATGACAATTTAGACAACCCAAAATTAGGTCGTAGCATAACATTTATTTTTCTTTAATCTACATAAATGTATTTACGTAAGACTTTATATTGTTTCGTCAGTTAGTATTACAATTACCCATTATTCCAGTTGCATCATCCGAAGTGGAACAATCGAAACCATGTCATCCAGAAACCCAAGTTAGTTTCACAACAATGAAAGAAAGCAAGCGCGCTGGGTAAAAATTTATTCTTTGAAAATAGAGATTTTTTTACTTAAGTGTACAAAAGACGGGTTTCTCAATAAACTGAGTTTCAATGCATACATGGACAAGAATCCACGATTTTATTCAAGTAGTTTTCACCAGCAGCATATTTTAACGACTGTCTTTGTTGCTAATTTGTTGTTTTAATTAATCTGGCCTTAGTTACTGTGGTGGAAGAAAAAAATAAAATTATATATTTGTTGTTGTCTAAAACTTCTTACATCACTAAAGATGGTTTTAACTTTTTATACCGAAATAAAAAATAATTATAAGGATTGGTTAAACTGTTTGTACTAAAACTTCAACATTTAAATTAGAGTTGGCCAGTATTCCTACGACCGTGGGAAAACCCCTAAACAAAGAAAGCATTACGCATGGCAGAAAGATAAATCTCGTGCAAGTATTTTGTTTGAATCAAAACACAACAGCCTTCCTACAACTCCCCGCTTGTGGGCGCACGAGAGAATTTTACAAAAGTAAGAATTTCCTCCTTTGTGCTACTTTAACGAGCGCGTATAATAAGCAGACTGTATTTGAATATAGTACGTTGGGATAAAGTAAGATATTATCAACATGAATATTCTTTGTTTACTACCAAATCGAACGAAAAATAGAAATCTACTGCATGTGTTGGTGAATGAATTTAACCATAAACTGTGTTAAATCTCAAACCACTTCACCAACAATATTGTTCCAGGGAGAAAAGTAAGAAGGAGGAATTAACAAAACGACTTTGTCCACCATTTGCATCAAGCAACCATGTTTATCACCACCATGTTTTTATCGAGAAAAATAGAATATGTGGTGACGTCATCGTGACGTCATCCACAAATGGCTGGTTATTCTTACTAAGTTCAACAGAACGCAGGTAAAAGTTGTTGAATATAAAATATCTAAACAATTTGTACAAAACGGCTTTTATAAATGAATGTAACTTAATGTAGCGGGTAACGACAGTCGTTGTAACGTAGGTGTTCTGTTTCATACACCTCGTGCCTGCTGAAGAGTTACCACACACCTTACTTTGTGGGCATGGTTTTCGGTGTCGCCGACAACTTAGACAACTATCACAGCAGCGACTAGCTTTGATCCAGTAAACTCTATAACCACTTTGCCGTATCCTAACCGGTACATTATTCTCATATAGCGTCGTAGGGCGATGTAAATTACCTACAGCTGGTGACGTCATATCACTAGATTGCTGCAGTAGAAGGAACCTTGTAGTGGTTGGTACCGACACCGGCTCTGTGGTAGTTGTTCGTGTGAATCTCAATGATTTCGAGGTGAAATATCTTTCGTCATTGTTTCAACTTCTGTGAACTTGACTTAGGAAACAATTGGAGCGTATTCATATTTATTTAGGGATATTTTCGACTTTGTCATATCTCGATATCTGCTTATTTTGCTTTATTATTTGAACAACTTTGAATGCCGCTTTAGTGTTTCTTATATTTAAGCATATATAAAACAACAAATATGTTATAAGAAATGTTTTTTTACTAGATTTACCCTCAAACCAAATACAAATGCTTACGCGGGGGAAACCCCTCTATTGTTAGCGTTAAATTCTCACCAAGCGGGAGGAAAATAGCGGTTTCTGTTGGCTATGATGTTGTTATCTTGTCTGTTCGAAGAGATTCCGTTTCGGAATTTGGAAGGTAAGTCTGCAGTTATATACAAAGTTAGTATAGACCAAGTTAAGAAACGGCGCTCGTGTCCGCCATTACGGAGCCCACAGAGCGTGAATCGCCTATACAAATGCATGGTCGGCATGTGTTCATTTAGTTCTTGTAAGCGATACAAAGCTAAAAAACACGTATAGCGATTGTTTTAACATTTAAAATATAATTTCTAATACAAATCTTGTTATACAATATAAAATCTAGGAATTAATGTGAAGTAAATTAGTATTTTGACTGGTTTTCGGCGTACAGTGTGGTTTAACAGGGTACTTTACGTTGGCGATTAAGACTAGCAGCAATCAGCTTAGTTTACATAATAGTATATGATCATACCTACGAATCTACACAGCCATTCTTTACTACATTTATAATCCAACATGAGTGGACATGCAGCTGCAAACTGCTTAAGTACTAGCAGACAAGGTGTTCGCGTTTTCCGATTTCATAAAGACCTGGAACGCAGAAAAGGTAGCTTACTAATTCAAGCAGAGGACCAAAAATAGTAACTTAGTATTGTTTCCTCAATGTCACTTCGATATTAGGCAAATTTTACAAAGATACCTCAAGTTTTGTTGCCGGGTATACGTGTTAAGTTTGTGAGCCAAAAAGTAAAATCACGCCAATTTACATGCAAAACTGCAGCTAGATAGACCAGTGTATGTTAATGTTATGCGTTTTTGTTTGTATTTTTATATTTTAAACATGCTATTTTATGTTTTTATTTGGTATACTTGATATTTTCTGTTTTTTACTCTTTAATTGATTGAGGGTTTAATAAAAGTTGATTATTTTTGTGAGGTTTATTATTGTAATAAGATATAACATTAGTAGAAAGCCATTTAACGCGCAGAAGTGCTTAGTTCTAAAAAATACGCAATATTTAGACGTTAAACAGCACCCAGCAATGATAAAATGCTATGCCGTGGGCTCCGTAATGGCTGCGACTATGACGTCACAGACGCGCGACAATAGAAAACAAAACTCATTGTTTTACAATCCGTTTCCTAACTTGTCTATACTAACTTTGGTTATATATAATAAGTGTCCCATCTTACCCCACTCTACCATAGCGCCTCTCCAACACCGGCTATAATGATTTAAACAGCTTTTACTCATAACCAAACAAAAAGTATATAACGGGAAATGGCTCATAAAGAATGTTGAACTATCATGGGGTAAAACGGGATACCCTTTTTTCTGGTCAAACGGATACCGTTACCACCTAAAAAAGTCACAAGACTTCGGATCTTACCTCACTCTACTACAATGTGGATGTAATACTGGTTTATTTGCGTCTATACGTGTAATATATTGATTTAATTTGCTTACACCAATTTACTAATAAAGAGGTTTTGCTTTAACATTCTAATTCCAATTCATATAGTTTTTTCATCTACAGATGTGTTGGACATCAGAACTCCAATATATCTGGTGTGGATTGGTCAAGAAAGAAACATTCCAACAATTATTACTTACGATCGTCGTCGTTACTACCAAGTAATTGCAAAGTAGATTATTGTTTTTATTATTTTCCAATTACCACTTAATTTGTTTAAAATAATGACATCTAAATATGGTTAAATTGTTGAAAAATGCGTTTAGCACCACGAATTTATTTGACACTTTTACTCAAGTAGCTTTTACCTGTAGCGTATTTTTAACAACTTTTGTTTTGCTGCTTAATCCCTATAGTTAAATTAATATCTTTAAACATATAATATAAAAAAATAATGAATTTATATGTTATAAACTGCAGAGCCAGAGTTGAAATCATGGCTTATAACCGAAGATGCCGTGAAAGAAGTCGCTGACGTGTCCCACGTGACTGCATGGTTGACTAACTCTTGCTATCTCGATTATTCCACAAAAGGTTTCTTGAAATTAAATATAAAGACGTATTTGATGTATTTAGCTTTGTGCATGCAGGAATATGGGAGGTCTATTCACCAAATGAAGTCAAGTCTCTAGACATCAGCACGCTATCAACAGATCCTGATATTTCTCTCGATAAAAACAATGACGTCACTAACCCGTCATTGATGCGGACCCTCGTCATAGGTGACGTCACAGGGAATATTTGTTGTCAAACTTATCCATGCACTTCATGGAAACAACAAGCGACGTTGAAAAGGTGATTTGTTGTCAAACTTTTTCGTTTATGAGTGCAGCAACACTTGTATTTTGAAGCTTTTATTCAAATAGTGTTCACCCGCAGCGTATTTATAAACGACTTACGATTTTTTATTATGTCCATTTTCTTCATTGGTTCAATTTTTTGAATATTGTATTTGCGAAACAAAAAGTAAACAGTCTTAGGCTAGGATACCAACCTATGTACCAGTTTTACGGTGGAATAATTACCATCAACTAATAACCAGTATTTGGTGACCTGATTTGCATTACTATAATAGTAGGGTGGGGGAAGATGGGACACATTTTCATTCTATTTTCTCGTCCAATTTGGTGGGAAGCATATAAAATTTAAAGAATTATGAAACCTTATCCTCACGACTCCCATATACCGATGTTAAGTGTATAAAACACGATCAGGATGTTTGGATATCATGTGCTAAAGGTGTCCCATCTTCCCTCATCCTACTGTATATTAACCCCTGCATTATATAAACACTAACGTTGTTTGGACAGTTCCCACCATTCGTCAGCGGTGACGTGTTTAAATGTTCTACCAAACCAAAGAACAATCGTCACAACATCTGAGTTCGATAAGAATCTTATCCAATGGACTTTGGATGCGAGTTGAACAAATGTAACTTGTTTATCCCGACATGGCGGGGCAACGATAGTTGGTACAGTAGAATGGGGGGAGATGGGACACTTTTTAACTCTATTTTCTCGTCCCAATTAGTAGTAAACAAAGAACATTTAAAGAAATATCAAACTATGTCCTCATGACTCTTATAAACCGTTGTTAATTATTTAAAATACGATCAGGATATCTGGATATTATGTGCTAAAGGTGTCCCATTTCCCCCCACCCTACTATATAACACGGGTGTTCTATTTCATCGACCTTATGCCTACTTATGAGTTGATCACGTATTGTACCTTGTGGGTATGTTTTTTTATGTGTGGCTGATAATTTGGACAACCCATTAGTGACCACTGGGTTGGAAAAATTGCCGTTAAGTGCCTTGCCCAAGGACACATACGCCCACAATGGTTGGATGAAATTTTGTTTACATCAGTTTCGTTTTCGAAGGAGTTATAACTAGAACTCATCGTAATATTATCTTGATAAATTGTTTTGTGTTCCGTATTTGCACTTATGTACAACTGCAATATGTAGGTATGAAAGTCTTATTATTCACATATTAAATTTGGTGTTGTGGTTTCTAATGCAAGCATAACTTTAAAAACTATTTTTTTTTCAAAGTTGATTTTTAATCAAATACAAATGTTTTCATGTAACTTAAAAGTGATTCGCAATAAGTGAATAAATGCCCTTCCCTTATTCAGGATTAAACTGAAACATCCTTGACTTCATACTATGTGTGTTAAAGGAGAAACATACTTCCATACCTTGCGTATAACTTACGTCTATCGCCTGCAGTCAGAATACGTTTGTGACGTTATAATTGTGTTATTATGACGTAAGGAACTCCCCTTTAAACCGCTCTACGTCATTTTCAGCCAGAAGCAATTCTACGAACATGCGACGCTGACGCAATTACTGTATCATAGGCGTGTTTCAAATTGCACGAAATGTTATAATGTTTAAATTAGCCCCCCCCCCACCTTTTTACAGTTTACTTTTATTTAAATTTAAATATACAAGAATATTTTAAATTACTTTGAAATGTACACTTTACAGAATAATTTTGAAACAGCAAAAAAATCAATTTAAATTACAATATGTAACATTTCGTTAGCTTGAACAACTGAATACATAAGTGCAAATATGTTTACCTTAAATAGACCAGAAAAATCCCGTATCAGCAATTTATCGACAACAGAAAACAAAACACAAGGAACATCTATAAACTGTACATCTATTTTTGCAATAAATATTGACAAAACACTTTTTTGCAGTTTCTCTCGTTTTTCTTTCAAAACAGTCGAGTTATAACGCTCGAATTATTGGTTCATTTATTTGCTATTGTTGTTGATTCGTTGTTCATTCTCGTAAGATGTGCTCGTTGTATCCGTGGCTTTCACTGAATATTCATCGGTTACCGACTTACTTCGTCCTTCACTAGTAACAGCTGTCGACGCAGATAAAGATCTTTTCCCGTCATTATTTGCATCACGGATTTTCGCCGATTTCTTTGATGCGTTAGATTTCCAATAATCGGCGCGTCGCTTCGATGCTCGGTCCTGGTGCTCGAACATGGCGGTGACGGATTCGAAACAGCAAGGTCGTAGCATGTCCACACACAACTTAAAGCAAGCTTCACGGAATTCCTTGTTGCAAACATTGTAGATGATGACGTTAAAAAAACTCCCGGACACTAATAGAATAGTAGTGACGTAGTAGGCGATGGATTTTGCTTTTGACGGACACTTCTCATTTCCAGAAGGTAAGAAGGTAACAATAACAACAAACACGGGCAGCACTGTGATTGTGAAGAGAAGTAGAACGACGGCAACGGTTCGACGAATGTCACGGTCGACACGGTTCAGTGCTTTCGTAGATCGGACGCTTTGTCTTCGCGCATCACGCATATGACGCAACATACGCATGCTCTCACACGACGTCATGATGGTTAAGATCCATGTGATAATGAAGGGTAATCCCCACACGAACACCGCGTACAACACTCCGTGTAAATATCTGGAGAATAAATGATCAAGTATTTAGAAAACTTGCTTCAAGTCAGTGGTCATTTATGAGTTTTCTAAACTGTCAGTCATATTACAACATCCAGGAAAATAACTACCTATAAAGTAACATACTTGGTAACTCGTAAACTGACACGAGGGGTATAAAACAGAACACACGTAACGACTGTCGTTTTCCGGCCACACGAAAGTAAATAAGTTACATTCAAGTTTTAATTCAACCAACGCACAATAAATTCTATAAAACACGGAGAGAGTTCTCACCTTTGTATCGAAGCTTGTCCTTCAGTTCCCTGTTATCACAATTGTTATTAAAAGCGATCGTTGTATTTGATTATAAATAATGACTGTAAATCAATTACAAACATTACTAGTAACATGCTTATAATTACAATAAATACTACTGGGTACATTTAAACGAAACATCATTAACTTACCGGTATAGGCTTAAGGTATGGCATATACATAAAGGTGAAATACACGAGTCTGTATTCCAGAAAGTCTTTTGCTAATATAGGTAGAGCGGACACGGCCAATCCAATAATCCAAATAAACGCCACAAGAAACAAAGCTCTTGGTGTCGTCATAATATCACCTACTCTATACTTGACTGGCCATCGCACTGACAAATAGCTGTCGATTGTGAGCAGAAACAACCTGGAAAAACAGAATTATGTAAAGTTAACGTAAATAATTCTTTTCAAACGTTTTAGTTTATAAACTAAATAAACTAAAACTTATTTTTTCCACTCAAGTCAAGTTGTTTGTGCACATAAATTTTCATTTTCCTGAAGTATATATATATACATATATGTGCAATTTACCACAAAAAAGAGAAACGACATATTTTATTTTAGAACATCGTTTAGATTTAAATATTCTTGGCATATTCATTTGAAAATGATTTGATTTTATTTAATAAAAATACGCGTATGTTGTTTCAAATTTGATTTAAATTAGAAAAAAAGTAATTTAAAGAAACTTTAGAGCAAACTCACCCGAATACTGTTGTTGTTGAAGAGATTATCCCCACAATGCCAAAGATTGCGCCTTCTACAGTAGTGTGCTCACTATACAACATCAGTTGTTTGTAATCTGATTGCTGGTATTTGATCCCGTTCAATATGTTGTGTGCAACCGATGGTAGGACAAGCAAACCCATTAATAAATCTATGGGATGTGTTTTATAATTCGTTAGTTAAATGAATGTTGCTATCCTCGCATGACGGGCAAGGATAGTCGTTATAACACAGATGTTTTGTGTCATACACTACGTGCCCATTTACCAGTTGTCAGTACCAACTGTACGGGAAAATAAAAGAGAAAAACGAATATGCTTGCTTAGATCAGATTAAACAAAAAAACAAATAGGAAGTTAGCAGCGATAGTCGTTAACACTTTAAGAGTAAAAATCCTCAAATAAAAGCGCGGCTGCTAAACCAACAATATTGTAAAAATTTTCAGTCATTATATTTTTTCAGCAAATTGAACGTTTACCTGAAACTGCCAGAGATACTTTGAAATATCCGTGTGGTTTTCGTAGAGAACGAGTTCGCATCGTCACCACGATGATCAAAACATTACTGAGCACGATCACGATGGATAAGATGATGACGATGGCTACTAACAAACCAACCACTGGTTTATGACAAGTCACGGCCGTTAGTTCCGATTTCTCGTTTATTCGTAATCCGATACTGCATGCGGGAAATACCCCACACTGAGAATTTGGGTTTAGAATGTAAGGTATTGTTATTGTTTTTGGGTCAGAAGTAGATGTGACGTCACCAGCACCTGACGTTGGATCGTATGGAGGTTCTGTTGGTTTGAGAAGAATATATTAACACACAATGTGAATGTAATTCGCACGACGGGGCAACGACGGTAACTATATCACGGATGTTCTGTTTTTATACCACGTGTCCGCTTATGAATTACTATGTATATGTAATTTTGGAGGTGATGGTTTTTGAAGTTTTTTTTGTTTTTTGAAATCTATAGCTGACAATTTAGACAAGGGACATCCTTAAGTTACCACTGCGTTGTAGAAATTGCTGTTTCATTCTCAAACAAACGAAAGCTGGACAAAGATAGAGGTCGCATTAAACGTGACATGCCTACGCAACAAGCGTGTCCAGACGACATGCTACGTAACAATGTACACGTACAAACCACTGTGTGACGTAAGAATCGCATCTAAACTGACATAAGCGGATGTGGCGGGGTTGCTTGCACAGGGCAAGAAGTTAATTATGGAATGTATGCCAAATATGGGCATTGCTATTAATCAAATAAACTTTCGGACGTGAGGATGCATGAATATATTGAACGTTATTAATGAATCAATTACAATACATTAGAAATTAAATCGTAATAATTTGTATCAGATTAAAGTAAATAGTTGCTATATAGTAGGCCGGGGTAAGATGGGATATTCCTTTTTATCGTCCCATTCGGTAGTAAACAAAGGATATTTACAGATTATATATCTGTAGCCTCACGATTCGATTCTAAAAGAGCGTTGTTAACTGTTAAAACCACGATTAGCAAATGCGGGATTTAGGTGCTAACGCTATCCCATTTTACCCCACTGTAAAATATTTTACATTTACTTACCAACAATAATTTGGTTTCGGTTCGGATTTACTGGCTGTGTTGTTGTAACTTCGGTAGATTGGTCGCCTACGCGGTTAATATTCTGCAAATAACCCGGAGGTATTGCTGACGGTGGCATCAATGCTGTTTAACAAGTTGTACAAATTATTATCTATAAGGGTCTAGACTATTAGGAGGGCCAACAATACATTAATAAAAGAAAAATCCTTCAAAATAATTACCAACAAAGTTACGTGGTAAGTTGTAAGTGGGCACGAGGTGTAGGAAGTTAAACACCTGTGTTATAACGACTGTTGTTGCCCCGCCACACGAGGGTAAATAAGTTAATAAATAAAACACATATAAAAGTGAATAATAATGCTTACCTAAAAACAATGTTCTGTTGTTAAGAATATCAGTCAGTTGTTGAAAGTACAATGGTTGTTGTACTGCTATGGGGAGTAAACGACTATCCTGAAACATGCGTGTTGGTGTTAATATGGAGTTTACATAAAGTGATGTAACATAACATTTATTTTATATTCGAGTGCGACAGCGAAGATTAAATTAATTAATACAACGAAGAGAAAGAAGTCAGCAGCAAAACGACCACTGCTTTTTAGAGATCAATAAAAAATAGTTTTAATCACCGTTGCTGTCGTGTTGTTTCTAGTGGATGAATCGGTGCTTTTTAATGTGCTGTTATATATCAAGAGTATTATGTGCTGATCAGCAGGTGAGAGCGTTCCGTTTATTATAAGAACTGGTGTATCTACTGGAGGTGGCATTGCTAGGTTTGTACCTCCACGGGGGTCGAAGTTAATAACAGTAGATTGCGTTGGTAGAATATATAACAAAACTGCGAGACCGATCAACAAGTTCACATTGTTGTTCATGGTGTTTGTTGCAACACACTATATATCAGTTACTATAACCTGAGAAAAAATATCTTTTTATTACTAGAATCAAGCGCCAAACAAATCAAAATAAAGTTCAACAAATTCGTTTGAATATATTTCGTCTAAATGACGTCATTGGTCTCTTATTCAAATAAAATGGGTATTTAAACAAAAAACCTGACTTAAATAAAAATCCTTAAACATGTCTCAAAATTTACTCAAGCACCTATAACTCTTGTAATGCATCTGCCGCACTAGATGATGGTTAACAACATATGAATCAACTTTAAACCCGGAGAAGGAACTGAGTTTCACCAAATCGCCTGAGGCATAAAAACCGATTAAAGATATTTTAAGACAGTAACAACAACAGTAAGATGCATATAGAACGACATTCAATAGAAATATAAATGAACAAATAATGAAAAATATTATTGTAGTTATATTATTATGCTACGACTATTCGCTCACAAATATACCCAACTAGTTTCACACACTAGGGCTAAATCATTGTAGAAAATTTCACACGAACCTGAAGCTTCAAACACGGCTGTAATTTGTTACTAATGATCTGTCTTGCTTGCTGGATGAATGTAAAACAGCCTAATGTCGTGCCATGCGCAAATGCGTTACAACAGTCGTGATTCCGTTATTTTATATTTGTCGTGTAGATCAGCACGAGTTTTTGTCACGTATTTTTTGCACATTTGTTTTGTCCACAACAAAATCTTTACGTATTTGTTCAACATAACTCATGAAAATTACGTAAATTATTAATGTGACCCAAAATAAAACAAAACCTTAAAATACGCACCACCAAAATTAAAAGTCTGGGAAACCCGAAACTATAAATTCGTCGATTTCTAGAGTGATGAGTTGAAATAAAACTTTTGTACAAATCCTAAAGTGCAGTTTGTTACATCATATGGTAATGAGATTCGAAAATGAGATTTAGCATATAGTAGGATGGGGGAAGATGGGACACCTTTAGCACATAATAACCAAATATCTTGATCGTGTTTTAAACAATTAACAACGGTCTATGCGAGTCGTGAGGATACGGTTTCATAACATTCTGAATGTTCTTTGTTTACTAGCAAATAGGACAAAAAAATAGCTTGAAAAGGTGTCCCATCTTCCCCCACTCTACTATATAATGTCCCATGCTTACTAAACGTGTTTTAAACGTTTAACAATGTTATTTTAGAGATGCGAGGATACGGTTATATAGTTCTTTAAATATTCTTTATTTACTACCAAATGGGACAATAAAACAGAATGTACCATCTTACCCCAGCCCACTATATAAGTCTACGCCGCTGACAGTATGACGCAATAAACAAATGGTTTGTTTATGTTAAGTTAAACAATTTATCTTAAATTATTGTTATGACGTGGCACTTAATTATGAAGTTCAAACATAATTCAACAGCTGGAATTAATTTTAATTCGACATCTTCTGGGAAAGTGACGAATCATCCTCACAAACAGTTGCCCACGCTTTCGCTTTATGGTTTCATACAGTGAAGTGCCATATTACGTCATGTTTGCCCCCCTAATATTAACTATTTTAGGAGATAATAACAAAGCATTGCAGTATTTACTTACTTGCATTTAAATTTTTATTTATTTGCATTTACGTAATTTAAAAATATATAACTGATATTTAGAGTATGCACTGTTATACCAGAGCCTTACATAGCAACAAAAAGTAAGGACTCCACTTCTGGTTAAATAATTCAGCTTGTGATGCAAATAGTGAAACTGCATTGATCCACCTACAACACGTGACATTAAAGGGCCTAAACACACCCCATGTCACTTTTATTTTTTATGGTAAATTCATAAAGCGACCGTTTTATTGATTCCAAAAATACTTTGCTTATTAAAATTGGTCCAGTATAGGCGGAGATATTCGTGCTCAAACAGTGATCTCTAGCGCTATCTTTTTTTTACTACGAGCTCCGTGATTGTGACGCAGGAACGTACTAGTCACGTGACTGATTCATTCGTAAAAGCGAAACCTGCGTTTTTTTTGTGCTTTTTTGCGTTTTTTTTGTTCTCTCGTTTTTCGCTGAAAACACTGCCTCTCGCCTTTCTGAATGAGAGCGGCCACGCTTCAACAATTTTGTTACGTGTTTGTCACGTGGGTAGTACACTTCTCAATTTTTTTCGCCACGCAACTTTCAAATCAGTTTTTTGAATTTCACGGTGTTTGAGCTGGAATATCTTTGGTTATACAGAACCGATTAAAACAAGTAAGGTGTCGTTGGAATTAGAAAAACACACTCTATCGATTAAAGCGAAGTACATTTGGGGTGTGTTTAGGCCCTTTAAGCATGTACAATGACGTCATATGTATGACGTTACACACGGCGGTTAATTAAGGGTGTAGATGTAGATAAACACTAATTGAGATTGCTAGGGAATAGGTTTAAAAATAATCTTTTATAAAATAACAATGCATTTGAATATAATTTTGAACTGCTTGGTATCGGTTTATGTGACGTGCGACGTGCGTCATAAATGCGTATATAGCTAACACGTCACAAACTGCTGGTTTTAATTTGTTTTAAAATTAAACCAAAATAGTAATTAGGCGAAACTAGATAATTAGTAATCGTATATTGATGTATATTCATTTGCAGCAAATTTGCCTCAAGTTTTATTTAGGTATTTCAATTTATAACATGTTACAAAAGCAAAAACCCAACGCAAAAACCCACTGAGTTACAAACACGCGGTAACTAGTATACGCTGACACGAGTTGTTTAAAACAAATCACCGTGTGGTAATGACTGCCATTGCAACGCAAGGATAAATAAGCTGCATTTATTCATTGATTTAATTTCATTTAAAATGTTTTTTATTTTACGATAGATTGTCAAAACTTTCGTGAAGGCAAAAACCAAGGTGACCTAGTGTCCTAGTATAAACAAAGGAAACATACGATGAAACTAACTTAGTAATCTCTTGACATACATTTGAATGAGATCGTGAAACTGATTCTCTTTTCAATTGACTAGAGTCACTAGACTACAATAAATAAAAGAATGTAACTTGTTGTTTATTCTTGCGTGTAGCTTTGTGGTTGGGAATTTCCTTTCAATGCCTAACAACCATTATCGGTGTTTGCTTTTATTCAATACTGGTGCATGACGGTTATTGTTTCATCCTGGTACCGATATATATAGTAGGGTGGGGGAAGATGGGACACCTTTAGCACATAATATCTAAATATCCGGATCGTGTTTTAAACAATTACTAACGGTCAATGGGAGTCATAGTCATATAGTTTCATAATTTTTTGAATGTTCT
Source organism: Ciona robusta (assembly GCF_009617815.1). Lineage (NCBI taxonomy): Eukaryota > Metazoa > Chordata > Ascidiacea > Phlebobranchia > Cionidae > Ciona > Ciona robusta. The sequence continues at coordinate 862,941 of NC_143241.1, read as the reverse complement.
TTGTTTAGTACTAAACGGGACGAGATAATAGAGGCAAAATGTGTCCCATCTTCCCCCACCCTACTGTATATCACGAGGTGATACAACGTTCTGCATGGGCGAATGTAAGGCAATGCATGCAAACTGCCCTTACCCATATTTTAGTGTTGCCAAGCAGTTTTACATCTTAATTCAAACTTGTTTGTAAAAACCTGACGCGGTTGCAATTTTTAAAGTTCAATTGAAGAAAAATGCTACGGCTGCAAAATGTTATTCAGCGATACTTCCTGGAGCGATCAATATATTGATCAATTAAGTTTTTCAAAGTTTTCTATGGTTTGTCAAACTCCCCCCAATAAGGGATGTCCGAACACTTTGTTTTGTACCGGTTTCAGCTGTGTGTGCGTCATGAGACACGAGTAACGGAACACTTGCCGAATAAATGCGACCTCGATTTCATGTGAATTAAAAAGAAAAGTGGGACGGACAGAAAAAATGGAAAGCATGAAATAAAAGAGATTTGCTGCAAGAATGCCACTTGGTAAATTCAACCCAGACTACACGTTGCTTAAACATTAGGTAGGAGGTATTCGTATAATCAAAACATGATTTTTAAAGTTGTTGCTGTTCTTTTGGTTTGTACAGTCGTAAGTACCTCCGCATCGGATCATTTATTTAAAGGTTAGTTCTGTTATAAAACATATAAGCATATACTCAATACGGCTTATATATAATATCAAATTATTCAGAATAGTTACTGTAGGGGGATTGGAACCCTTAATATTGCCTTATATTTTAACACTGATTTTTTTTAATGAAACTCGACCAAGATATTTGGATATTATGTGCTAAAGGTGTCCCATCTTCCCCCACCCTACTGTATCAATGACATAAATCATTTCTCTCTTAGTTCGACAGTGCGTGCGTCGTGGTAAGAACAATCCTGCGTGTTTGAGTTTGTGCCCGGAAGAATGCTCAGCTTTCCAACAATTCAGTGATTGTTTGGTCGATTGCACTCGTAGTGGGCAACAACATAAAACTTGTTTTCGAACGTGTTCTGCAGCGTCTTGTCCAGCGGGTTCGGGTCAGTTGAGTTGCGACCACGCGCGAGTTTGCCATTGTGCCAAGTGCATGAGAGCTCAATGTGTGCCAGGTAATTTAATAAATCAAGGTTCCAACATATTTTGATAAAGTAGAACTTCTTGTTCAATATCTATTCACATACGTGGTAACCAGTAAGCGGGCACGAGGTGTATGAAACAAAACGATCGTGTAACAACTACTGTCGTTGCCTCGCCACATTCATTCGAATTTTAAAAAGTCGCACTTAAGCATTGTGATGCGGATTTTTTATTTGTTTAACCATAACCTCGTCGTTTAATAATTTCTAATTATTTCAGCTCATTTCGGGGATGGCTACCAAACCAAATGCCCCAAAGCTTTCGAAAACCTTCATTGTTAATAATATGTGGACCACAACACCGATAACTTCTCAGACAAAACTACAACATTATTAATATTTGATGGAATGCAATATTCTTCAATAAACCGAAATTTTACGCAGCACGAAAATAAAATGATTTTATAATGGAATATTATTTAGTCTTTTCTAAAACAAGGAAACCAAGGTTAGGGCGCCTGCCTTTAACCCAGAGGTTAGGGAAGTCTTGACACTGGACGAGTGGCAATTACTTTGTTATCATTGTGAGCGAATGCGTACTTGGGCAAACAACTTATCGAATTTGCTCATTTATGAGTTGTCCAAATATTATATAAAAACAAAATTAAACACGAGTACGGAACATATAAGCGTGCACGAGGTTCATGAAACAGAACACCGGTGTTGTAACGACTGTCGTTGCCCCGCCATGTGAGGATAAATGACACACCTTCATTAAACCAATCAATACACAACGCAATAAAAATGAGTCTTTTATTAAAAAAAGCTGTTCAACATACAGCAGAATAATATTTGTCATTCCTTTGATATTTTGTTATTAACAAGTTCTTTAAACGAAGATAAAATCCTGGTTTCACGTTTGTCCCTTTCTATCTTGTTAAAAGATGCCAATGCTCTTTTCTCATCCGCGCTGTAAATCTGGTTTTCCTTCCGAAGTCTCACGGCTTCCATCCTACGATGGCGACTTCCACTCATGACATAACCCTGGTCCTCGAAACTAACAATTTCATCGCTTGTGAGTCCGATTTCACCTGCACGGTAATGAATTGTAATATAAGTATGTAGGTACAAGTATATACTATTGTTATTGCTTGCAAGATTTACTTCGTCAAACTGTTCGCATGAACGGCATTCATAACTCCTAAGCAGCACGATGTGTATGAAACAGAACACCCGTGTGATACTGATAACAACTGTTTTTCGTGCACGCAAGGATAAATAAGTTACATTTATTTATTTACCTCTGCGTGGGATCCTCTTTCCTTCTGACACGAAGGCAGCCATAGCGGCACCTTCACCAGGTAATAAAGCATGCCCGAAACTATAAAAGTATTATCATGTTACTCATAATATATATTAGTAAAGTATATTGATTATGATTGATTAGTTCATATGCAGTTGTTGCATAGTGTTCAAGTATAATGATACACAACTAGTAAACGTATACCTTTTAATCCAAAGTTTACGTATAAATACTTAGCTGGCCGAATTTTTATAACTATATTGTACAAACATCTCGGGATACAAATATAGTGGTGTAACTTTTGAAACGTCATGGTACCCAATACCCATAAGTTCAAATGCTTCAAAGTTTACATAAAATATGTATGTATAATGTCATCAAGCACACAAGTGATATATTAAAATAAATTAAAACATCCTCTGCAAGTGCTGTAGAAATATAAACATAACATTATATATGACATACTTCAATGGTTTAGATGAAGCTCCTTCCAACCCCTCCGGCATGGGCCCAATAACCAAATCATTGGTTTTGGTTTTTTCCTCCTCAAAACCTGTTTCATTCAAACCAACTATGAGAGGATCTGAAATAAATAGGAAGTTACAACAAACATATTAATAATGGCCAGAGTTTCTTTAAATGCCATACAGTGTTTATTTTATTACCCAGTATAATAGTATTATTTGGCTGTATAAGTAGAAAAACAAACACAAGTAAAACAGTAACAAGGACTTTTGATTAACCAAGAACATTGGAAAATACACAAAGCTCGTATTACTAATATATAGTAGGATGGGGGAAGATGGGACACTTTGTAAGTTCAGACTTTTTTTAATTTTCTTTTTACGGACCCCCATATGAAACGCCCGTCAAAGCTGATTATTGTTTTAAAACATTAAAAAAATATGTAATATAGAAACAGTATATTTTGAACAGGTAAAAACTGCGAAATGGTAAGGTGCTAATTTTAAATGTCGCAAAAATAATACTAAAGCCAATGAATTTTTGTAGTTTGCGAGTGTGGACGATTAAACTAGTTTCATAGCTTCATAAAACAACCTTGAATATTTCGTACGTTTGACGTTGTCTCATAAAACTAATTTCAGTTTTGTAAAAAAAACTGAGATATAAGCATGTAGAAAATAGGCAGGGGTCAATATGACTTTAATTTGAAATAAAAAGAACAAAAAAATACTGTTTTCAAGTTATATATATAAAGTTTACATGGCAAAGAAACTAGCACAGCCTGTTAAACTCGGTAGGTTAACTACAAGTTGCAGAATACTGCTAATGTAAATATATTTCAACTAAGTGTCCCATTTTCCCCACATTGTAGTTTTGTATGTTTTCATTGCCAAACTTTAAATGTTTGCTTTTAATTTAGTAATTTGTACCTCAGGGGGTTTTCTACTATAAGGTACTGATATAATAAAACGATAATATTTGGAAAATATATTCGAAATTCAGTCATTTGCACTTGGTGATAATTTATAAGAAGTGGCTTGTGCCAAAAACAGAGTAGTAATACCCAATTTGTGACAAAAATGTAAACTGTATCAATAGTTATTATTCATTTTCTGTTATTACAAGTTCCTATACATTTGTTGGATTCAATATTTATCAATTGATGTTCAACATTACCCATTGTCGTTCAAACAATACCAATTGTTATGCAATAATATAATGTATTAGTAACATGTTAAAAACTATAGCAGTAGGGCAAGAAAATAAATTTTAAATTTGATTTTCAAAGCGTACAGTATTATTTTGTGTTATTTACGTATATTCCTATTTATAAATACACTTAATCATAGGCGCCAAGTTACGGGGTGTTGGGGTGGCATGGCTATATTTCCTCGCTTTTGTATTTCAATTAATTCCCACTATAGCAGGTATAACATTCATAATATATTAGTAACTCATGTTTCACGATATTTGAGCTTACCTTCAATTTTCTTAATCGTTGAAACTTCTTTTTCCTCCCAAACTAAACTCTCTGCACCTGATGAGGAGTCACTTTCTTGTTTCACTTTTTTTCTTTTCGAATGTTTCTTCTTATGCTTTTTCACTCTACATAACACACAAAAATGTTCTTTTTAAAAATATTAAATTTACGAAATGATAATTTTAGGATACTAGTACTTAACATAACAGTTAACTTTAAACTATTTGTAAAATTGTTTACTTTTCTTTGTGTTTTTTCTCTTTTTTCCTTTTTCTCTTTTTTCTTTTCCTTCTCTCTTCTTCTGAATCTGAAATATTTGATTCCGAGCTTGTCTGTTATAAACAAAGACATTTCAATTATACAAGGTGCTTATGAACATAGAAATCTTCAATCACAAGGGAGGAATTAATAGAAGGGATGGTGGCCATGAGTCTTCATTTGTGGAAAACAGTGGATCATCAGACATTTTAACTTTATAACAAGATTGAACATATTTCTAAGAGAGGTTTGTTTTGGTGATCTAGACCACCTTTTTTGTAGAAAACAAGGCTAGTAATAGCCTCGCCTCACTACATCACATATCTGGTTTTCACGCATCGAGTAAAAAAATGTTACAAAACAGGTGAGGTCTGTGATTTTATCTTTGTCTGAATGTTAGATTGGCGATTATGACGTAACACATCTGTTTATAATATAAGCGTAAATTGTCACTGAGTTTGATAAAATAATGTTTAGATAACAATAACATGTGTGTTCGGCGAAAAAAGTGCTGTTTGTTAGAATAACTTTTTTTTACTTCTTGTGTATAGAGTATTTGCTGGTGTTTAGAGTTAAAGGTGTAATACCATCACTAATACAGCACAATGCTTACCAAAGATTCACTTTTTTTCCGCGACCTTTTCTTATTTGCCTTGCCATTATCTGTACACAATATAGAAAATCATAAATTAGTTTTTCATTTGTTTCATTTAAAACCTGTATATTTATAACATGCTGCTAGTGAATACTCAATCTCAATCATTGCAGATAGTCAGTCAACAGTTATGACAAAATCATTTATAACCTAATGAATGGAAAACAGATACCACAAACTAATAAGCTGAGTAAAATAAAATACCAACAGTATTCTTCATATTTCTGCCATACAAAAATTGTTTGACTTTATGTTGCGTTTGTAAGCTACTAATACAACAGACGAACAGCCACAGCATGTTACAAATTTAAAATTTTCCCCAACATTTTTGTAACTACATTCTATTTCAAACTATAAGTACAAGGGTTACAAAGATTAACAAGCATTTACTTTTGCATAGCCAAGAATGCAATTATCAGAATATAAACTCTCCCTTATTCCAAAGAACAGCATTTTTTTACTTTAGGCCAAGATTTCCGTGTGGTCCTGACTGCGGAGCACACCACACGCTCGGGTCAAACATATCTTTGTGTAATGAGTTAGCAGCCATAAAATGGGGAACTAATCACCTAAACTCCCTGGGTGCACCACTGGCGTGGAATAGCCTTTCGCAAGCTATGTTTTAATACTTGTGGTAACTGTTTATACATTGAACAATTTATGTCGCAAAATGCTAATCCCAATCTTGGCAATAATTCTTTTTACTTTAAATCAAAGGTACCTGATGTATTTTTATGATTGTGTTGGTGTGTATGGAGACCTATTTCATCTTCTGAACTGCAGAAAAAATATCAAGATCGTTATTTATCGTTGTGTGGTGAGAATTTGTGGCCGAAGATTAATATTATAACACAGGTGTCTATAATGTTCTGTACGTGCTCTTAAGCAAGTTACCACGTATGTAAATTTGTGGGTCATTTTTTTCCTAATTCTTATGAATTTGGACAGCACATTACTGTTCACTAGAACACAAATACCTTCAATGATGGCATACACGTTTCATAGAACCATACATTAAATGGCATTTTATATTCTCTAATGGTAGAGCACCGACAGTCGTCATATCACGGTCCACGCGTTCTGTTTCATACACGTTGTGCCAGCTTACTAGTAGTTACCATGTACGTTACTTTATTATTGATTTTTTTTGTATGGCAGACACTAGACAACCCATTAGTGACCACTGAGTTAGAGGAATAGAAATATAAGAGTACAGACACCCACACAAGCAAAATAAAGCAAAGATTTTGTGGAACATACTCTGAATCAGGTTGTGAAGGTGAAAGCGCCCACACGGACTCCACTCCTCTCTCGCTTATTTGTGTTCGTTCCTCTCTTCGACTGTTAACAAGTTAAACATAAATTTCAATACAATTATGTATTATGGAAAATAGTTTTTATATATAGGTGTCAGAGTGTCACGCTTTTTGAACAAACTCTGAAATGAAACTGTTGAATGCACTTACATAACATGAAACATAGGGAACCTCATTTGTTCACACACCTAAGAAAAGTTGTCTTACAGTGTTTAGGAATATTTAAAGTAGATTATAAATCAACACATTGTTTTCCATTGCAAGAGATGAGCATAAACATACCTCGATAAGAAATTCGACTCTTGGTCGTCACGTAGCGGGGTGCGAGGTTTTCTATATCTATTACTTCCATGTGAATCCTGAGCTCGAGAATCATCTCTGTGCTGGTAGTAGCTACTCATTATAGACACGATGTAGGTAACGCAAATATATTTCCGTAATCTTGCGTAAAACCATAGTATACTGAAGTAATAGTACGCTAACGAGACCACGGGACCACTTTTCACGCATGAGACCACAGTAACACTTCGCCCGACAGTTCAGCCAGACGGGGCAATATAACATTGCTAGGCAAGTGTCTGTATTTAAATGTATTTAAGCAGTTTTGTATGTTTATATACGAAAAGGATCAGGAAAATTAAATTAAAAATTTATCATAGAGTAGCATGTATACAATGACCTCGCCTCTTTAAACGAAAGTTTTCTGGACGAGCTATTTGGTGATTTACTGACAAGGCAGCACCATATATAAGGATTTCACAAGTAAAATTCTTGATCTGGCAGCTATTCAACCCACTGTAAATATAAAAGATTTCGAAAACAATTCTAATGCAATTATTGACCTGATGGAGAAAGTGGACTGGTTAAAAAAGCCCATATGCAGGCTACCTGTATGTGCTCCAGCAAATCTATGGTCTTGTTAAGAAACACACAAAGACCCAAGAAAAATGATTATTATCATTAAATGGAGGTCCGTAAAAGAAAATTAAAAAGGGTCTTGTCTGACAAAGTGTCCCATCTTCTCCCGCAACCTACTATAATCGTATCATCACGATTTTAAACAAATGTAGATGTTACACCAAAACAATTTATAAACTAATAAATATAATGTCAATCGGCAGCGTACACTATTTCTTTATTCTACATTATGTAGGAACATCCGTTTTATTTAAACATAAAAATAGCGAGTTCGATGGTCGAATCCGCCAAGTTTGCGGACGTGTGTCTGGGCAAGACAATTACTAATCAGCATTAAACGTCTATTTTCACATCTTATGTCTTACATCTCCGGACTTAAATTAAATATAAAATTTATTTACGTATGTTCATACAGAAGGTTTAGAATTAAAACCATGCATTTAGCGAATAATTAAACATAGATTTAATCCAACTGCGATGAATCAGAACGCTTGTATTCTGCTAAAAATGTTGATCGCTAAACTTTTGTAATCAAACACAACACATAATACCGTAGTTTCTTATTTTCAATTTAATTTTAAATGTGCATGTAAATGCCATCCGTCGATGAATTAACCGGCGATCATCGTTTCTTTAATCTTCAAAGTTCAAAGATTCAACTGAAAATCATATAAAAGTGTCTTGACATAACTATGGCTAAAAACAATGTTGTACGTTTGAGTAAGATGAACCAAGTTTTCATTCTCTTTTCCCATTTCATTTGGAAATAAACAAACAATACAGAAATATACCCAGAGCTGCTGCACGCTAAAAATGGTGGCGCCGTTTTTTGATTTTTTTTTGTTTGTTATACTCACTCCAAGTTAAGTTGTTTTTTTCACCCTTTTGTTCGTTTTTACTTGACTGTTTATTTTTACCTTTTCGAGATTGATATTTTGTTTTTGTCATTCCTATTGATTGCAGCTAAATATTCCTGGATATATTTCTTGTATTTACTATTCTATATCCTCTTTTAAGGAGCGTAGATAACTGTTTCACGATTTAAAATATCGGATAGAGTGTGTTAACGATATTTACTTTACCTTACCGTGAATGTGCTGTATAACGGCAATATAGCTACTACAATTGTATAGAAAATTCTGCCTAATATTGGAAGCTACATAATTTTAAATGTTTATATTTATAACTTACATGATAGAAAATCATCTTCATTCATGTCTTCAACTGAAAAGGTAAAACGTTTATTTAAATATAAAACGTGGTTTTACCGGCATCTATATAATATATATATATAAGTCACTAACGAATTTTTTCCAATATTTTCTCATACGAAACAATTTGTTTGTCGTTGCCGCTCGTTCGAGGAAAATCATGATTTGTAAAACTTTGCTTCCCGTATATTATCTTATAAAAGATTCATAATTAGCAACTAAATCTTACGATTTTGAATATTTTTTTGAGTATCGCCAAGGATCCAGCGACGTCTATCCCAGGCAGCATCCGTTGTTTCGGATAGAACGAGCAGTCCTAATACAAGAAAGAGAAGTAGTGCTGACTTATTCATCTGCAAAAATAAATATTAATCACAGCTAGTTGTACAAATGTTGCAACAGAGTAACTCCGCTGTCTTCCAAACAAGGTGATTGTTTTCGCCTTTTGTTCGCCAAACTTGTCAACGCCTTTTTCCAATCTGTTCTTGTAATTTCTCGGTACAGCATATAATTCAACACTTCATCACGTACGAATGTATTGAAGGGTCTAGACAGGAAATATACAGCAATTCCCATCTTCAGCATAAAGTTCTTCATTGGAAATCGGCTGCTATTGTAAATTGGTGTGCGGGCTTTCGTCGCTTCCGTATTGCATTGATTCATCTCTCCAGACATGGGTATCTCTGGTGAAAGAACAGTAATACACATGTATATGTTAATTGTTATGTAAGTGTCTTGTTGTTGCAATCTATTATAAGTTAACTGGTGTACGATTAAGCAAGGATAATAAAAAGGCCGCATATGATTCTATATTTTATGGGTTCAACTCAAAATTGGCGACGAAAACGTTAGTTTATGTCATATTGGGATGAAATCACGCTTATGCAGCAACATAGACATAATATAAAACATACACTGATTGAGGCAAACATAAAATATGGTAACCTAGAAAACATATACATTTATATAGGACAAAAAATAGAAACATTATAGAACTATAAGCACGTTCTAGAAACTACAAACAAAAAACTTAATTTACAAAACAATTAAAGAATATAATGAGGGAAATTTAATTCACTGCACCGTTACCACTGTTATAAAGGTGACATTAAAACATGTAGGTTAACCCAACGGTTAAAACGTCGGTTTAGCATCTGTTGTCTCCCACCACGACAGCAGTTGTTTTTCTGTAATAAAAATAACGTTCGCATTATTAACATGCGGTCTTTTCTAATTGTTTTACGACCAAGAAAAGTTGTTCTGTCTACAACACATATATGCACAAGTTAGGCAACTAAACTGGCGGCTACGCATTCGCTCGAGTTTACGCAATGTGACGAGTATGACCCCTCTGATAACCTTAATTCTAAATAAACCTTTGGTATATAAACCTTTAATTCTAAAGTGTTTCCCCTTATAGTTAGCGACTTCGTTGACAATGACTTCAAGACTGCTTTTGTTTCTTGCGCTTGTGTCTTACGCCGCAAGTGAGTAACCGGTTGGTAACGAATGCTTTACGGTAGAAGGTTTCTTTAACCTGCCATATAAACTGACTTGATTAGGGTGTAGGGTAAAATTGGGCTTGTTTGCATTTTTTCTTTTATAAGATATATACCTCATATTATCTAAAACCTTTAGCACATAATATCTAAAAAAAAACTGATTGTGCTTCAAAAGAATTAGCAACGGTCTATGGGAGTCGTGGGGATACGGTTTTATATCAGTTTGGATATTCTTTGTTTATTACCAAATGAGACAAGAAAATAGAATGAAAGTTTTGAAGTAACCTACTATACACGGACCTGGTTATGTATTTCGTTTCAGGTACTCTTATTTACGAAGACAATTTTGATTATTTCGATTCTTCCAAATGGTTTATCAAAGTTGTATCTAACTCCCACAATAATGAGCTTCAGTATTATACCGATAGAACAGATAATATTCGAGTTGAAGATGGACACTTGGTCATAACACCACTCAAGGAAAAGTAGGTCCCGAAATATCATTGTAATTATTACAAACTTAAAATGCTATGCTGCCATTTCCAAACTTTTTATTGATAGGTAATTTCTACCTCTTTTAAATACAAAGACAGTTTTTACCAACTAATTAAGTGAACTTATGAATATTTTAGTGAACACCTGTTGCAGAATGCATATTTGCATAACTCGTCCACAAAGGACTAATTCTAGCCTTGGTACAAGTTAATAATTCCCTTTTTCTGTCAGCTATGATGACAAACAATATACATCCGGAAGAATTCATAGCAAGTTTGCGTGGAAATATGGACGAGTTGAAGTAAGAGCTAAATCTCCAAATGGATACGGGTTGTGGCCGGCTATCTAGATGATGCCAAGGTTAGTGTAAATACAAAAGTTGCTCCCGTCAATTGTAGAATTGTAGTGTAAAAAAAACAAATAAATGTAACTTGATTTGTCCTTCCGTGGCCGGAAAACGACAACCGTAATAACACGGGTGTTTTGTTTCATACTCCTCGTGCCCGCTTACGAGTAACCGCATAAGCAAATTTGTGGGTAATTTTTTATGTGTATGTATTGTAGGGCTGACAATTTAGTCAACCCATCAGTGGCCACTGGGTTGGGGGTGATGGTATATCTGATGTCGCAGAATAGCTACCTGGCATAACATAAGATTTATAATTACTATAAAATGCAAAAGCTTATAGTAAATCAGTAAGAGCGATAATACAGTAATACACCTAAACATCATATTATATACAATTGCTGTGGATATAGTTTACGATTCATTACAAATTACAATAGAAAAGTTAACCAGGAACAAAACAAATTAAACCAAAAATTTTGCTTGATTTGCGCTGTATATATTTTTATATTACTGTGGGGTAAGATGGTATACTGTTTGTATTTCCGAACCTTTTTTATTAATTAACAGCGCTCTTTTAGATTCGTGAGGATATAGTTATTTAATTCTATCAATATTCTTGATTTACTACCAAATAGGATGAGAAACTAGAATAAACACATGTACCATCTTACCCCACCCTACTATATCTATTAGACACCTCCACTAATTATTCCAGAGACAGTGTGTACGGTGATTGGCCGGAAAGTGGCGAGATCGACATTATGGAAGCGAGAGGACAAGAACTTCATCAGTTTGGTAGCACTATTCACTACGGTATAGTTCATGGCATTCATTACTTGGAAACAAGCGGCGACGTGCAATTACAATGTTCAATCGATCAATATCATGTTTACACTTTGGATTGGACACCAACTGAGTTGGTAAAAAGGATTTCTGGTTTACAACCAATAGGTTACAGGGTTTAAGGCTTGCCGCAGCTGTTATTGTGGCTTGTGTCGTCCTTAGCCAAACACTTGACTGCAACTGTTCCAACCCAGTGGTCACTAATAGTTTGTCTTAATTGTCAGCAATGCAAATTGCTACCAATTATAAATTTGACCAAGCAAACACACATAACAGGATACGACAATTACATAAAAACAAAGACACAACGAACATTTAAAAGTTTGCGTAAAGCAGAGTAAAACACCCAACACACCCTTATACGATTATTCAGTTTAGCTTATTAACATATTGCGATTTTCAGATTTACAGTTTGGATGGAAAACCATATTACAGCCAGAGCCTGGATCGTGTTATAAGTCGCCTGTATAACGAACCTGGTATGTTAAAGGTTTTCATATTTTACTTAAACACAATTAATTATTTTAAATCCTATCTATTTTACTTAAAGTATTTCCTTTCTTATGCCAACTACTATTGTGTTCAAACTTCTTTTTTAAAAGCAGAAAATTGTTACAAAGTCCGAATTAATTACAGGCCAGCCATTTGATCAATACTTCTACATGATATTAAACGTGGCTGTTGGAGGCACGTACTTAGATGACCCAACACCAAGCACCGTGTGGAATTACCCTGATGCTGAGATGTGGGTGGATTACGTCAGAGTTTATTCTGTTGAGGTACACCAAGCATGGTAGGCTGGGGTAATACGGAACATCTATCCCTTTTTCTCCGTCCCATTTGTAACAAAAAATAAAAGTTTAACGTAACCCCACGACTTTAATAGGGCGCTGTTAATTGTTCCAAACACGATGAGGAAATGGGATTTAGGGGAAAGCGGTATCCCGTCTTATACCCACAGTACTAACTACCATTTTATAGTAACTCCACAAAGTTATCGAATTTGGAAACAAATTGAGAATGCCTGTTGACGAAACGCGCTTCTTTATTTAACATAAACAAGTTTACGTTTAATAATAAAGATTCATTATACCAAATCAAAATATAAAATTTTTTTTTAGTATTTTATAAATTAGAAACGATCAAAGTTGAGTGAAATTTGTTTCTAATGGGAAATACCATGCTTTGTCGAAACAGTCGATTTTTTTACTCCAGCGGTTTATTTTCAGGCAATTTTTGTTGAGTCGTTTTGAAAAACTTTAAGGCATTTTTAGGCCACACTTGAGCTTTTCTGCAAATATAGAACTTCTAGTTTTTCGTTGGTATGCCTCTGTAAACGCTTCTGTACTTACTTAATGTTCCTGTTTTTTTTCAATTCAACAGTCCGGTACCCATATGTGGGGCAAGATAGATACCCTTAGCAGATAACATCCAATGTTTCCTATCAATATAGGTATTGTAAAGTCGCGAGGATAATAATATATAATTCTGTAAATATTCTTTGTTTAGTATCAAATGGAACGATAAAACAGAATGAAAACATGCCATTTTTACCCCAGCCTTTATAAGAAATAGCGTATTAAAGAAGTCTATAACTCTATAGACTTACATAGTTATTATATTCAACTTATCTGCTGTTTCTTAGGACGTCCCGAACGGTAGAGATAACAACCTACAACAACCACTTCAATGTGTAGATGGATACGATCACTAAGTGCTTCAGTTATACAAGCACAAAAATGTTACCAAATTAATAGATTAAATTTGCAATAAAACATAATTCAAGTGAAACTTATTATAACTTTGGAAGTACGGATGTTGGCGAGATAAGCAATCCACACAAACGATTGACGTCTGAATCAAACTTTTGTCGTAATTGAAACATTGTTTTTAATTCAATATCATATGATTAATATTAACTTCTAACATTACCTAATTACTGCGTGATTACGGTTTGTCAAAATTCATGAAAACAAACGCTTTTAAGCGACGACAACGTTAACTAGTGTAAGTTTACAATAAACACATGGAACAGGAGTTGTACAAAGCGTATTTACACATATTCTTTACCAATCACCCAACCCTCATACAGTCACCGATGGCGATTGGAAACTGCTGTGTTGATTACTTTTGTTTTGGATCAAGCTGGGTCGACCAATATTGTTAAGAAGATAACTAGAGCTTTGCTCCCTTGTTAAGTTTTGTGAGAAGTTGTAAAATAGCTTGTATTACCTTATTAAATATTCCTTGCAAAAAATATATAAAATTACCCACATAAAATGATTAAAATGTCGCCTGTTCATCGCTTCTAAATTTTGTGTTCAACTTTTTTTCGATACAGAAAACGAATGTTTTTCAAACCTTTAAATTTGTTCCCAAGTTTTCCTTTAAATTAGCAAAATCTATGCATTTTTCCCATACCTACTGTGTTATTTTAGTCACTAATTGCCACTTAATTTGCTTTTTACGTAACAATGGGTTGGATCATGGTCATAGAAATGTTTCCTGGACTCTGAGTTGGAATATTTAGTATTCTGGTTCGTTTTTTCCACTATTCCTCTAAAACAGTGTTTAGAATACTGGATTATAAACCTTCTGTTGGTTTCAGTGTTTTTTATACTACTTCCATTTGCAATGTATAGGTGTTTGGTGCATTTGCAAATGGAAATCGTATAGCAGCCGGTTTCAGACCTGCTCCCACGAATACAACCAGATTTTCTTGTTAAACCTATGTCAATTTTAAGTTTTCAACAATCGTGTTAGGATTTGTACCAGAGATGTCATTTTCTAATTTTCCACTGTATTAAGCAGACGACAACGAACGTGCGAGAAGTATCCGGTATAACAGCAGTGAATGTTTAACAAGTAATCATTATGTGGGGTCAATGGAATAAAAAATTAAATTTTTTGCTACACTGCTATACTTTTATAACTTATAAAACTTGCACAAAAGTTTGTTAATACATTTGTATTAAATATAGACAAGTATTAAGTTTCAAACCACATTTAAACCGTTTAAGAAGACAATAACACACCACGTTGAATTACAACGTGATTATTAATTTAAGATTTGGGAACTCGATAATAATCTATTACATGATTTGCGGTTTCCCTATTCATTTTAAATAACTGGTACATTATACCTTCAATGTTTCACAAATATACTTGGGTTGTCCACATGCTGAAGCAACATGTGTCAATTGGAGCCACATCCTAATATTGTACAGTAGATTTTTGTGCATTTCGTCTTCACTAATATGAGGAGCCTTCTGGTGGCTGGCTCAATTTTGCGTTATTTTTTTCGCACATGAAGTTACGAATTTCAGTAAGCACGTGTTTGATTCTCTTCTCCTTCTTCCAATTAACTAAAAAGGATTTGTCCAACTGAAAAAAGGTATAGTTAGTTAACAGAAACGAAAATATAAATCCTCTTTCAAACATTAAATGTTTTTTTATTTTTCCATTTAAAACAAGGTAACAAATATCAAGTTAATTTAAACAACGATGAATAGGAAACTAGCAGCAAACGACGGTCGGTAAAACATTTAAGGTTAAAACTGACCATTGAGTTAAGGCATTTACCGATAGATATCTCTCCTAAGGACACATACGCCCACAATGGTAGCAAAGACGAGGCGTATTAATTTAATAATAATGTGAAATACAACAGGTTGCAGAAGAACTTTACATTTCCTAATTAACACAACTCACTTCTCCAGCACTTGAAACTTGAGTAAGATTAATCCGCGTAAGGAAGCGAATAGAAGGTGGTTTCTTTGGGTAATCTTCACCGCAAGTCACACGCAGAGTGTAAATCCTGTTTTCAAATTTGGTCTGAAAACAGTAGCCTATTTAATTTGAATAAAAGATTGCTCATATTTTGGTATAAATATTATTTAATCCCTTGAACAGCACAGAAATGTGTGTATCCGACGCTCACAGAGTCAACTTTTTATCTAGTTTCTATTATGGCTAACTTATGCACAGCTTTAGTTCGCGAAGGTGACAGCTTTTTACTACCATTTCTTTACATAGGCAATTTAAGAGGTAAATGTTTACGTGAAATATGTGAATTCTTTAAAAAACAGCTTTAAATGCTTAAACAAACCTTTGCAGGGCCAATAATGGTGCCTCTCCAGTAAGTTAGACTTGAATCGCACTGATTTTCCAGCCCCCAGCTAACCTTTCCACCCCCACCTCCTTGGATACCTTCATCTAATTCCTCCAGTAACACAAAGTTGCGAGGAACCTCTTAAAGAAAAATATTAAATGTTTTTTTTTCAGATAAATGAACAATGTGCTTGTTTAAGGTTGTTTCATTTATCTAGAAAACGACAGTCACTATATACTTTCGAACTTATTAATTGAGATCTGATCTGACGTTGCATTTAATAGGGACCGACAATTGTTGGCGAAATAGGGCCAACATGTCCCTGAAATTATCCCCTTGGCCGAGCTGTTGGTTTCTTTTTACACACTTTGTGCCTGTTAGGCGTTACCACGTAGGTAATTTTTGGGTGATGACACTTTTTTCAGTGATCAGTAAAGTTCCGTAATAAAAAACAATGGGGTACTTGGGGTAAAAAAGGACAACCCCCCTAGCGCGCTCAAAAATCATTTTTATCGCAAACAGCTTTTGTGGGTAAAAAAGACATTCATTTGGCTTATTTTTTTTCCTAACTGTCTTTATAGGTGGTAATTATTTTTTCGGTAAAACACAAATTACTAAATCAAACAAAAAATTGACCAAAACAACTTATTATGAGGTTTCGTAAACTTTTTTTGTGAAAAGGCCTTTCGTGATAAATTTATTATGAATGCAGGTACTTGCTACATATTTAAGTACCTTGCTGCTGGTATATTTTAATTTTAAGTTTTATGATTATTTTATTATTTTTTCTCTTGTTTTTTTTACCCCAAAATCGCCTTATGGGAAGGGGTAAAAAAAACAACTGTGTTTTTTTTTGTTTTTTATTTTTTCTTTCCCAGCCAATATAACTTTGTGATAAAATTAATTTTAAAGTTATGTATGTAAATTATTTTAATTTAATTAATGATTTAATTGATTTTAAAGGTATCCAAGTATCAAAAACAGATATTTTACAGCTTTGCCTACATTTTCTAATAATGTAATTGATGTTTAGGGTTAATACTGTTTAGTTACAGGTCATTTTTATGGTTATGTTGCTGAATTTAGTTTGTATAAAGTCAAGATGTCATTTTATATTTTCAAAAGCCTTTATAATTTAGTTAAATCAAGTGCAATGCTCCGATTACTTCTGGTGCTTTATATAGGTTATGGAACTTATGGGCTTTGTTTCAGGTCTAATAAATGTTATTATAGAAAAAGTTGAGGTTTCTGAGAAAATATAGACTGCATAATACCGAAGTTGTATGACTAATATTTGTATTATTACCCTGTACTTTTATTATTAATTTTTTTCTTTTAGATAAAGTTAAGTTGCTTTTGAAAACATTGTTTTTTATTGCCCCGCTAATGTTTTTTACCCCAAATCCTGGGGAATAAAAAACAGCAAAAAATTTCAAATAAAATTTTAAGTAATCATAGAAATCCTACAATCTTTTTTGGACATCAAGGTATGATGAATACTGTTCCTCCAGACTAAAATATTTTATTTTAGTTGATTACTTGGGGAGAAAATCGAAAGTTTATGTTTTCTGTTTTTATTACCCCACTTGACTGTATATATATTTTTGTATTCAAGCAATTTTAATGGTAACCCCCTTATTTTTCCTCTAGCTGCACCACTGGATAAAAGTTACGAACAAATTTGACCGATTTTCATCAAGAACCTTACACTTCAACCACCTAAATTATGTGAATTTCAACAAAGATATTAAACATCTTTTTTCCAACATGTTTTGGTATTCAAATGTCATTCTATCCAACAACAACAACTTACCAACACACTGTGATTGAGCCATTACTTTGTTATTCACCACCTGATCTTAGTTTCTTGATAGAATATTGTGGTCAGGATCAGGAATAAATTTCACATAAATGGCGACTATAGTTTGATGGACCACTATCTTTAAATCAAGCAATCGTAATGAAATGTTTACACGACACCTTAACAAATATTCAATGGGATTAGAATTTTAAATGTTAACAATTTAAAAATAAACCAACACAAACATGGTAATACTGCTGCTGGTGACCAGTGAAAATTTTTGATTCAAAATGTTCCTAACGTCTTCCTGATATCCCGCTGTATAATTTTTTTTCGAAAAAACTTGGGCATTCGTGTCGAAAATTAACTTTGAAAATGCGCGAAACATGCTTCGTCACCGTAGATTGCCTGACTTGCATAAGGTTAAAAAAAATTAAATTGCTAGTACAGGGAGACAAAGGAACATTTTGAGACAAAAATTTTTACTGGTCACCAGCGGCAGTATTACCGCAAACATATCACGTACTGATCATCAGCAACATTATTTCAGTATCGTGCATATTTTATTAAGATTAGACAATAAAACACGATTAAGACGAACCATCAACTTTATAAAAACATTTAAACAATTGCTTTTGGGATGCCTGCAAAAAAAATTGTGCACCCCAGTTAACAAAGACAATAAATAATCGACACCAATGCCTACAATAATATGAGTAACCTAATTAACCAACAAAAGTTAGGCACCTATAAACCGCTTGCACATTCGAATTTGACAAATTCTTTAATTAATTTCCAAATCGACTTAAACAAAACTGTAACTGGTTATTAACTTTGAACGCGTCCAAGTAAAAATAAGCATTTTTGACAACCATATTATAATTATCTTTTGGTGGGAAAGAACTCTTTTTTATTTCTGTGGATAGGACTTCGTTTATATGATATCTATGTTAGTTAATAAGGTAGCATAGAAAACCTAAAAATGTTTTACAGTAACAGGGAAATAATGAATTTTTTTGGTTTTGTTAACGAACAGGTGAACACAGATACATCGCATTGCTACATATCGATCATACAGTTAGAGAACAAATATTTCCGTGTTGTTTATTTCGTTACGCATATATACCACTGGGTATACAAATGAATTTGAAAAAAAACACATTAGTTTACAAATAAAGACATTCCGAGTATTAAAAAGTTCAACAGGGTATATAATACTGTGGGATAAGATGGACTCCTTTAGCATATAATATGCCATATTTTTATGGTACTGATTTGAACAATTAACAACGATCTTTTAGAGATGCGGGGTTATGGTTATTCAATTCTTAAAATATTGTTTGTTTGCTACAAAATAGTCGATGAAGAAAATGTTCCATCTAACCCCCTTCAGTAAGAAAAAGTCAAATCGTTTGAAGAAAGCCAACGGAAATTCTGCAGCATTGGTGCATTGATCTCTCTGGCGACAACTATGGTGAAAGCAACTTCGTTTCCACAATGATTTCTGGCTCGTGTTCATCATTACTCCTTGTCCTATGCATGACAAACACTTCTTCTTTGTTATCGTGTGGTTGGTATATACGAGATGAACATGGGGGTTGTTGTGTTGTGGAGGTTTCTGAGAACTAAAAAAGAAGATACATAGTAGGGTATATGGGTAAGATGGAACCCTGCTTTTATATTCTCTATTGTTTTTAACTACTTAAAAAAAGTTTTTTGAGTATTTAACTGTTAAAAACACGATTATGAAATGTAGGATATTTTGTGGTAACGGTATCATTTTACCCCACATTACTATATATAGGGCTTTACGCTGATGTATAGAGATAGAACATAAAGCATTAGTTGAATGTTTTTTCCTTGTTTACAGAAAATTTGTTTTGTTAAATCGTAGCACAGATAATGTACTGTCATACTGTTTATATTTTCTATAGAAAAATGAAGTAATGAATATAACTTAGTTATTCCTGCGTGGCGGGAAATCGACAATAGTTCTGTTTGAATAAATGAATGAATGAAATTTATTTCGTCTCTTCGGTCACGATAACGAAGAACAAGAGTGGCTACAAAGGCGAAAAGACGGGTTGTAACGGTAAAACAACAGTTTTTAAAACCCGTTTATTGATAAAAAAAGAAAGAAATAATGTTTTGGATAAAAGGCGTGACCGTTACACCCTACAGACGTTTCATATACCTCGTGCCCGTTTACGAGTTACCGCGTATGTAACTTTATTTTTAAAAATAACAAGAGATTCTTTGCGTCCACTTAACACAAATGGACAGAACATAGTAACTGACAAAACACTTTCAACTTACTCTTGCTGAAGTTGTTTTCCAAGCTCTGATTTCGCCCAATCTTTGTCGAAATGTGTTTGATCGATTGGTGGACGAATTGGCCGATCCACCAAACTGCCGGTTGCGACAAAATACAAGGCGGGCCTTGCTGAAGCGTCGGAAGAACCGGGATCCTTAATATGGTAATACCAATATAATACGATGCCTTGAGGAAGTTAATCGACTACTACATAACCCAAAAGTATATATATATGGATTTGGAAGTTTTATAAAAAGTCAAAGTATATAGGGGCCTAATTTTTTCCGGTAGACTTTTGTTTCTAACTAATGACTTGTAGTCGAATGTTTGTGCATGTGTGTGTTTTATATGAAAGCTATTTACTGACCATTGGGTTGAAGCAATGACAATTTAGTGTAGTAACACTTACGCCAACTATAGAGTGGTATAGCACCGAAATTGGTTATACTCTGTGTTGTAAATAAGTGGATGCTTGAACCAATGCAGCCACGGTGTTCACAACAACGGTTAAGCCATATATTTAAACGGCCAGTTAACATCACATTAGATATAATAGGCTTAGGTGGGATGAGACATGTTTTTCATCGTTTCATTAGGTAATAAACAAATATTATTACCAGATTAAATAACCGTTATTCGTAACTCTGCTGATAGAGCGTTTGGGTATTGTGCGCCAAGGGTTTCTCATCTGACCCATGAGAACTATATAATACACCATGAACACCTACCAAGGAAAGTGTAAAGCACAGGGTTGATCATGCTGTTCAAATACACCAACACGATGGTTACGTTTTCTATTAAGGTGCAAGTCTCGCCCGAATACGGAAGCTCAGCGAACTTGGCTAACAGGACGATGTTGTAAGGTAGCCAACATAACAAAAACATCAGAACAAGAGATACCTGCGTAAAACAGAGCCTTCAGATGTGTGTGTATGTAATCTACTTTATCCTTGCGTGGCTGGTAAACCACAGTCGTTATAACACAGGCTTCTTTGAGCACGTTGGTGGTCATATAGATCCTTTTGCGTCAAACAGTTGGTCTTGTTTTTGTTCTTTGCCTTTATTTTTTGCACATATCTCAGATTTTAATTATCGCATTCATTTTTTAATCTCTTGATTGAAATCAAAACATAAATTCATAAATTTTAGAATAGACTTTCGGATTTAAAACCGCAAAATTAGCAAATAATTAACAATTACTTTATTGTTTGATTCAAAGTGTAATTTTAAATTAGTAAAAAAAAATAAATACAAAATATTTGTTTCGCTGGAGGATCAAACAGGTGACATTATAATCTGTTTCCACAGGCTTAACTATTAAAGCCATGTCCAGACCTTCAATCTGTCGAAACAGCCGTTATACTGTCTGGAAACGGATGTAGACAACGATTGAGGGTATAACAAATTATTACTTGATAGTATCAATAACCTAAACGTGATAAATTAAGAACCGCGGATCAATATTCTTACCACAATAATCGTCACTCTTGATTTCTGGGTTATCCCTGGATATTTTTTGCTCCCCGAACTATTTGATCTTGTTGAGAACTGAAACGAGCTAAACAACCGGGCACGAGGTGTCGCACATGAGCTCTTTCTTCTCCCAGCCCTCCTATATTTATTTAAATATTAGATTCCTGATAAAATGGTAATGATTGGTTTAACATATGCACAGGATTGAAAAATAGAAACTTTCTTCTAATTATAGTAATAATATGTGAAACAAAATCAAAACATCTTTCTCGTTGTTGTACCTGTTAGCCGAGCTGACGGCAGGATGGAATACCCGCCATGTAATTAAACTGTAGCAAACAGTCATGACGATGAAAGGCAGTAGAAAAGCGAACACGAAATGCATTCCCGCCCAAATCTTCATGGACACCCAAGGTTCGTTCGCACACGCCATCGGCTGTAATATTAAACCAAATAACATTTGTTCGGTAAAATTTCTTTTTCATTATATATGTATAATAGAGACCATTCTCCTTTACCGCTCCATTTTGTAGTTAAAAAAAGAATATTTAACGAATCATATAACCGTAGCCCCACGAGATCTTTGTTATTCGTTAAAATCATGATCAAAAAACAAAGGTTTTCAACTCACATTCGCTTCGGCCGTTTTTTGAAGTTCCACTGTTGTTTCTTGGCTCATTTCATTCATGACCTGAATTTGAACATGTTTGCTCGAAATTTACTTTTCAAAACACAAACTTCATACTCACATTCATAAACTCCTCGTAATCGACGTAATCTGAAACAAGAAAATTTACAAATAAAACAAACTGTAATAGGTTGGGTTAACATGGTACATGTGTTCATTTTACCTAATTGTACAAATGTACAACATGGTAGTAAATAAAAAATATCTACAAAATTATTTAGCCGCATTTTCCCGCGACTTTAAAAGAACGTTGTCATTTGTTTAAACATCTTATTTAAACTTGCGTGGAAGGCCAACCAAAGTTTACAATAACAAAGGCTTATATCGTATATGGTAGCTCCCACAGGTTACGAAGGAGTTGTTAATTAAAGTTACGCAGCGAGGATAGTTTAGCGCGCAAATAATGTTAAAAGGTGAGGGACGCAGTGGTTGGCGCGCCTTCCTCTAACCCGGAGGTTTATAGTTCACATTTTGTGGGAGTATGTGTCATTTGAAATGAAACTTAACGAAATTGTTGCAACTCAGTGGTAACTATAGCAGATTGTCTAAATTGTCAGCCATACACAACAACAATCACCAACGAAGTTATACATACGAGGTAACTGGTAAGCGGGAACGAGGTGTGTATTAATTATAACACCCGTGTTACAACGACTGTCGTTGCCCGGCTACACGAGCACAAATATCTTTCATTCATTTAACTAAAAACAAATGCTTTGCCAAATTATTCCCGATGGCCGAGTAGGTATCACTTGCCTGTTGAATTATTGACGCCATGGTGTTGTTGAAACTCCTCAGCACTTCGTGGGAACATGTACGTACATTTACAATGCTTTACATCTGACCAAACGAACAGGGGTATAGAAACCGCAATAGCCAAAGCCCATACCTGTAATACAACAAGGGCGAGGTTGTTTTTATAATACTGTAGCAGGGTGAGAGGTTTGCATTGTATGTTCTCGTCCAATTTGGTAGTAAACAAAGAATATTTATAGAATTTTATAAAGGTTAATCAAGACTCTACAAGAGCGTTCAATCAGCAAATATGAGATACAGGTGCCAAAAGTATACAGAATGGCCCATATAACCATCTCCCATCGGTGCTATCTGTATATACCATATATTACCCCACCTAATAACTATATAATCCCACTCTAAAACATATAGAGTATTTTAATAAAGTTTATATAAATTAATCTAAATTATACCCACTGTTGCTAGTTTTATAAAGAAAAAGTGCATGTTACAAATCAACAAATAAACAGTAATATTTATTAAAACATATATTTAATGCAAAACTCACAGCAAGCGTTATAAGAACAGCATTTCCATGAGTTCGTAGCCTCCGCCAAGGCGCGGACACAGGATGCACGATTGCAGCATAGCGGTCAAAACTCATTACCTACAAATATCAGTTTGTTTTACAGTTATCGTAGCTCAAAGGATACGAAAAGCTCGTCGTTGCTACCATTGTGGGCGTGTGTGTTATGAGGCAAGACAGTAAATGGCTATCTCTTTAAGCCAATGGTTAATAATGGGATTGTCCAAATTGTTGGCCAGTATAAAAACAGTCACCTACTGAGCTACATACGTGGTCACATGTAAACGGGAGAAGAGTGAAACCGAACACTCTGTGTTATAACGTTTCTCGTTGTCCGCCACACGAAGTTAGCTTAAGTGACCCCATTCATTCATTTATTCATTCATTTATATTGTTTTAGGCAAATAGATGTTTTGTATATGTTTAAACAAATGTTTTGTTTTAACAACATCGTAGCCTTACCGTTAAAAAGAAGATGCCGGCATAGTAGTTGAGCATAAACACCGCTTGTTGTAAATGACAAAGGAAATGAGGAAGATTCCATGAACCAGATAACGATTCGGATGCTTTGAATGGTAACATGGCTAGGAAGAGTGAATCAGCGATGGCTAGCTGTAGAACATACCTGGTGAAAAAGACGGGATTAAACCTTAAAAAATGTCACGTATTTATCTTCGCGTGGCGATGCAACAATCTCTATTTTTATTTTCGCATAATTTCCTTCTCTGCGTTGTTTACATGATATAATTTTTGCTGTTGTTTTCGAAGTGTTGTGATGATTTTATTGTGATGATGGTGGTTACCGAGGTCCCAGGTATGATGCGTGTTTTCAGTTATATTTATTTATACAATAAACCCATTAATAATATAATGACATATATTTTACCAAATATAAACCCACCAATGAGAAATGCTTTTCTTAAAATCTTGCAGCATAATAATCACGAACATTGCAATGGCGTTGAATATTAACCCGCAGAGGGCGATAGAGATCTGAAGTGCAGGCAACCACTTTGGGCCAGCAGGAACGGCAGAGCATTCATCATTTTGTGGGAGACTTCCCAAATTGTATTCACTGAAATTTTCTGAAAATATAAATACGCTTACGAGTTACCACGTATGTAACTTTGTGGGAGAGAAGCTAAAAGTACCAATAACTCAAGCTAATCGGCAGAATGTTAGCACAAACTTGCAAAACTAGTTGCAAATGACATCAACAGGCATTTTATATATCTAAATAATGGTTTAATGTAAGAATTGACGTGTATAATATATAGTAGCGTGGGGAAATATAAGGCGCGCTTTCATTCTCATTTCTGGTCTCATTCAGTTGTAAACAAAGAATGTTAAAAGAATTATAAAACCGTAGATCCGCAAATTCTAAAAGAGCGTTGTTAATTGTAAAAAATACGAATAGGAAAAATGGGTTTGAGGCCCTACACCTACAACAGCCGTTTTATTCCATAATGCTATGTATCAAAAACGTAGCCTATGTTTTTATATAGATGCAGCCATGCGGTCATATTTGTAAAATCGTCGTTAAATTAAAGTCTGTAGTTTGGTTAGTGAACTCATATATTATACAGTGGGGTGGGGCAAGATGGGACACCTTTTCGTTTGGTTTTCTCTTTTCATTTGGTAGTAAACAAAGAAATTCAATGAATTATAAAACTGTATCTTCACGACTTCCACAGACCGTTGTTAATTGTTTAAAACACGATCAGGATATGTGGATATTAAGTGTTAAAGATGTCCCATCTTCCCCCAATCTACTACAACAGCAACATCCACTATTAAGGAAGAACCGCATAAAGCTTCAATCAAAACAAGCAGGATGCATCAAACCTCCGTGGTTGCTTTTCCAATTATTTTACTGAGAGTGTTGCTTCCCGTCGACACTGGCGTATATACTGTTGTTTATAATATGCAAATATTGTTTTTAAAACTATTGTTCGTAAAGTAGTGAAAGATCGAATTAAGCATACACAATACTTTTTAAATGTTAACAAAACGTAGCGCTTTATTAATATCAATATCCCGATAAAGTAAAAGATTTGTTATTTAGCGACTTCACACATCTGATACTATGGAGTAAGTTAGATGATGTTACGTGCATATAAAACCGGAACACTTAACGTTGTGATATCAATACTACAGGAGTTTACCTTTATGTAAATAACTACCGTATTTCAAAACCTATATATTGTAACAAACTTGTCACAATCAGAGCTTTTATTATGTCGGTATTCTAGGCAGCGGTTTACAACGGACCGCTCGCTAGCGTGTCCAAAATATAATGACCGAGAAAACTAAGGTTATTCAGATTCCAGACTATATAGAACCCGGATGTCCGCTAGATGCAACTCAAACCGCACACAGACACAACAAAGAATACCTTACAACAACGAATATACGTTACAACAACGAATACGTTACACTACAAGAAATACGTTACAATATCATGAATAAATGAATCCAACTTATTTATGTGCATGGAGGGACAACGATAGCCGTTTGGTTAAAGGTACTATAGCAAGTATATTACGTTTGGTTAAAGGTACTATAGCAAGTATAGACTTCATATATATATAGCTAAGCCATATATTAAACAGTATAATCACTATATACATTATATAATTGCTTACTGGTTAGCTGCAGAATATCCTCAAGTGTGTAACTCCCGTCTAATAATGAAATATTCCGCAAAAAGTTGAAAGCATAAAGCCCGTTATTTACTGTAACAGCCACCATGCTTATCCTTGCTATGTATCTAACAGCGACAGCATCGAAAATATTGTCATGTATAATGCAGTTTAATATTTATGCACAAGCGAGCTATAGTATTGTGTCCATGCGATGCTGAAACTACAGTAATTCTAAACCGTTTAACTTTTGTCCCATGAATGCATTGTTATCAAATAATAGTTGACAGTTTTGCTAAATATTTCGGACGATCCACGCTCTGTGTTGATCGTTTTCCGCGTAAACTTTGCAATTGTTCCCCTTTGGCTTTATACAAAGTAACATAAAACATAAATAATTATGGTTGCAACATTTGCAACTACTCAACAACCGAGCAGTAAATATATGCAACGTAATGGGTGTCTATTGTACTGTGGGGTAAGATGGGATACCGTTAGCACATAACTTACAACTTATTAACTGTGTTTGAACATTTAAAAACGCTTTTCGTAGGGCTTCACCTACATAATTCTGTAAATAGACCTTGTTCACCACCAATTAGGATAAAAAAAGAGACTAAAGTACCCCATCTTACCCCACAGTATTGTACCCACAAATAACACGTATAATAATAATATAACTTACCGTGACTTGGTTGGTAGTATTCATAACTTATTGGTTCGTTCATTGTTCAAAGTTTCAAAACCTATTGTCATAAATTTCCGAAAAACTTTTTTCACTACGTTTAAATCGTTGTCTATAATTAATTACAATGGCATTGTAGTTACTATATGCACTGCCTCGCCACTAAATGAGGAAATACTCAATTCAAAGAAATCGTTGTTGACTACTAGTAACATCAGTAAGCGGGCCTTGTTGCAATAATGGTGTAAACAAGGTGTTGGAAGCAAACAACGTTGTTAAATAGATCCTCACATGAACTGTATATCGTCTATATAGATATGCATTGATATATTTCCTTGATTGCCGGATGAATAGGATATGTAGGCGTAAATAAACCCATCCGTACTTTAAAATAATAAAGTTACGTAAACCTCATGTCGTTGCCCTGATTGCAATATTTAGACTTTGGTTTTATTTATAGTGTTAACCTATCGTTTTACGCAGAGCACGAAGTGGGATTCCACTGTTAAAAGTTCTCAATTAATTTAATTAAATTATCCTGATATAATATCGAACCATCAATTGTCGTTGAAGCCGTTTACCAAATTCTTACAAGTTACGATTAGAATAGTAGGGTGGGGTAAGACGAGACATGTTTTAATGCCATTTAACGTCTGACTTGGTAATAAACTAAGAATATTTACAGTTTTGAATACTGAAGGCTCAAAATATAGCAAAACAAGTTTTCAAACTAGTAAAGCGCTGGTCATGTGACTAAAAACAGCAACAATATCTTTGACTTACATATTATAATGGGTGAGATCTGTACGTTTTGTAAATGTGGTGTTAAGAAAAGTTGAACTATTGTGTTATATTAGGTTTATTGGAAATGTTGATTCATTGATTAAAGAGTTTGAACGACATTCGGTTGAACATAGCAGTCGTCCCATCAACTGCATGAACTTACCGATACAATTTGCATTACCACATTGTCATAAAGCAAAATGATAATAAGATGCAAAGGTGTGGCTGCCTAATATTAAAACGCCTATGTATAAAAAATAGATATGCTGCATGAATTTCTATGTCGAAAATATTTTTCACTGGATAGTTTGATTTCAGGAAATAATTAGGAACATCTACCATGCATGAAAGTTTATTCAAAATAAATCACCGCCACATTAGGAGGGGACCATATTCTCAGCAATTAAGTAACTGCAACGTTGTATGATCATACATCCTACGTTCACAACCACAAGGCTGACATAGAGCATTAGGATGGTCATCACACAGAATTAAACAAAGATCTAAACAACGTTGTGAGGAGTCGTATGGTGTGGGGGGTGGATCGAAGCAATCTAAAGGAATATTTATGTTGTTAAAACTTTCATTTAAGTAGTTTTACCTAGTAGATGTTTTATTGACAGTCATTCTACTGCTAATTTCCTGCCCTTTGTTGTTTTGTTGAATTAGATTTTCATCCTTGTATTCGAAGAGATAAATACTTAAGTAATATTATATCATATTTCAATTTTTCAACAACAATCAATAGTAAATATAAAGATAATATCTTTTCCATCTTGGTGTTCATTATAAAAGTTACAACTAACAGAAGTTCTGTAGAAACCATGGTTATGGTAAGAATTTCAACAGCTTGCCATACTGTGTTTAAAAGTCGCTGCTTCTTTTAAAAAAAATTTCAGTAAAATCTAATCAAAAAATATTTACCCACAAAGTTAAATATGTGGTAACTTGTAACCAGACACGAGGTGTATGAAACAGAACACCTGTGTTGCTACTACTCTCTTTGCCCTACTACATAACAATAAATAAGTTACTTTCATTCAAAACACGAACCATTAGGCAAGCAAGCATGCCGATGTATCTCAGTTCCATTAACAAAGAACTTAAAGTTACAACCCCCACAGTAATTCTCCTGGCACACAGCGTTCGGGTGGGCGGGGCATCTTGCGCGGGAGCATGGGAGTTCAGAACATGCTGCTTGGGGTTGGTTGGGAAGGCAACGAACTAAAATATATTTCCATGTTATTTTTGGACAAAATAAATATTAATAGTCAGACAAAGCAGTTTCAACACAGAGGTAGCTTGATTGCCTGTTACCCAGAGGTTATGGGTTCAAGGCTCGTCGTTGCTATTGTTGAGGCATTTGTGTCATTGGACAAGACACAAAGTCACATAAACAAACTTTGTAAAGAGTAAACAGAACTTTTGCCCATATTTGCCGCATCGGCATCCAACAGATTCTTTACTATTCCAAGAGAATGGCAGCAGTGGTGCAACCCCAAAAACATATTTTGCTTTTTTAGATATTTTAAAAAGTACAAATATATTTGGGAGCCATCTTCTCTAATGTCTATGGTTTGTTGTAATAATTAATATACCTGAACATTGAGTGTTGATAGCTGGATACCATTCCCCATTGCTTCCACAAGTTGAATAATTTGTTCCAAACATATCTTGGTTTGATGGGCATTGAAAGTTACAAACAGATCCTCGGTTGTTACCATTTGTACAGGATGATGTGTAAACCACGTTTGTTGGTAAGGCTGGGCATTGAACTGTGGAACAAGCAATGTACAAACGTATGTAACTTAACTATTTATGATACGCAGGATACAGATAATTGGATTTAGGTTTACACTATTCCAGACCCCGCCACCATGGAAAAGTGGTCAACATACATAAACATTGAAAAGTTACCCGTAAGTTGCAAAGCTTATGCTGGGTGAAAACCCTAACTGTTTCTATGCAAAAATTTATTAATATCAATCCTTAGCTGTTACATTATTAACATTGAATTGGGAAAGACTGATCATTGCACTTTCACCACTGTGTTATTAATGTTGATTTTAAGACCACTTTGTGAGATGTTGAATCGTTTACGCATTTATTCTGGGTAATCATAGCAAGTCATTGGTGCCCTGTTTTATCAGGGCATGCTCGTATACCTTACGTACCCACGTTAGGTGCCTATATATTGTCAGCCATGCTTACAATAAATAAAAACTCATCAAAAAATAAAACTTATGTGCAAGAAAAATCAACCCCTAAATTCCATTTATTACATTCATTCGTAAACATTGAAGCATTGTATTGAATATTGTTGAAAAACTTGTGCGAAACACCAACCTATGCATGTAACTTGTTGCAAGGTATTATAATCATAGAACCTTGGGTTGCAGCCACACATCTTACACACTGCACGTGGGTGACCATTACATGTTGCGACTCCACAAGTGTCCGGACATCTAAGATCCCTTACGAGAGGACAACTTCGGTCTAAAAAAATATGCACATTACCAGAAATATCACCCACAAAGTTATATACCTGGTAACTTGTAAATAGACACGAGGTTTTAAACCCGTGTGATAACGACTATCGGTGCCCTGTCACACAAGGATAAATAAGTTCCATTAATTTGTTAAATTTAAATAACCCACGTCCCACAACACTCTCTTTCTTAGTTATAGTTTAAACATGGAAGTTAGAATAAATACAACACTGCGGCTATAATATATGAACCAAATTTTAAACCATTAAAATAATTAGATCCAGAAATAACTACCTTGTATAATACATTCCTGACGTGACTTTTCAGTCCCGTTAACAAAGAACTTAAAGTTGCACCCCCCACAGTAATTATCCTGGCACACAGCGTTGGATAAAATCGGACATCTTGCGTTTCCACAAGGGGGGGCGAAACAACGAACCACTGGCACACCCGGTAAACAACGAACTGAAAATTTAACAAACTTTTAGGTAATATTATTAAATGATGTCCTTAATTAACTTAAGGTAGTATCAGACAACTATCGTCTATCAATATCAAGTAGAAAAGTCTGTAATTACTAAAAAATTATAACGAAACACCTGTGTTATAACAACTGTCGTTTCTCCAACACGTAAGGATAAAGTGAGTTATATTTAATTATTCATGAATTAGTTCTTTAGATTTTTATATTTTTTAATGTATGGCTGACAACTTAGACAATTCTTTAGATTAGGGTCATCAGATTCTCGTTATAGGGAAAGCCCCGTTCACTTTTGCAAGGCCAAGAGGAATTTAAATTTCTAAACAAGCAGTACCTGAACATTGAGTGTTGATAGCTGGATACCATTCCCCATTTCTTCCACAAGTTGAATAATTTGTTCCAAACATATCCTGGTTTGGTGGGCATTGAAAGTTACAAACAGATCCTTGGTTGTTACCATTTGTACAAAATGTTGAATAAACCACGTTTGTTGGTAAGACTGGGCATTGAACTGAAATATTGTTATAAGAAGAGTTTGTATTGTAAAAAATGCCATCACTTATTAATTTTGTAAATGGGTCTGAGGGTCTGGCACCATGGTAAGCAGTGGCACGTCTGCCTCCAGCTAAAAGGATATGGATTCGACGCACGTCGATGCCACTATTATGAACGTGTCCTCAGGCAAGACACTTAACGGAAATTGAGCAACTCAGTGGTCACGGGTCACCAATGAGTTTTTTTCCCTTAAGCCGCACATTAAAACAATTGGCCACAAAGTTAGATAGACAGTAAGTCGGTAACTTGTAAGCGGGCACAAGGTGTGTGGAACCAAAGACTTTCTTGTCTAAGTTACATTGATTTCTTCATGCCTAATAACAAAAGTGACTATATAAAAATGTACCATCTTACCACTGGGCACACAATATGTGGAAGAAGGCGACAAAACCCAATGTCCGTTTGCCTGGCATGTAGTTTGGGAAATCCCACCATTGTTAATTTGTTGACCACTAGGGCAGTAAATATTACATACTGAACCTATTACGTTGTTATTCGTGCACGAATAGCTGTATGGAACAGGGTTGCTAAATTGAGGGCAATGAGTGAAAGTACCTGTTCAAAATCTTGTGTTTAATGTTTAACACAACTTTTATCTATATCTTAAACCAAACGGCAGTCGTTAAAACAAGCCAAGGATAAAAACTGTGAAAAATAATGTCAGTTAAATGCGTGGTTGTTGAATCAATTAGAGAAAATCTATCCTTTGTAGTTTGCAGAACTTTTCTCTTAATTAAAATTAATTATAGTTTGGTTTGCAATAATATATGTACGATGCATGTAAACTCAACATAACAGTGCGTAAGTGGCAACATGCATTTGTAAAGAATTCTCTGTAACATTGACAGTTTAGGCCGGCGGGAAGTGTTAGGAATTGTAGGGGGGTTTACGGGTTTTCATTACCACCTGGCAAAAAATTAAACAGCCGAGAAAAATTATACTCGAATTAATTGCTAAAACTTAAATAAACTAAGAACCACAAAGCACATACCGGTACGTCTGCATCCTGTTGGGACATTGCTACGTGAAGGGCTCCACTGACCACCGGACATACATTGCGAGAATCGTATACCATAATGAGTGTAGCCCGGTTGACAATAAACAATGCAAATGGTACCAAGTGCATTGCTTTTACTAAAACATTGGTGGCGGAAAGTCACAAACTCAGTTGGCCTTACAAAAGGGGGGC
Organism: Ciona robusta; assembly: GCF_009617815.1. Taxonomy (NCBI): domain Eukaryota; kingdom Metazoa; phylum Chordata; class Ascidiacea; order Phlebobranchia; family Cionidae; genus Ciona; species Ciona robusta. The sequence continues at coordinate 830,515 of NC_143241.1, read as the reverse complement.
AATGCGAAGAAGCTGCAATATAACAAGAGAGTTGAGCGCATAAATAGTTATTTTAGCAGAGTCAGCATATTAACAAAGTATATAGTTCGGTGGGGTAAAGTGGGATGTAGTTAGCATCTAAAATCCATATTTTCAAACCGTGCTATTAACAAATCGGCGGGATACGGGTATATATATTTCTGTAAATAATATTTTTACTACCAATTGAGCAAATAAGAAAACAAAAACTTCCCGTTTAAATTCGTCCCTACTATAAGCCTCCGCTCTAACGATTATTTCATCCAAACATTAAAAATCCGCATGTGTAAATAAAGTAAATAACTCACATGCTTTTAAAAAAGTAATTACTTGATATTTATGGCGCGTTGATTTCTTAGTTAAACCAATATAGTAGGGTGGGGGAAGATGGGACACCTTTCATTTCATTTTCTGGTCCAATTTGGTGTTCGAATAACACTCAAAGAATTTCGAAACTTATCGTCACAACTTTTATAGACCGTTGTTAGTTGTTTAAAATACTATTAATATATTTAGATATTACGAGCTAAGTCTCCCGCTTTCCCCATCCTACTATATTTAGTATGGTGGGGGAAATTGGGACACTTAAATACATTTGTGCCAGTATTTTAACACAGATTTTTAATAGTTAACAACGGCAATCGGCTTCGGTGCGAGCATCAATCGTAAGAACACTCTCCAATAATCCTGGAATAACATGCAGCAAAATAATGTTAGTTCAATTTTAAAATATTACCTCCTGGCAGATATGCTGCTGATATCGAAACAAAGCTTGCAAATATAAGATACTCTAAAAACCTCATGACGGTTCCTTTAAAACTTATACCTATATACTGTGGGATAAGATATATTGTGAGCAACAAGTTCCCATAATTCCTTGTCGTGTCTGAAACAATTAACGACTGTCTTTTACATTCGCGGCGCTAAAGTACTGTAGGGTTAGATGGAGACTTTCAGAGTCTTGGGATACACGTTCATATAATTCTGTAAATATTCTTAGTTTACAAGCAAACAAAATATTATAAGGGAATGAAAATCGAACATTCTATACAGCGTCGCATCTCACCATAACCCAGCTGTCTCATTCTACCCCAGTTTATGTTTCCCGTCTTACCCCAGCGGGCACGTATAGCCCGTTCTACCCAAACATGAAGATCCCATCTTTCCCCAAACTAATACATACCAATTTCACATTATATCCGCTAAACTAATTATAAATTTGAAACTTTGGCAAATCAATATATATAGGCTTGCTTACGTTAAAGTAAATTCCCCCCTCCGGCTATTCGAACTCCTTGATCAGATTATCTTAATTTAAATTACGTCTCGTAATGTCATATTTAGGATTGCGATAAAATGTGAATATTGTTGTAATTGAACGGAACTAAATATTAGTCTGCGTGAAACACCTAATTGAAAGAGCTGAATCTCAGTATATCTCTTTTTATTAATAGTTATAGCAATTAAGGACACGCCCACGTATTTCTAATCGACAGAATGTTAAACATAATAATTATCTGCAGCAGTTAAAATAAAGAGGGTTAATTGGTTTTTGCCATGATTTTATAACAGTTAGAGTTCGTCCATTTGTTGAAGTTGCTACAGTATTGTTTCACAGTATTCTCATTACTCTAACGCCCAGCAAAAGCCCAGAATAATATAAATATCAAAACCTTTCTATGCTGTTCGCCATTTTGCCCCGCATTGCAATTTTGCATTTTTTTGGGGGACAAACTTTAAAAAATTTTTTTTTTGGTAATTTAGTGATCTAAACCCAAGGGGTACTTCAACTAAAATATACCATTATAGGAACAAGACAATGAATGGAAAATAGATTTTTTTAGTCACATGCTCATTGAGATAATTTCTTAGAAGTGGTTTGTGCGAAATGGGAAAAACCAGAGGCGTCAATTTTCTCCTAGAATTTCTGAGTAATAAACACAGGAGGTAGAATTGATAAGAGCAAAAACGAAACAACATTTTTATACTTTGCTTAATTACGTTTTAATTTATATTGATATATATAGATATATATACATCAACTTTATACGGCGCTATATGTAGTAAATATAGTTATAGTATTGATAATAAATGATGTGATTGGTTGGGGTAAAATGGGACATGTTTTCATTTACTTTTACCGTCCCACTTGTTAAACAATGAATATTTACAGAATTATATAACCTTATTCCCACTGCTCTAAAACAGCGTTGTAAATAAAACGTTTTCAATTGTCCAAAACACAAGTAGAAAATATGGAATATAAGTGCTAACAGTACTCCATGTTACGTCATCAGCAATATATCGACATGGGTTCTCTGGTATCAGAAACAAAAGACAGACCCGGCCGTGGGGCATTGAAAATATCTATTTTTAAGAGAATGGTTTCTTCAATCCGCAAGTGGGCGTCCCGAGTTGCACAATCGCTGTTTGTTGGGACTCATGGAATATTCGCTAAAACTTTAAACAGTAAAAATATGAAAAATAATTGAACATTAAAATTTTTATACGATAAAAAACCTATTCGTCAAAACTGTAAGAAAATAATTTTAGCCATAGCCTAATACACAAATAATTAACGGTTAAGGAGGTTCTCGAAAATGTATCGTTCTAAATAGAACTGGGGCAGGCTAGTCTCTAACAGCTTTCTTGAAATTACAACATGCTGTATTTGCTACAAGTTATGTTTTCTGCCCAGAATTCGCACTTGATTAACAATAAAAAGAAATGCAGTCAAATTGCACGAAAAACCTCGGGAGATAACTATTGTCTGTAAGTGAGTATACCAATGGTATACAACGTACAACTTTGTTATGTGATTAGCATTGATATTATAGATTTAACTGAACTTTATCTAAGTCATTCCTCTCTGTATATTTGATCGTCACAGTTTTTGCTACAATATATGATTATATGCTGTGACAAGTATGTTTTATTTGACACTTTCATTGAAGTATACAACTTATTCGTACCTTGTTTTAACAATGGTCGTATTGCTGTTAATTTCCCTCCCTTCGTTTTAATTAATCTGATCTTCGTTTGTTTGAAAGCAAAACAAATAAAGATTTATATTGTTTTATCGTATACCAGTTATTGCTGTAGTGTTGATTTTAAACATATATGGCCACGACGAAAGTTTCATTCGCCGCCAACGACGAAGAATGTACGCACGAAGTCGCGCAATGCACCCCATATACCCCGGGTCGCAATCGAGTATCTCACTGAAGCCTCTATGAAACGCCAAGTGCGAGACAGGCACGTGACCAACGTCACCGGGCGTTGTAATAGTTGAAGCGTGCTATATGGCGGCGAAGCATGAGCCTTATACCCGGTTCGCGGAGATCATTTAACGGCAATGTTTCAAACCTGTAATCTCAGGAAAGTCAAAGGGTTTTGGTGTTGCTGAACAAATGGTCCGTGTAATAATGAAACAGATCTTCGATAGGCAGATACGCGTGTGAACTAAGTTGTCAGTATGTAAGTGTTAAGTTTCGTGGCAGTAACAAATTACCTGGATTTCCCCTACAGTGAGTATTAGAATCAAGGAATAAAACATCGGTACTAAGTATGACTATAGTGCTTTGTAATAATATGAAATATGTATATTGGTAAAATAATAAATCGCTATTCTGTCATATTTGTACAGATTATTACACAGCAGTCTGTGGGGTAAGATGGGATACCGTTAGCCCCTAAATGCCATATTATCTGTTTTCTAATCGTGTTTTGAACAATTAGCCACACAACAATTTAAATTTACATAGGATATTCTTTTTGTAGTGGTTTGTGTGGTGATGCTGTGACCTTGTATTTTTGCAGCAAGTAATCGCAATAACTGTGTACCACGCAATGCGTGCATAAGCCCCTTGGTTGTCTCGCTTGAATTGTTGCAAGGTATTAAATACATGGGCCACTGTACAAAGGGAAAAATGTAAATATTTATCGCGATATAGTATAAACAGAAACACCTCAAAGGTTTACAGATTTATTTATAAACTTAATATTTCCCATCCTTAGTACTAACCCTCCACCATGATACATTACTACATTATAAGATCAATATACCAACACAAGCAAATCTGACAAAATGTCAAAAAAATTAATGACGTCAGAGCAAATCTCTATTTTTCAAACATTCCTTTCCATTTAAGATCAAATCGTATGAAATAAGCGTTTGGTAATATAATGAAAACCGCAGTGGTTTTAAGGCGTATATAGTACAGTGGGGTAAGATGGTATACCGTTTGCATAATATCCCGTATTTTCTGATCGTGTTAAGAACAATTAAAACCGCTTGTTACTCCATTCCGTTTAAATTTTTGTGCAGCAACAAAACGTAGTTGACAGTTTTACTCAAATAGTTTTTACTCGTTGTCCAATTATATTTGTAACTGTATTCGGAGAGATCAAAAATATTTTATGTTTTAGTTTGTTTGTCGCCCCGCCAAGTTCATAGCACACCCTGTGGTTCTTGAAGTAATTAACTTTCTTTACAAATTCAAACTTCGATCCGTAACCTCCTTGCTACACCGCACATGAAAACGTCAACCCAACCCGCCGGAGATTGAGGTTCAATCCGCATAGTTCGAGTCACGCAACATAGGTGACAGCGAGGGGCAGAAGTTCTAACCCAGCAGCACACAGCGTTTGGTAGTGGGTTTGTTATGCAGTCAAATATTCGAAGGTGTAGTTACTTATAAAAGGGGCGTACTAATGAAAGATATAAGCGCCTAAATAATATTGGATAAAATTTTGTTAATCAATGTTTCGTAACTTGATGTTTGTCTTAATTTGTCTAAATCGGAAATTTAAAAGTAATTAAAGCCTATAAGATTTTGGTTTCTAATATACAGAATATTATTATTTAAATATTTGTGGAGAATCAATATAGGAGTTTGGGGGCATGGTGATATAGTTTGTAATTCGTTATGTAATAAAATCGTATATTAACTTTGTTTCCATATCCACGCATATATATAGTAAGTATTACGATTTGGTTACAACGTGGCGGAGAAAGGAACAATTGCTTTTTTGCTTCGTTCCGTATAACGAACTTGAATAGCCTGGTCTATTCGCCTTGCTGCCAATATAAACATCTGCTGCCCGTTACGTATGAGGGGCTGGGTTTGTCGCTTCCTCTTATTTTGATAAGGTATTGCTTCCATGGTCGCACCAGAAAACCCTTTTCTAACAAACCATATAAAAAAGCTTTGTGTTTCGTATACCTGCCGTTATAGCCACCATGGTTACGTGGCGTTAGAACAACTTGAACACAAAAGCAGACACACGTGAATGTGCGAGCTAATGTTTTCATAAATAATATACTTAAAGCGGTGTACGCGAAACTTTAATTATTCTCATCTTTAGATAACTGGAGAGTCGCAATAGAGCATATAGCTAGTTTCCGAGGTATAGATATGGCGAAGCGGGTGTAGCAGAAATATACGTTCTTATCTTGTAACTAGGTAGTCTTAACCCCAGCGTGTTTTAATGCCAGGTGTAGGAATGTAAATGAACGTAATCCGCAGGTGTGAACGTTTGAACTGTTTTAATACAGACTTGCTACAATCGTGCGTTAACTTAATGTTGATATGAAATACACCACAATAAGTATTAAGTTATGTTGCTATATACGTGCCTATGAGCAATTAGCAAAGTTTGCGTATATAGCTTCAATGTTTGTTTTTTTAAATTCAGCCAAATGGTATATTGTGAAACTTGTACGTGTAAGTAGGATCTTGTCGTAAGATCCCCATTGTTACACTAGGCTCGCCAAGTTGGAAAATATATAACTGTCCAGTGCGTGTCGGAGAGTAATTTCATGTTGGTGACATTATACTACTGTCATGGAGTTGCTCTCTTATTAGCGCTGAGGCCAAACAGCACCTACCGACTTCCCACTATAATTTACATATCGGGTATTACACAGCAGTTTATATATAGAAGGGTGGGGGAAGATGGGACACCTTTTCATTCTATTTATATATTTATTGAAATTACATTCAAACAAAGGTTGGTTGTAATTCTTTTAATACATTTTATTAAATACAAAACACAATTAAATCCGTGTTATAACGACTGTCGTTGCCACGTCACGCAAAGATAAATAAGTTTCATTCATCCTTTTCGAACTTACCCGCACTATAACCACTTTATACATCATGTAAATTGTAAACTATTAATTTCAATTTGTCCGATTTGTAAATGCACAAACACGCGGATTTATGATACAACTACAACACGTTTTAACTTTATTAGAATTGAAGATCTTTGAACTTTGCAACGATTTGCGAACCGAGACTATTACTCGGTTCTCTGTCTATTTGATCTTTCAACTTTCTTATTTTATCTTCAAGTGAATCCCCATTCTGGTTTGCAGGGGCGGTTATTGCGCCAATATCGAGCAAGAACACCAGATCGTGTCTTCGAATCCTAATGAACGCTGCTTTCAGACACCCCGTGATTTTTTCAGGGGCTGTGCGATCACGCCACCTAGTGAGCATCATGTGTGCTTGTGTGTAAAGGTTTTGTGAACTGCTTGCGGATGCGATAATTTGTGAAGCCTTTAAAAAGAAATAAATATCAACTAAGAAAAGGAAAACCTAATGGTTATAGGCAACATTTAACCTTCAATGTCATTCACTATATCAGGTTACTAATAAGGTTTTGTATTATGGAAAAGTGGGGTAAGATGGGACATCAATTTATTTACTTTTTTCATCACATTTGGTAGTAAACAAACATTATTTACAGAATTATACAACCGAAGCCTTGCGCTCTAACAGAACGGTGTCCCATCTTACTTCACAGTACTAAATATTATATCAAAGCGCGCATAAATATGCGTTTAAATTTTACCTCTTCTGGTATAAATCCTAACGCGTAAGCCAGTCGTTTCCATTCTTCTCTTGCTAATATTTGTCGAGCCAGGAAACTTATTTTTGAGTCGGATAATGTCATCTTGCTCGACTCGTAAGGTGGCGCTATAACATCGCTGTTTTCTGATATTAGTTTCAACAACTCGGGAAGTAATGTGGGGTCTTTTTGATTGGTTTTATCTGGTGAAGCTGAAATAATATACAGAATATTATAGTTGTATTATAATAATATGTATGCCCATAATATCTGGGGCAAAGAGACTAATATAAATCCGGCACGTGGCAAATGGTTAGCGTGCTTGACTCAGAAATCTGGGTTCGAGACTCAACGCTGCTATTATTGCTGTCATACGAGGGTAAAACATTCATTCAAAATCTATTATATATGCATTCCGATAAATATGTTTAAGGACGTGCTGTTTTAGAAATGCATTTGGTTATGGTGCAATGATTGTACTGAATCTACTTATATCTTACAAATATATTAAACACAATTCATACCTTTAATAGCCAACTCAAGACCAACTTTTAAAGCCAAGTCGTGTCTCCTTATCCGTTGGAGGGCGTCGCAGAGTCGAGGCAGAATCTCCTCGTGTGACGTCAGACCCCTCCATGTCTTTAACATTAAACTACACTGACTGTACGAGTTCTGTGCCGAGCTTGCCCTTCCAGTAAAGTGCGCAATACCCTGGATATGTAGAAAATAATGCAAAATATACCTGAGGGATGAGTTTAACTTGTGTATCGGGTAGTCGTTATTTATAACACGTGTGTTTTGTTCCATACACCCCATGCCCGCTTTCGAGTTACCGCTTATGTAACTTCGTAGCAATAATTTATTTGATGTTTCCTATGTTTAATATATAAGCCTGGCAATATAGTCAATGAATCAGGGAACACTGGATTGCCGTTAAGTATCTTCCGCGAATACACATATACCCACAATAGGTTAATCGTGATAAGTAGATAAGTTTACCTGTGGTAGGAAGCCCAAAGCATAAGCAAGTTTGAGCCACTCGTTAGATGCAAGAGCTCGTGATAGATTGCTGATGGTTCGATTCGAAAACACAATTTCCCTTTCAAGATCTTTGTTGTTCTTTCTTTTCTTAAACTTTCTCTTTTTATTCATTTTCTTTTCACCGATAATTGAACTTCCATTTTCTTCAATTTTCTCTTCTATTTCATCTTCCTGAATATCTTTACGATCTTCATCTGTTAAAGTTAAACATCATACACATCTATATAAACTATTCAATTCAATATGACTAGCAAGATTGATACCGTTAGCTCATATTATCCCGTATTTCCTGATGGTGTTTTAAATTAACAAACCCTCCTATAGAATCACGACAATACAGTTATAGGATTCTGTAAATATTCTTTGTTTTTTTTTTATAAATAGAGAATATAAACACCTTTCATCTTAGTCTAACGTACCAGTTTAAACAAGAGATCACAGATCTAATGCATGAGCACGGTATAAACTAATTAGCATATTATTAATTAACCCTATCACTACAATGATCGACTGAGATCGATCAAAAACAAATCAAAAGTAACCAACAAAGCGGGTTTCAGTCGCCATTGGTGACTCTGGAGCAGTAGATAGAATACATTTATTCGTGTATTATAACTCATTAAACTTAAGACAAGCAGTAAACTAAACGAGCGAAGAAACGAGAGACGCGGTGTTTATGCCGAAGCTGACGATAAGAAAAAAGCACTCGTCTACGCTTCGGTGCACACACGCTAATTGTGCGGTTTAAAATCTGAAAATTTAGCCTAAAAATTATAAATATAGTAGGGTGGGAAAAGATGGGACACCTTTAGCACATAATATCCAAATACCCTGATCGTGTTTTGAAAAATTAACAACGGTCTATATAGGAGCCACGAGGATAAAGTTTTATAAAAAATCGTTGATTGTTTGTTTACTACCAAATTGGAGGAGGAAATAGATTGAAAAAGTGTCCCATCTTCCCCCACCCTACTATATATATTACGATTTGATTTCAATCAAGTGATTAAAGAAAATGCTAGAATTGAGAATTAGGATAAGTGCGGAAAAAATCGCCCTATCAACAACAACAAAGCCAAGAACAACTGTTCGACGAAAAAGGATCTATATGACCACTACCGTGCTCAATAAGTAGATATTACTTAAATGTGCCAGTTCCGCTATCGTTGCTTCTTTCTTTGTATTTTCATCCGACTTTCCCTTCTTCTTGTTTTTATTCTTGCTTTTATTTGCGCCCATTTTTCTGCGAATAAAAGTTCCAACATAAGAACAGCTATATAACCCATATAAAAACATACTCACCCTGCCTGCGCTGAACCCACGTCAACTGATGGCTCGAACACCATAGCGTGAAATTTAAAGCCCAGATTGTTCCAAAAGCCAATTCAGTGTTTCCAAAATAAAAAAAATATTTATTTAAAAAAACTAAAATAAAAATAAATAAATGATATATTTGCCTATCTTGTAATTTTCTTCAAATGTTAAACATTATGTAAAATGTTACGGTAAACACTGCTGACTTGTGATACGATCGGTTTAAATACCCACAAACAATCATAGCTATGTAATATGATCTAATTTGTATTGTGTCGAGGAACGAAACCGAAGCACAACTTTCTTTAAACATTAGCTTGTAGCACGCTGTACACTGACACCATATAAAGATATGATGTACCAAACCAACAGCTTGCTTTCTTCGGTATAAGGAATGTCTTTTATGCAGCAATTGCTTTAGTGCTATTTTTTTGCAAGCAATTTACAAAACTTCTTACACATAAATTCTTTCGTTTATTTAAACATAAGTAAACTACCTTTTTCTTTATACGTTTGCTGGAAAAGTAAACATTAATAAACACAAGCTAAGAACTGCAGTTACAGCAAAGCGCTTCTATACCACTGACGATTCGAACAATGGTAGCTTATGTACACACGCCTCAATACCCGAGATATTATTCTTAGTTGAATCTGAAGCACAAAACAAACTATTTGTACGTTTCCTGTGCTCGGTCATTACATTTAGTCGTGGTTAACGCCTTGCTTTTAGCCCAGAACATATACGGGTTCGAGGCTTATCGCTGTTACCATTATTGTGGTCGCATATGGGTACGCTGTACACTTATAACGACCATTGCTTCAAGCCATTTTGAACCATGAGGTTTGTTAAAATTGTATATCAAATACCAAGTACGGTAGAGTACGGTTTGCGGATCAATGGAAACGCCTTCATGTTTTGTAAGGGAGTGTAGGTAGGTAAAGATACTCCCTGTAGGTATCGGTATAGCTGCAATGGACATGCGGATTAGCTGGTTAAATCACTTTATGTTAAAAAGTAAAGTATAGAGGGGGGAAGATGGAAATGCCCAATATTTCTAAATTTAAAATACATGACGGTTTTTGGTTGGTACCACGAATTAGTACTATCATCTCTTTATTAATTGACAACAATTCAAAAAATGCTAATGATATCTTTAGTAGACCATGAGGTATGATAGATGAAAAGTGGGTATTCAGTTTTTACTCGGCGCCCCCTTGCGCTTCGTTACCTTTTGGGGTACTGTCACAGAAATAAAAAAGAGTAGAACGCGCAACTTTCCAAAACCGTGATATATTCTTTTTTCTATTCACGTGACCGCCAACTCCGTCCCCATTTCCCTTCGTCTCCATTGTAAAAGATAGGCGCATAGTATTTTTGGACGGTTTTAGCTGTTTCTTTTAAAAACTACACCAACTATTCAAGTTTGTTAGGCTGGTTTAGTTATTTGGTACGTTAACGCTTACAGTTTACGACTTGTTTAGGAAATTTAATTATTTAAAAAAATTAATTAAAAATTTCAAACAAACGTTTTTTTAGAAATATATATGTATTAGGAAATAGTTTTTTTACACAATAACTTTAAATTAAGTCAAAAAACGAAGAAAAACTACACAAAACGTCATCGACTCCATTGACTACAATAGTAAACGGGAACGACCCGCGAAAGAGAGACAGTGTATCGTGCTCTCTCCTTTGCCGACATTGGAGATGCGCCTTCTATTCTTTTTTATTTCTGTGGGTACTGTATCTCTAACTAGCCCGATAGCGGTCGAATAGGCTACCATTGCGCTGCTGTCCGATTGCCTTGCATTAGTTCTGAGCTGGTCACTGGGCCTAACCAATTGCCACGCCTTAATTGGAGATATAGTTTAAAATGCGTCGGTGGAAAAAGCTGAAACTGTTTCAACTGCTGATGTTGTTTATAATATGCGCGTCCTTGTGGTTGTATTATGTTCGGTATCGTAACGTGGACAAGAAAATTGTTACGGTTAGAAACATTACTGCTGTGAAGTTCAGTTTCGAAGATGAAAGAGACAATATTAGAAGCTTTAACTTGCATAATGACAAAGTTATTATGAATGCATTAAACGCCGCTGCTGCAAATACGAACCAAAGCACAAGTTTCATGGATGACATGCAAAGAAGAGGTCTTGTTATATTGACATCCATGAGAACAGGTTCTTCATTCACCGGGCAACTATTTAACCAAAATCCTGATGTGTTTTATTTCTTTGAACCTTTATTTCCATTGCAAGATAGGTAAGATTGTTATATTATACTTGTAAGTATAAAAAAGTTTGTACTTAAACAAATTAGTATATATATATTACTATGTATTAATCTGTAAATAGTTTTAATTCACTAACAGATGTGATGTCAATCTCCAAGAAAAGATTTCTACTTTAGTTAGTGCATTGACTTGTAAGATGAACAAAATCGTGGAAATTATAGAACATAGTTTAAGTGAGGCCAAGAGTTTGGTTCACAAATCATCTGATAAAGACCATCTTAAACGTAGAATAACTAACTTGATGAAATGCAAGCAATCATCGGTGTGCTTCAGGTCAGTTGTAAGTCATTGTTGTTATCATTATAGAGGTGTGTGGGCCGACTGAAACTTATGTTTAACCTGGCACTTTGGTTAAAGGGGTTAGATACCTCACGTCCCAACCAAAGTATTCTGGATTTGATGCTTGTCACTGTTGCATTTGTAATTTTGTGTGTGCAAGACACTTAACGGAACTGTTCCAACCCAGTGGTCACTAATGGAAGGTCTAAATTATCAGCTGTGTAAAAACTTACTAAAAAGTTTTACCCACAAAGTTATATAACGACCGTTGTTACCAGGCCACACAAATATAAAGAAGCTATATTCATTCGTGTTCTTTTATTGAGTTTATAATAATGTACTTATGTAAAACCAATAGAATAACACGAGTGCTTTTTATTTTGACAACATGTTTTTTAAAGTGTATGACACAGAGGCTTATAATTATATCAGCTTTAAATCTGGTTGTCTTCCTTAACTAAGTGACTTTATCTAATGCGGCATGACACTGGGTTTTATTTTTGGTTTTAACCCGCAAAAATAATAGTTACTGTTGGTTGACAATAAATGTTTATATTTTTACCACAGGTCCAGCACTAAAGCATTATGTACGAAAGATTTGTGCCCATCTACCAATACATGTTCGAAATGTAACAAGCACCCAACTGTGAGGCAGATAGAGATGAAATGTAACAATGCCCATTTACGAGTCATAAAAACCGTTCGAGCGTGCCATTTAGATCATTTAACAAGGTTTTGATCTCATCATTATTTTTAGTTTATTTATTTAGTTACCGTTATATTTTATATAGAATTTCGTTTTTAATTACATATAATTTAAAATTTCATATAAAGTCAACCAATTTTAATTCAAACAATAGTGTATTTTTATGTTATAGTTTGGTTACATTTGGCAAATACTATTGCTAATAAACATTGTTTTTTGCAGTGTCAGGGCAAAAGTTGGTACAAGTTTTAAAATCATTCACTTGGTTCGCGACCCCCGCGCCACTGCGTTGTCACGACTACGAATGCATTTTGGACGTGGGAATATAACCAAAGAAATGAAAGTCAATTGTAAATTTGACGCATCTAACTTAGAAGCATTTAAAAACAGAAGATCGAATCCGAATAATAAATGGCTACAAGGCAACTATATGGTTGTCAGGTAATGCATTCATATTGATGCTTTCATTGTGCAGGTTTCTACATTTCTTCTTATTTATAGCATAAATTTTCCATGTAACATCTTAGTATAATGGATTGAGGATAGTAGTAAATTTCAGCTTTAGAACTTTTTATATTACTGGACATCATTTAAAGTGGTTAAAGCAATCCTAATCAAGGTCTGCTGTTTATTTTACCGTTGCTTGGTGTTAGAAATTAGTTGTTGCAGTTAAGTAGCTGGCAAGGTTGGCTATTTCATGGGTTTAACGAAGTGTCAGAGACAGAATACAGCAAAGTGCTTGTTTTATTTTCAACACAATCATTAAAATTTTTATTTAATCAAATTATAGCAGTGTGTATTTCTGTATATCATTGTCATTATATTATTTGCAGATATGAAGATATTTTAACGGATCCCAAAACAGTGTTAAAGCAAATGTCAGCATTTCTTAATAGTGGAGTTTCCACAAGTCTTAATTTTGAGCACAAGGATGTCCTTGATTGGTTGCAAAAAAACACCCAAGCGACAGGGAATGGCATGTACAGCACGAAGCGAAACATTACACAACAAGCTACTAAATGGAGGGGTGACACAAACCTAACTATGGTACTTAACATACAGTCAGTATGTGGACACATGATGGACTTATTTGGTTACCATAAAGTTAAAACCATCGTTGACTTATTAGACACCTCTGTGGATCTGTTTCAAGATATTCCAAATTATTATAATTAGGCATACCACACAGTGTGCAATTCTAACTTTAATATTTCTAACTATTTTTATATAACCATGCAGTGCTATTTCGACCTTACCTACGCATCACTGACCTGACGTTTCTACTTTTTTATTTATCTTTGTTGTATTACTTGTACTAGAATGAATGTCAACCAGAGTTTAGTTCTCAATTTTTATTTTATTTTTTAGTTAGCAACAAGTATTACAAAATCTTTTTTAATCTTCAAGTGAACAAATATTAAATGATTTTTAAGGTTTTATACCCCCTGTGTTTCAATCGCTATTCAATTTTATACCTTTTTAAAATAATCACAATACAAAAATTAAACACAAAATCGGAATAAAATACTGTCATAATCCCATAGATTGTGAATGAATGAACCTAATGAATGTAAGTTGCATTAGCTTTTGGTAGGCTCGCACGAAACGTATGAAACCACACTAATGTTATAACGACTGTCATTTTCCAGCCACGTGAGGACAAAGCAAGTTAATTTCATTCATATTAAAAATACTTAGACCAAATTTAGAAACTAAAATTTGAGAAAAACTACCATTTTAGCTTGCTGGGAAATATTACGTCAATATCATAATCATGCCGTCGCAATATTTAATGCATATCAACAGATGGTCGTTCATTTATTTCGGCTCTAAACTGACATATTGGGTAACACGGTAACTAATAAAAAATACTTATACTGATGCAGTTTCGAAAGATATACAAGAGCTAGTTTATTTATTATCAACCGTCAGAGGGCGCTACTGAGCATTATACGAGCATGTGAGACGCGAGTTTGAAATCCAAAGTCACTACAACGTCTCATATTAGACAGATGAATGTAGTGGCGTGTGGTCGTATGTGAGTGGTACTACATTGTAAGCGTATATGGTTGTGTTGTACGATTTGCTTCATGCTGTAAGATTCATCGTTTTATATGGCTTCGTATTTAGTTTTCTATTGAGTTAGTTTACTTCGTTTGTTAGTTTTGCAGCGCTTATGTAGGGCGTCATGTGTAATATTTTGGTATGTTAATAAATTCTTGTGGCATTCTCAACGTGTGCTTTATTAGTATCGTGTATGGCTTCGGCCACGTAGTGAATTAGTTCTTTGTATTAAGGTTCATTACTAAGAAGCATGTATGTATGTTTTTGATACCACTACAAGTTTCGCCATTAAGTTTGGTCACAAAGAGTGTTTTGCTGGTTATAAATGTCAAACTGCCATCTTAACGTCTTCATATCATTACCATTAGTTTGATTTGTAAATATTATTTTATCAGTAACATTCTGTCTGTTAGTTCATTAGGATTTCCTGATTTCTTGTGAGTCTGGTAACTTGTAAGTTGAAATGTCAGACTCTGAACATGAAGAGGAAAGTATCTTGAACAATCTAAACAAGTGAGTCAAACTATTGCTTATTTAGATTTCTCCCCAAAGTCGTAATGTTTAATAAAAAGTAACTAAGTTTGTCCAAAAACCAAGCTACTTTTACTTGGCTTTTTAAATTGGCAATGTTTTATTCCCTTCGCTCAATCTCTAAATAATGAAGTGATATAAATAACACCTTATCTTTTCGGAAAAATAAATAAAATAAGCATGAGTTTAATTTCTTTATAAGCAATTCTTAACATTGATAATTTTAATCCTACTAATATTATACTTTATGAACGACTGAATGTAACTTTGGAGTCTTTATGTGCTTCATAAGCAACAAGGATATAGATATGTTTAATATATACAAAGATATATAATATATCTATGTTACAGGACACGACAACTGTGGAGTTCAAAAGCTGACATAGGAACCATAGATTACCTCGCACCTAAGTCACCTGTGGTTAAAACTGCTTCACCTAAAAGTCCCTCCAATGAAAAGTTTCAAAATGGTGGACAAGAAGCTACAACACATACTACGACTGCCGAAGTTGTGAAGGCTGATGAACAGGTGTGTTGGAAAGTATTGCCTCATATTTAGGAATATACATTTATGAATAATAATATATTAATAACTTTATTTGTCTCTTTAATTCTGGTTGCAAAGATTGATAAATAGAATGAAAGGACAGGATATAGCGTCCATATCTGTTAAAACATATATATATACTTACATTTTTTAGTTGGTACACCTACTATTTAACATGTAAGTGAGGTTTTACACATTCTCTTTAAAAATGCCGGTACAAACAAACCACTTAAATATTAATCAATTTATAAATTAATTAATCTTCAGACAGATTTCAATTTTGTAGGCTTCTGAGTTGGCATAGTTTCACTTTTTTACCTCATTTTATTTTATTTTCATATTTCTTAACAAA
This sequence comes from Ciona robusta, assembly GCF_009617815.1. Lineage (NCBI taxonomy): Eukaryota > Metazoa > Chordata > Ascidiacea > Phlebobranchia > Cionidae > Ciona > Ciona robusta. Next base: position 814,517 of record NC_143241.1, on the reverse strand, counting down.
TTAACATTTTTCATTCACTGAAAAGATTTTCACAAATTTAAACAATGTTGGTATCTAGACAAAAGTGCTATAAGTTAATTTTAATTATATTGTTTATTTTGATCTCTTGTAGTGCTTTGAAGCTAAATTAGCTCTTGTATTTGCATGTCAGTTTAATCGTTAAGTTGAGCATTACAATATTTAAGCTTTTCATTAAGTAAGATTACTACGGATGATTAAGTATTTCGAAAAATGCTCTCAATATATATATTTTTTAACTAGGTTTATCTTAATTGGGAGCCACTGCTATTTTAACTTTTTTTGATTGAATGCAGTGGTACTGGCCAAACTAACTTATATTTCGTTACCTCTTTATATCTGCTTTGTTATAAATATAAAGATATGTTTGGCAAAGGTACCTCTGATTCATATAAAACAAAATGCAAACCTTTCTTCAACGTTGTATGAAATTAAAAACCTGAACCTTATTTTATGCTTGTGTTTATATTTAATGTGTTTATATCCATTATGGCATGCTTCTATATTGCAGTCCTAAAAGGAAATTATAAATTTTGAGTCCTTGTTGCTTGCTTTTATATTGAACAAATGGGATGTTTTTATTAGTTTTAGTTGTACACTATTACACATGTATTTGTGTGTGAGTCTGTTTTGGAAGGGAAAATTGTTTTCCCAGAAAAATATATTAATGGGAAATGCCCTATTGACAATTATATATATATATATAAAGGACAAATAACTTATATTCGCTCATTCATTCAAATGGTTAAAAAATTATGTTTGAAAAGTTTTATTATGTCGTTATATGCACCAAAGCACCATTTAAATATGTTTAAGTTGAAGATTCGATTTCCATCAATTTTCCAAACTCACCAAATCTTTATATTCATATTTAATTATTTAAACTGTCTTTTTAAATGCACTCAAATAAAAGTTTTTCTACATCGTGTAAACCAGGGCACAGAAACACTAAGAATATTAATAGAAGGACAAAGGGCGTGACACAGTTAGGCGACCCTTGGCATCGGATTTGTTGCATCGGCTGTTCTTTCGTAGGATTAATGTGATCACTCCCCAGGGGTTACGGGGAAGATTAGAGCGTTGTTACCGATACTACACTGTTATGCTTCCATGTCGTTTTGTTGATAAAAGCATGAACTTTACGTATAGTAGGGTGGGTTAAGATGGGACAAGTTTTTATTCACTTTTCTCCCTATTTGGTAGAAAACAAATAATGTTGACAGAATTGTATTTTACCATATTCTCACGACTTTAAAAGTAGTAATTGTTTAAAACACAATCACAAAATATGAGATTTTCTCCACATTACGTTATAATTAGGTGCAAAATGTGGTTTGTCACTGCATTACGTAGTTCAACTTTGTCACTCAGTTTTATTAATTAATCAATAAACTGGACGACTACTTTCATGGCAACGCGTGATGGTTAATTTAGTTTCTGTTAATGCATTTATTGATCCAGGGCAAACTACAGAACCTCACTCGCTTAAGTTGTTCTCAATATTTGATATAAAACGTTACGTTGATTGGTTAATAAGACGAATTAATTAGTTTCATTGTGTTGATGAAACGTAGCCACTTTTATAACTATTGACAGATCGATCAGGTTTTAAAACATCTTATAAAAAAATGACTTTCGAATCGTTCACACACAATATTCATTATATATTAATTATCATGATATATATATTTCATTCGCATCAAGTATTTTCATTATTCATTGCGCACACGGTGTAGGTGGAATTCGTATTTCATCTCGGCTTATAATAACACACCTCTTGATTGGCGAACAAGAATTCTTTGTTACGTCATGCATGGGCGCCATGAGTTTAATTATGGGTTTATTAAAACATCGCATATAGGACACAGCGAACATTTTAACTTAACAGTCGTTTTACTGCCGTTCTATAAAAATGCAAACCATGAATAGTTTAGTGTTTTACTGACTATGTTTCAAAGACTTTTGGCAAACTTCTTGTTAGTAAAAATATAAAACTGCTACATTAGCTCAGTATGCCAATTTAAACGGTAACTACCGGCTTGGAAACTAAATGCCTTCGGCTACAATACGAAGATTAATTAATTGCAGATCGCTTAAGTTTTCACAATTTAAATGTTTTTTCCATTAAATTAATTTACTTAATGCCTTTTTGTGTACATCTTATGTCAACGTAAAACAAGATACAAATTCTGTATTTAATATATTTATAAAGAAATACTAAATCCGGAATCGAATCCATGTCTTTGTTTTGGTAAAAATGTAATATTGTTTGCAAGAAAGAAACTACGAAGGTCTGGAATAAAATTTTCGTATTCTCGTTAAGTTGAGTTATCGTGTAAACAAGACGAGTATATATAAAGGGTAACCGACCGTTTTATTTGCCCGCTGTTGCTTGTTCAATGTTTTTGACAAAGTGCAACCAACGAGCCGTATATTGTGCAGCGAAGCGTCCTGCTTTGTTCGAAAGTGAATTTAAAAACTTTCTACCTTGAGGCGAATTTATATTTAGAAGTCTCCTTGCAGAATGTAGATGATTAGTTTATAAATACAACCGACATCCACCCATTAATGTTACACGCACATTTGAACAACATCAACCAACTAGCTATGAAACCATCTTACCATTTCTTGTTTATTTTTCCCCATGCACCCAACTTAAGCGCGACCATGACTGGTAGCAGTTGCATATAACATGGATTATACAAACGACATCGGTTAGGAATGTCGATAATACGAAAGCAAATTCCTTCAGAGTTCGTGTCGCGTAGGTCACACCTTGTCTTAGCACTCGTTCACATTCCTCTATATGGTTATAAGGCTATGCTTGGTCTGTTTCGTACCGTGTGATTTATCCTGTATTTGTAACTGTGCGTCTGCGTATTTACAAATATGGTAATACTGTTTATGCACAAAGTAATTTAGAATAAATAAATATATACAAATTCTTTTATAATTCACACAATGGTTATAGTAATTATACCTTGTTGATGTTTACAGTTTACGATTAGTTTTATCAACATGAATGTAACTTGTTTAGTGGACAACGGTAGCCATTATAACACGGGTGTTCTGTTTTTGAGTTGTCATGTATGTAGCTTTGTAGCTGAATAATTGTTTTATCTTTTTAGCATCTATTAATAATACTAACCTGCTACATACATCTCATATTAACCAGGTTGTTGAAGATTATGAGTTGCCCGACATCAAGTCTATGAGGTCACAATGGGAGGTTTCGAATGCATCCCAACCTGCCCCATCACCAAGTCATAAAGCTCCTGCAGCAGTTGCATTAGCAAGGGAAAAATCTGTCAAACGACAATTACTACCCGAGAATATTGGTAATGTAACTTTATTTGTTCTGTGTGGTGGAAAAACCACTATATTATTTTTATCATAATTAGGGTGTTGTGTCATTTCTAAGTATATTCAATAGGGCGTCAAAACGTGTATACACACACAAAATTAGCGGAACATCTCCTTTAGAATAATTTATTATTACAGTTTGCATCATATAAAAAAGGGTTTTTACATAATATGTTTTGTAAAAACACATGTTATATATATTACATGTTTTAGCCAACATTATAAAAACTTTTATTTTTCATTGAATAGTTCCTGTTAACCGAGAAGAAGTTAAAGAAGAAAACTATGCCGTGGAACTTAATAAACTGAAGGCACAGTTTGAAAACTCATCCAAGGTATGAGGTGTTTACTGTTTGATTGACAGTTAATTAGTGCATTGATTTTAGTCCTGGTTGGAACAATAATTCTCATCAGCTTTTTAACAAAGGTGTTTTATGCTTGTGAATTAGCATGTGTCAACTTTATATGAGATATTGGTCCCAAACCTGGGGTGTCATGCATGCCCACTGGGATTTTCTACAGTAGATTAATCAGTAGCAATGGATTCAAATTTGTTCCATAATGATGTGTGTCTAAATATCCATGCCTTCCCTGTATTATAAAAACTTCACCATCTATGATGACAACACCTCATTTGTTTGCAATTCCTTACATGAATAGCTTTATTGAATAGCCTACTTCCTTGTTGACTTACTTTGCAAATAATTGATCTATCTGCCTTCCCTTATTTCTCTGATAAACCAAACAGCGAGTTCACTCATATTACACACTCACAATAAATCACTTACAACTTTTAATCAAGCATCTTTAAAAGCCTAATTTTCCTGTTATTATATTCTCTACATCATGTTATACCACTTTTCTCAATTGCTGTCAATGAGCCATTACTTTAATGTTTGTATATAAACCATTATAGATAGTTATGATGGAAAGATGAAAGATTTGTTTATTGCTTGTAGTTAGTGGTTTATTGGTTTATACAAAGTATTAGCATTGTTTGGAAAGTGATGCGTTTGTTGTCTACTTGTCTTGTATATTTAAAATCTGGTTAATGAGAGAAATTATGGTGTGGGCTGCTAACATCACTATTGGTGGAATATTTGTTGTTTGAATATATATACAATAAGTTGTGGATTGTAAATAAAGATACAATAAACATATAAATGATCTTATAAACAAGTTAAAAGAATATTTAATAAGGCGGCGACTAGTTTAGTCAGTAGCGGAGAATGTCACACCCGGTATTATATTTGTTCATGCAATATGTGTAGTATGATATGTTTATTGGAACTTATTAGGTCAAAGTGAAGAGAATGCAACATAAATATCTATCAAGCATACTTTTCATGTTTGTGTGTGATATGTTTGTCTTAAGTTTTAATGTTGGGCTAAACTTTTGCTTTATTGCTGCTTTGGATTATTAGTGTGTCGTAATGAGCCGCAATACTGCTAACTATGCTATGGTAGTTCGTGGTACGCGCTTACGTCGGTTGTGTAGCAAGTTTGAAACAAAGGAAACCCCAACACCAGTGGTGTATACGAGTACCTGGGTAAGAGAAGCCTGCTCACTTGTTGTCTATTGCTCGGAAAGTTTTAACACGTTTGTTTCAGACAATATATTCACTGCAATATATTGGAGTCATTGTTTATTTATTCATTTAATTATCCATTTATGTTGTCGTTGCAGTTGTTGTTGGTATATTAGTTATGTGTCCAAGTGTTTTATGTTCTGTACTAACCTCCAAGTCCACTAACATATTTGTTCCGCTTATTTGTGATAGGGGGTTTTGCTTCCCAAGACACCAACTGGTTCAATATGTTACTTTGGGGTAAGATGGGATATCATATAAATCCCATATTTCCTAATCATGTTTTTAACAACACCCTTTCAGAGTGTTTAGGCCACCCCTATATATCCTGTGAATGTTTTTTGTTTACAACTAAATAGGACGATAAAGGAGAATAAAAACATGGACCATCTTACCCCATCCTACTGTATATTGTACTTGTATGGAAATTGTTTTGCTGAATATTTTTTCTCCACCTATTCAATATCCACCAACTAATCACTGCTATAGTGCTACATAATAAATGGCCTTCCCTAAATATAGGGATATACACGGCTTTAGTATAAAATCTTTCAGTAAAAGAAACATAATATTAGTTTTTACTTTTTATTCAAATGCTACTACAGTGTAAATTAAATCACAATTGTAATATGTCAATTCCTCATTAATTTAAAGCTAACAATTGCTAATTTCCAATCACTACCTTTAACCCACAATCATCAAATCTTAAAGACTTAAATTTCCACAAACCAAAATATCTTAGTTAAATTCCTGGGAATAATTTCATGTTTTACAGAGTTCATCAAATGCGAAATCAACCAACGTTGTTAAGTCTCCCATCAGCAAAACAGCTATCAAAGATTCCGTTTCAAAGTATGTATGGCAAATATATGTTGGTTACTTATGATATACTTGGGGAATGTATGTCTGTGTAAGATATACACGTGTGGGGTACATATGCTAAACTTTGAAATAACCTGAGATCCAGGAGTAGTTAGACACACATTCCTAAAACTTGAAAAAATAAAATAAACTTTTTGGTCTTAATGTTAATGCAATGCAAAAAACATCTACTGAGCCACACCAGGTGTGGTGCATATAATGGGCTTGTGTTTCTTTGTATTGTGTAGGGTGTTGTGTTATGCACGTTTTTTTTGCAATGTTTATGATAAAAGTGTAATATGAGCATTGACTACGACAGTTTGTAAGCCTGTTTATCATTCCCTTACATGACCTTAGCATTGGCTGGCTTTATTATTATTACCCAACATTGGTGTGTGTGATTAATAATCAACTTGTGGCAGGTCGATTATTCCATAAAACTTGCTGCGTTATCAACATAAATATTTTAAGGCCTTGTCTGCAAGTGAATTACATTAAATTGGTGAACGTTCCCTCCTTGGTATATATCCATCATAAGATGAAACAATAATCAATTATTTATACAATTCATTGCATACACCCTGCAAACACACAACTTAAACGTAATTTAAAACTTGTTTTTATTTTCACTTGTAAATTATAATTTTGTTATAGATGTGTGGTGTTTTAAAATGAACATAACTAAGCTGTTTGAAACACTAATTGTTTTGCATGCAGCTAACTTTTGGTTTATTATTTAACTTGCCTTGTTTACACTTCGCACAGCATGCATGGACAACTATTTAACTTTGTAACCTTTTACTCTCTCTGCTAGATATCGGTAACTTTACTTCCTTACTAACTATATAACAGGAAAAGTTCTTCACTAAAAGGAAAGTCTTCACAACCACAAATGAAAAAAATAAGGTGCATGACGTATATTAGTTACAGCAAGTCACTCTTCTAAACTTCAATCATTCTTCATAGCATGATATATGTTTTGCTTGTAGTTGCATGCCCTTTATATTTAACTGCCATACAAATCTAATCATTTTATTAAATGTATGTTTATAGTTACACAGGTTTTACTATGTGTGAATATTATACCATGGTACCATGGGGTGAGATCATCTTAGATGGGACACCTTTAATTCATAATATTTCATATTTTCCAATCATGTTTTTAACAATCAACAACTCTTTTTGAGGGTTGTGAGGATACGATTATTTAGTTCCATAGTCCAGTGCTGTAAATATTCTTTATTTACTACCAAACAGGACTATAAGTAAATGAAAAATATCTTTGCCTTTATTACTATTCATCAATTTCTCGTTCAATTTTCCCATGCATGACGAGAAAGTTTAAATCAAGGTTAATAAATATGTTTTAATATTGAATATGACATCACCTTAGTACCGGCGTGTGCAGTAACTAGTGAATCATTAACAACAAACAAAGCATAGTCAGCCATCTGCAAATATGGGTGTCTCTGCTTCACGTAAATAGCAGCATATTTTCAAGCAATAAAGTTGGGGGATGTTTCCACCATCATGTTCACTGTCCTGTATCGTCTCCATTGTCTTGATACAGTTAATAACTTTCACAGTTCCCACCATATTAATTGTTTCATCAATATATAAATTTACAGCAAAAATGCCACCTACATTTTAAAAAATGTTTAAATCTTTAAAAATTAAAATCTAATTTCAGATGATTTCATACTTTCTTATATCACTGATGCCAATCTTTTTTATAACTTGTCTTTGGTTAAAAATGAAATTAACTTTCCAAACAATTAACATAATGCCGTATAATACATTTGCTTGATGCCAGATTGTCCCAAGAGGAAATGACTCGATATCTATAAACTAACTATGTGCTCATAGCTGTTGCATTATGACCAACTTATAGTGCTGTGGGGTAAGATGGATACTGTTAGAACATAATATCCCATTTTCCCTAATTGTGTTAACAATTATGAATGTTCTTGTAAAGTTTGAGGATCCCATTATATATATATATATATATGTGTGTAAATAATTGTGGATCTACCAAGAAATGCAATGAAAAAAGGGAATGAACGCATATCTTGATCTTATCCCACCTTACTATACAAGTGATTAAACGTGTGGATAGTTTTCTTACACATTAGCTTACCCCACCCTACTATACACCGCAGGTTTCAAGATGAAATATTTGTCCAACAACCTAAGACAAGCGAACCACGGGTGGATGTGGACGGGGTTAATGTGGATTTATCGAGCATCAAGTCGCACTTCGAGATAAGGAAAGATGAACAGGCGGTGGCGCCAAGGAGCCCCGACACAAGGAACACACATATGTAAATTTTATTTGAAATGTTTTTAAGCCCGATGTCACAGTGGTTACCATGCCTTCCTATAGCAGAGGCTACCATTGGGGTTGTATGTGTTTTTAGGAAAGACACTTAACGGCAAGTTCCCCAATACAGTAGTCACTAATCTAATCTAAGTTCTAAAATAAAATAAACACCCCCAAAGTTGGTAACTCGTATTTATCCCCACATACAAAACAATATAACCCATGTTTCACACAGCTATATGTGGATACTTTCTACCTACTATACAACCTGTGGGGATTGGCCATTCAACAGTTCTTCCATCTTTTATTACAATGAATTAAAACAACCAGATATCAACTTACTCATGCATTCACAGTGCTCGTACAACGGAACCAATTAACCATGTGACGTTAGATGTTATCCGCCCGGATGACGCACCCACGGACGAGGTGTATGAAGTTGAACTTGGTGAATTAAAGAAAAAGTTCGAAAACTCGTCTGTTCCAAAACCAGAACAGGTAAGTAATTGTTTACTTTTGCATCAACTTTATAAATAGCAACTGAAGTAATATACAGAAAACTTTAATTCAAATTAAGTATTTATTACCTGCATTACATATTTAGTTGAAATTGTCCTTAAGTTATTTGTAAATGGAGGCAACAACAATGATGTATATGAACATGTTAGTGTTACCCAATCATTAATCTGTGTTATTTGTTATAATCAAATGTTATAATGTTATAAAAAGTTAAATGTTATAATAGCAGACCTGCTTTTAACCCAGTAATTAAAGGTCTTCTGTTTATAACACGCATTTCAATATAATGAGGTTCTACAAAAACGTAACAGACAAAATTCAAGTTTAAGCAATTGTTTAATAAAAGATATCACCTACATCACACCATCAGTCTCTGCGAAAAAAACATCACAATTTTGTTTTAAAATATTTTGAATTTTGAATTTTCTGTGTCATAAAGTTATTTTTGAATGGATATAGAAAACTTGTGTGGTGTATGTTATATGTCCAACCAAGCATGGTAGGGTGTATGGTAGTTTTCTAAATCATAATAATTCTGTTCAATGTTTAATTGGTTCAATATATCAAGTTTTAAAGCTAAATAGTTCTTGAGCTAGAAATATATTTTACCAAACAAACTTCATTAATTATTATATCAGGTGTGCCAGAAACAATACTTTATAACCCTTTTAAATGAATTAAAATAAACAAATATATTCCACCAGAAATCTTTAACACACGTCCCCATCGGTAATCAAACACATTCCAATCTCGCGTATCAATTACTTTTAAATGGATTGTGTATTGACTGAAACAAAGTTACCATGTATTGATACCTAATATACCATCATTGTAGTTGTGACCTATAATCAATAGGTCGAATACAGTGTTGACCAATATATTTCAACCTGTATGACGTATGTATGGTTTGCTTTATAACTAGTTGATACCTTGCATCACTGCGTTATTACCACCGCTTTTTTTCACAGATTAAACCCAAGGAACCCGCGACAAAGGTTCATTACGAAGTAAAGACGTCGTTAGAAGGTTCGTGTTTTGCAGCGTTCATAATTTAGAGTCTTGTAGTTAGTTTAAAATGACCCCGACAAAAATGCGAATATTTTTGTCTCGCAAAACAAACCTAGAACTTCATTTTAACTTCCTGCCGACAAACGGTAAGTTGGTAGAATGCTACTTGTTGCTCTTATATATACTTAACTTGTTCATATTCTCTTAACATATTCGTTTATAGTTAGCGTTTATATTCCTTGATATGCCACACATTTTATCCATAGCGCGTTTTAAACGACTCTCGTTTTACTATTGTTTTCCTTCGCTTTTTAAATATGACCTTCGCTATCCTTTTTAAAAAGTTAAATAATCAATTCAACTTTATTTAATGAGATTTGCGCAAAACTTTAACATTGATGACACAATGAATTATAAACAATATATTTGCACACGGCACGCATAATGCAAACTATTGTTCAGCCCGGAAGTTATAAACACAAACGACATCCTTTATTAATTATAATTGCCGATATATAACGTGTTTGAATATTTAACACTAAGTAAGAGTAGCGGGTGGCGGGTGCCTAACTGCTACGTGTTCGTAATACTACTAATTCAGTACATACGAAACAATAGGCTATACTATACCCACATACGTATTTATAGTGAGATTGTTCTAATTATATAAATATAAATCAAACTACGTTGTAATTATGTGTATATTTTGATTTAGTATTGTTTACTAATGTGTCTCCAACCCATATGTCTTTATTGGCTGTATTGTCAACACTACAAAAAAATCCAAAATAATAATCACCCACAAAGACAAAGTTACATTCGTAGTAACTCATAAGCGGGCACCCATGTTATAACGTCATGCGAGGGTATTTAAGTGACCATCTCAATCACATTGATGTTTTTTTATCACAGATTCCCGCAACATTGAAACGGTTAAGTCATCGGAACCCGTGTATGATGAAATGATAGGGGAGGATTCGGTTAAAGATAGATTGAAAAGGTAACATTATATTTGGATAAGAGAGACTGACAATGCATTTACACGAAACATATCTCTTATTATACAATTGGTTGAACTTAATGCTGTTAGGCTGGGGTAAGATGGTCCATGTTTTCATTCTCTTTTGCCGTCTCATTTGGTTATTAAACCAAGAATATTTACAGAGTCATTCAACCGCATTCTAACGACTCTAAAAAAACATTGTTTGTTATTAAAAACACGCTTGGGAAATTAGGAACTAATGAACTAACGTTATTCCATCTTAATCCAATTAGATGTAGATTCACTATTTTGTGTTTTCTTTGATTTTTTACAATGTATAATGCTCGTATTTAACAACCAAGCATTTTTTTCTATTTCAACATCGCTTGCGTTTATTTACAAACTTACTTAACGGTGTATTACACTTATCGAAATTACGAAAGCAATTATTAAACCGACTTCCAATCAACAATGCAATTAACATGATATTAATATTGATGAATGTCCGGTGACGTGGGAGAGTGGTTAGCTCGTTTCTACCTCAGAGTTCACGGATTTATCACGGCTACCGTTGTAAAAACCTTTCATTGACAATTTTTCTTTGACAAAAACGGTCGTCACGAATGAGCTTTCCAAATTATCCGCTTTTTAAAAGTCACCAACAAAGTAACATATTTGGTAACTTGTAAGCAGGCACGAGGTGTATGAAACCAAACACCCGTGTTATAACGACTGTTGTTACCTCGCCATGCGTTGATAAGGCAAGTTACATTCATTCATGTTGAGCAGTCAAGCATATGTGACGCTATGATTGGTGTCACGAAAACAAGTTGCACCGTTATATTCATACACCTTGTTCGAAGCTTAACTCGTATTTAAGAACAAGGTGTATGAAGCTACTGCACAGCCATGTGCACAATAAAATAATAATATTACCCGTGTTATAAGTCTGATTGGCTTACATCAGCCAAGTGTAATTAATTAATATTTTTCCATTTGTACCCCATGTGCTGCTTATTCTTTTTATTCAATGTTTTATTGACATTTTCAAACAACACGTGATATAAATTCCCCTTCGCAGATACAAGTCTATGACGCAGAGTGACGTCACAAACAGACCGAAGGTGGAACGTCGTATATCACAGAAGGTAGGAGATACTTGTGTATTAAGTTTAATAATGCATTAGTATACGACTGTGGGAAATATCCAGTGTTGTAGATTACATTAGTCGAATTCTAGTTATACGTAATCACGTAATCTAAATTGAAACATATTCTTTACCGCGTTTGTTTAATAACGATTGATAATCAATTTATGTTTTGCGACAATCGTGTTTGGAACTACATGTGTAATATATGCATGTAAGTTACCCTTTACCTCCACATAGTGGATGGTTTTTCTAGTACTTGTTCCCACTGGATGGGGCAAGTGAGCTGTTAAAATTAAGTATAGGGTCAGGCGTCAGTGGTGGTAATTATAGTCGTGTGAAATGTTAATATTTCCCTCAATGAACGTTTTATTTAAAAGACAATTTCTTTTAATTATAATATCATAAATATAACGTTCGTGTGTTACCGTGACGTAATAATCAGGTATCGTGATATACGCGAAGACACGAAGTCTGTTATAACATTTCGATTCGTAGTAATTATTGTGTATGGGTGTCTTCGTTTCCATGATAGTTGATTAGTTTAATACGTCACATTCGTCACAATGTAACAGCTTAAAGTTAGTTTTTGTTTTAGTTTGTATAAATAATATTGTTCAATCTAGAACAGAATTGCAAAGTCGTCTTTTCTTATCATTTTAGTTTAACTAGCTCCCTAATACCTTGTTATAATAACAGTCATGATCAAATTCCATGCGAAACACGTATTCGACATAACTCAACGAATTGTATTCTGTTAGATTTATATTAAGACCGGTGATGCCATTTTAGCCAAAACTGACATCAGAGTCATACAACACAATTCGATTATATCCTGAATTACTATCCTGACCTTTATTTCATCCAAATTCATGATCACTGGACCAGGGTAAACTTTTTCACAGTTATAACAATCAAAGAAGTGAACGAGACTGTTTTTTTTTAAATATGATTGCTCTGTCTATAACTATCACCATTGCTTAAAATCATAAGTTCAAACCCAACAAAATACGATGTGTTTGATATTTGTTGATGACGTATTCAGTAACACTTAATCTTACTGGGTTCAGTGGGTTGTGCTTGTGCATGCTTATGACTGAGGTGACAGGCAAATAAACAAGTTGGCGAGGTATCTTTCTTTCAACAAGTCACTATATATCCCATGAGACATACCGAGACACCGGCTTGATTGCTCACGTCGAATAAAATCGATGACTCAAAAACTCTCAGCCAATGAGATTCATTGGTGCAAGTGTTACGTCACTATATTCTATATTAGGGCATGGATGTCGATTTTCTACCCAGTAGGATCTACAAGGACCACGATGTTGGTTTGTTTAAATCTATACATCGTGAACCCTATTTGCCGCTAACTAGGTTTTAGACGTTTTGCTTACAAGTTTAAACTAGGTGGTCGTTTTGTTAAACTTAGTCTAATCAAATTTTCCCACAGTTTTAGTTCTATTATTGTTTATATACCCCTTTGGGCTTTGTAATCTATTTGGTCATTTTTAAGTTAGACCGTAACAACTTGTAAGTGTTCTGGTGTTCAAAGGTGAAAAGTAAGTTTTGCTTTTAATAAGTATTTGTTTTGCATGACATTATTTACATTGAGTGAGGTTTGTTTATACTATGATACGTGGTATCTACTCAACATATTCCTACGAACCTAAGTAACGAGAAGTAAATGTAACGACTCATAACTTCAGTCACCGCTTACGTATGATGCATACCACAAGCCACTTTATGCGTTGCATGGTTGCTTAGCAACACATGACGTAGTTGATCGTTCTTGCTTCCTGTAATGAAAAGTCTTTCCCTTTATGCCCACATTGCAGTGTGAAGCACCACCAGTTATATGTGCATTAATGTGCGTTTCAATGCAAGGCCAATTAAGATAGTTGAGATATTGGTTGAATTTGTTTTGAGTCTAGTGAGGTATATTTGGTGGATATGGTAGGTTGGGGTAAGATGGAACACTATTTCATTCTATTTTCTCGGTTAAGGTGGTAGTAAACAAGGAACATTTAAAGAATTATTTTATAACCTTATTCTCCTGACTTCCATATTCCGTTGGTGATTGTTTAATAAAACACGATCAGGATATTTGGAACTTATGTGATAAAGATGTCCCGTCATACCCCTCATATTTAACTTGGTGTATACAGTTGCCTTTAATATATTTCTGCGAACAACAAATGTCTACGCTGTTTCATGTACATTGACATTACATCAACCTTATTATTGTTGTTTATTCTTTAAACGTTAAAATAACGTCGCATACTTAATTACAACATAGTTTCAAATTATGACACGCCGTATAATAATTTTATCTTGAATTAGACCTGCTCTGCCATGTAAATAGTTGGGCAAGTATTTTAGTCAGACGTTTTTATTTCACAAGCAAAGTTATTTTATCATGTTGATACTTCATATGTATGCATGTTCTATTGCATTATTAAAACCAACGAAGTGTTAGAATAAGAAATGAGGCAGCTTTGCCATAAGAAGGTTTCACTCAAGACAAGATACGTTGCAGAACGAACACATTAAATCTTCTCATGTGCATATCAAGATCTAATATTGACATACGTGTTGCGTGGTCGAAAATATTTGTGTTTCTGCTCTTTCCTCAATAGGAAGTGTTTTAAGTTAAAGATGGAATTAACACAATCATGGACTTTTTGTTAGTTTGGTATCTTGTTGTAGCAAAGCATATAACGTCGTCAGGTTAGGAGGAGAATATTGTGAAATATTTCTTGTGAGATAAGGTGTTCATATATTAGGGCGTGGTCGTGTGTAGCACAGTGGTTGACTGGTGGTGTATTAGGCATGCCTTTTAGCGGGATCTGTTCCACTTGTTTAAGTATATATGTTAGTTGGTGAACAAAACCACGTTCATATTTCGTTTCACGGGAACCCATTGTTTAATTGTTCACTTAACATATTGCATATGTTGCCTATACCGTGTAATGACTAAAAGCGTTTCATTTAAAGTGTTTTTACTTTCAACGTGTGTTCGGCTGTGAGGATTGATCGGCAATTACAACCATCGTTGCGACTAAACACCGCTGGTTTAAATGGTTTCTGTGAATTATTTATTTCACTCAATGCGGCCGTCTGTTGTCTAATATGCTGCAGTATGACGATCAAAACAGCTAGTTTACAGCTGCGAGGAGATAATACGACTTACAATATTGAATTGTGGACAGATGTAAACGGTCTTACCGCCGAACGAGTTATAAGGGAACAAGCTGGCGAATTGTTTATAAGTTTCAGCAGCACACGTATGATCGCCCGCATAGCCAGTGCATCGGTGTAGGAAGTTCAATACAGACTCCTGGTTCCAATATTAGCAAGCCAGGAAGTTATCAAATCAAACCACGGCAGAACAACACATGTGATCTCATGTTGTTGGATTGTTCACAGCATACGTGTTTCCTTGTCTACAAGTCGATTTAATTTAACGTAATTTTAATGTCAGGTTAGTTTGACATAAACAGAATGTTGTATAGTCGGGCGGGGTAAGATGGTCCGTGTTTTCATTTTCTTTCCTCATTTGGTAGTAAACGAGGATTATTTACAGAAATGTATAACCGTATTCTCACGAGTTTAAACGAGTTCAAAGCACGATCGGAAAATATGGGATTTCGGTGTTAACGGTATCCCCTTTTTTTCTTGTCCCACAGTTGTATATGTTATAGTCAAACGTCGTATTTTAACTGTGGCTTGATTTATAAGGCATGGGAGTGGGAATGTGCAGAGAAATGGGAAAATCAGATTTCCCAGCATTATCTTTGTTTACCTAAATATTATTCCCATACATTCCCTCCCCATGCAAGAACAGATGTAATCATTTAAACCGAACTGTTTCCCCCACAAGATTTCGTTGAACGTATTTCACCGCAGCAGTGCTTTGTAGTGTGTGACAACTACGACACTGTAGTGTAGTTTGTTTACGACCGCCCTGCGACTTGTACCAATTAGAAAGTGCTATAAACGACAAAACCCAATTTAGTATTTTGTGACCAACAAATACAATGCGTGCCACGTTTATTTGACGGGTGACGTCATTTATTTGACTCGCTTGGCCGGCAAGTCAGTTTATTAGAGATTCACTTGAGTCAGAGCGGTCAGTAAGTTATTACTACAAGTATTGCATTTAATATAAGATGCTATGAGCCGGTTATGTAGTATAATGTATATTATTCGGTCAATGAAATATAGAGACGTGTTACAGTATGATCATTTATGAGCCGGGTACACGCTGTAAACTATACAGTATAAAATATGGTCATTTCTAAATGTAATATAAACCATGTTATATTCAGTTATAAGCGGATATCATTTGGTTACGCAGTTTAAAATATACATTCTGCTTGTCAGTGTAATATAGATACGTATCCATGATAAGTATACGGAAGTCGTCGTGTTTCAATATTGTGTTTACACATTGTAGACATATCTAAGATATTGGGCGTGTTGGTACCGAAGGTTGTTAACTGCTGAGTTAATAAAGGGAATATAAATCTTGTTCGTTAGTAATATTTAATACATGTGGGTTCGGCTGACTATAATTATCATGTATTTGACTTTTCTATATGTTATGCCAGGCAAGGAATCTATATACACGTAACTTTCACTTGCTGGCGTTTACGGATATTATGGATGTCGTTATATGTTTGTAGGGAAAGAACTGGGGGTAAGATGGATGCTGTTGACACATAATATCCCATATTTCCCTATCGTGTTTTGAACAATTAACAACGCTGTTTTAGAACGGCGGGATACGGTTATAATTATCTAAATATTCTTTACTTTTTTACTAATTCAAACGAGAAAGAGAATGAAAACATGTCCCATCTTACCCCACCCTACCATATATAGATATATCACGTAACTTGGCGTGGCAATTGTGACGTTGCAGACTGTTGTGTCGCCTGTGTTGGATTTCTTTGAATTATTCATATGCGTGGTCACGTGAATGGTGACGTCATCGCTATACCGGCACCTGGCTGAAGATGTCGAAAATGTTGTGTTTTAGTAAAAGTAGGAATGTATGACCATGATCAACGGCTGGGGTGTTTTGAAGGTTTATTCATTGTTTATTTGTTCAACAAGAATGTGTATAAAGTTTTAAAAGCATCTATGACTCTATGTGCTCGTATTGCCGTGTTTATTCGAAACAAAATTTTCTGTGGTATTTTTGCCCTGTAAAGTTGCGAATGAAACTACACAGGCGAAAATACGTTCAAATCATTCGATCAGGTATTTCAGTCATTTAAACTTGGTGTATTTTCCGTTTGTTCAACAACACGCCTGAGTTTTGAACCCCACATACAAATAATTGATGCACAAGCTAATTATACAATGGAGTCCAACTCATGAATTATGCGATGTTGTGATGAAACTAAGTGACCGGTGTATCGAAGCTTGTGGTGTTAGATCACTTATGCTTGAGTACAATCCGTGTGTTTCATATGATTATCGGGTGCAAAGGTAAAAGTAAGTGAGCAATTACACCAAGATGGGAAATGCTTATTTTAAAGTAAGTCAATCAATCATATGTGACGCCATAAGAGGGTTTGATTTTTAATGGTTATTTATTGATATTATTTAAACGTTACATTTGAATTGTTTGTTTTTTTACATCGCTATTATTATTTATAGTTTAAACTGAAAGTGTAAACATTTTATAGTTCACAGAATTGTAGACGTTGTTGGAAAGGTATGTGTATGATAATAACAAATATTGAAGGTGAATTTGCGTCTTCAGGTTTGGTTTAGGCAGACTGGTTTCAAACCAAACTTGGTAAAAAGTTGTGTTCTGTCTCTATCTATGTATCTATGTAAATGTGTCAAGTAGATTGTATATTTATTTATTTTAATCAAGTTATGCATTGTATAATACGTATAATACGGTGGGGTAAGATGGGACATTTCACTCGAGTTTCCTGTCATTTTTGATGATAAAAAAGAAATATTTACAGCATGTTATGACCGTGGCCTCCGACTTAGTTAATTGTTAAAAACAAGAGGTAAATCTTTCCCCACAGCCAACAGCATTACAACATTATCTTTCCTTATGCCTTGTACCAAGGGACGTTTTATCAGACGACCTGTGTAATAACCTGGAGGTCGATGAGTTATGTATTAAATACACGGTTTATGAGCTCAGCTACGTTTATATCGATGTCGCAAGTAAAGTACATACCAATGTTTGTATGTGTTGCATTATATCATCAAAGTATCATTTTCTTTTGATTTTTTTAGCGAGGCAAGCACCATTATTATATCAGCTAAGTTAGAGGGTTTTATGTTCACATGTGTTGGTATCGGTGTGTGATGGATACTTCGCTTATGTTTGGTGTTATTTAGATAAATGACGATGTTGTAACGTAAATACCTTATATTATGTGTAGCATATAAACAGCTAACAGTGATTTAACATCGAAAAGTAAAGTAGACATATTAATTTGGAAAACGTCAAAGATTCGAAACCACCATATGTTGTTTAGTGTATACGTTTGTCCCATAATAACAATATTAGTCGTATATATAAAGTAACCACAGATAATTTATTGTGGTTTACGATTCTTGGAACAACCTGATGTTATTATTACGTCACAAAAGACGCTTTGGCATTTACCCTAAGTGCGTTTTTTGCGCCGTAAGTTAAACTGAAAGTGGAGCCCTGTTGAATATTGAGCGTCCATTATATTTAAACGCTACACAGATGCTACGTTATTGATTGTCAACCTCAACCGACCTGTCTGTGCGGAAAACGAAACCGCTAAAGCAATTCACTGCAAATTCAATTACCGCCGCCTCTCATGCTGTGTATGGTACCATAGCACGTAATATATCATTGTGACGTAATATAGAAGGATTTTCTTATGTTTGTCATATAGTTGTCGACCATAATCATCCATAGTGTTTCATGTTCTAATAATTATAAATCTGTTCTTGTGACGTCACAAATTTGTCGCTATATTGTTTATATGACGTCATTATATATTGTTATATATGCCCCGCATACAGTAGGGTAGGGTAAGATGGGACATCCCGTTTTCTCGTCCCAAGGGATAGTAAACAAAGAACGTTTACAGAATTCTATTCACAGCTCATTTAAAGCAATATTATTGAAAACACGCTTAGAAAATAGGATTTAGTAGCCAACTGTTTCCCATGTTATCTTGGAGTATATGTTGATTGGCAACATTTTGTTTATCGTTCACAGAAATCAAATAAACCTGTTGTTACAACTCACACTGAATCTACAACAACTGAAACTTCAAGTGTACAAGTGGCCACCGAGATCGTGCGATCGCCACCTGCCGGTACAAAGATAACACCTGATTACACACCCAGTACCGACCTTCGGCAAACTAAAGCTATATTTGAAACAAGCGACAACAAGCCAAGGCGATCCCGACCCCCATCTGCTAGCTCAGGCGGCGATTCGAACATTCATTCCCCGCCACGAATTGGTCGAAGCCCTGATCCCCAACCCACCGCATCAGCGCGTAGCACCAGTCGACACAGCACCGCATCTACGTCATCAATAGGTCAAAGGTCACGTTCAAGGTCACCGGGTCAACAGCACAGCGATAGAACGTCAAACGTCAGCGAAAACGAAGACATGGCGGATGTAGTTCGACCCCCACCCGCTGGTACAAAGGAATCACCCGACTATGTCCCTGCTGTTAAAGTAAGCTCCATGAAAAGTATGTTCGAAAAACCATCTTCAACTGCGTCATCACCTACGTCATCAGCCCCCCCACCCCGAAGATTAAAGAGCAAGGATTGGGTGAACGGTAATGAGGAGACAGGTGCATCCCATGTTTCGTTTCTTGATTATTATTTTAATATTTGGTTGGAAATAATTAGATTGGAAATTTCCTTTGAATGAATTGTTTGTATGAAAAATTTTTCCTTTGTTTATTACAATGAATCTGTTTCACCGCATGTAAGTGAAGGTTTATTTTCCTAATTTCTCAACAACAATTGCAATAATACCGTAACATCACAAACTGTTTAGTTTTCATTAATAATATTAACAGAATACTTAGGTTCGAAACCAAAACTTTTTATTCAAAACCGTCACATAGTATAATTGGCATAAAGATGCAACAAACCTTCATATCTATGCTATGCATGTTTCATCATTTCAGGGTTTAAAAGAAACTAATATTTCCAATTCCAAGTATATATTAATCAAACCACCTTGTATAAAACCCGCATGTTAAAACTAACCTCGTATTCGACAGTGAGTTACCCCAGTAGCGATGATGGCTCAAACCAACGTAAAGTTGTTGCTGAGGGTTCATATGAAGAGAAAGAAGGTATCGGTAAATATTGAACCGATGTCACGTGTATAGTACTGTGGGGTAAGATGGGATCCTGTTATCACCTACATCCCATATTTACCGACCATGTTTTTAACAACACGAGCCTCAAGTATACGGTTATATAACTCTGTAAATATGCTTTGTTTATCTCTAAATGAATGAAAAAGTACAAACATGGACCATCTTACCCCACCTCACTATACCATATCATGTTAATTGACCGTTTAAATACGTGGCTTAAGGTTGTTTACGTCATTTATATTGAACCTTGCAGCATGTTTACTAACCCAACCCAACAATATTTGATTGTGAGCTCACAATTAATATGCGGTGGACTAATATCCTAATGTTGAATGTAACTTATTTATCCTCGAGTGGAAACGACAGTTGTTATAACACGTGTGTTAATACACCTTGTGTCAGTTTACGAGTTGTATGTAACTTTGTGATAATTTGTACAACCCATTAGTGATTGACAACTGAGTTGGAGCAATTGCCGTTAAAGGTTTTGCCCAAGAACACATACGCCCACTATGGTAGCAGCGACGAGTCTCGAATCCTTATACCTTGGGCTAGAAGCAGGGTGGCGAACCACGGCGATATTAATATAAAATTGTTGTAAGTTTAACAACTATTGTTTTCATTATATAGGTGGTATAGTGCGCCCTCCAACGGCAGGAACGAAGGAGCTTCCCGCTTACAGTTTGTCACAAGATTTTCTCAAGTCACGTGCCGCTATGTTTGACTCGCCCACTAAAACCGAATATACACCAAAGAACAAGATCAAGGTGGAAAAGAAACCCGTTGTTGCGGTGAGTGCGTTGTTGTGTGTGGCTGTGTCGGTTGTCTTAGTGGCTTGACAAAGTTCAACGGCATAACCGGATGGCGCTTGGTTTGATGCTTGATGTTTTTACTATGGTAAACTACACGGGCGTATGTGTCTTTGGGCAACACATTTAACGGCAGTGGTCTCTAATGGGTTGTCTAAATTATCAGCCAAACATAAAAAAGTAATCGCCCACTAAGTTTCACATGTGGTAACTCGTAAGCGGGCTCGAGGTTTATAAAACAGAATACTAGTGTTATACACGTGAGGATTATCAAGATATATTCATTCAATCAATATAAACAACACAGGACGTTGTTAACGAGGCGGGTAAGTCAGAGATAGACGAATACGTTCCTTCACAAAGTCTTAAAGACGCAAAGAAGGTTTTCGAGGAAGGGGCATCCCCTTCTAATGAACGGTAAGTTCATGTTTAACTTAGCAGCAAATTATTTTCTATTATTGCGTCACAAAAACATAAGTTCTTCATATACGCAAGTCCTCTCCATGATGACGACATTCAATTCAAAAATATAAAATCAAAATATCGTCATGTAGCAATTTTTCTAAAGAACAAATTTGTAATTGGTTGTTTTCCGCTAAAACATAAATCAAAAACAAAAAATCTCGTATAAAATATCTCGTCGTCTGGTGGGCAAACCTTGTTCTAAAGTTTTGTGTGAAATAGAGATAAATAAATTTAAACGCTGGTTATATATTGCTGAAGAATTAGTTGTAATTTATGATACCGAAATGTTCACACAACGTTATACATTAGAATGTCTATGCTATTTAAAGTCAATTAGCATTTCATATTTGTTCGTGGTGGTTTTATATAAATGTTGCCGATCACGATTATTACTTCGTGGTTGCTACTGTCACGTGATGTAAGTGACGTCACATTTGTTCGGTACAGTGGCGCAGTAGTGCGCCTGTATTTAAAAGGGCATACCGACGAAACTTAATTTGTTTATTGTTAAAAATACTCAAACGGGATATATAGGTACCACCAAAGTTTTCAACAACGAAACAGCTTCTTAAAAAGAAAGCCGCAAATTCAACCGCTGAAGTAAAAAAGTCGGCCATGCGGTAATGCATGGGATTTCCCGCGGTAATGCATGGGATATCAGAAAAAAATCACTCAACTTTGACCGTTTTTAGTTTTTTAACGTGTAAGGAAAATTTCAGTTTCGGAATTGGTATAGTGCTTCTTCTTTGTGATTACAAAACAACGGTCAAGTTCAGTGAATTTTTTTAATAAAAAATCTCATGTTGTGCCGCAAGGCTGAATTTGTTTTTACTCACGCGAAATTGTTCCGTTTTTTTGAAATACTGGTGATACCTTTAGATCACCTATGTGCATCTCTGTCTGTACAAAAATTTTCGATCTTTCGTTGATATGTCCTTTAACCCAGTGATAATGGATTTAAGGCTCGTCGCTGCTACCATTGTGGGCGTATGTGTCTTTGGGCAAATGCTCCAAACTCAGTGGTCACTAATGGGTTGTCCAAATTATCAGCCATACATTACATTATACCAACCATGAGCATACATTACATTATATATCCTTCTTAACGACCATCAAACCAACAGACCTGTTCCCGCCAAACGAACGACGGAAGTTGTAGCGACACCAACCGGCGAAGTGGTGCGCCCTCCACCGGCAGGCACTCGTGACGACACCGATATCGTCCCCGCACAAAATTTAAAGTATGTGTCCCTTATATCGCAGTGTATGGGTTTGATTTGATTTGATTTATCGTATATGAATAACTGCTACTTGGTTTTCCTCCGCACATGCCGTGGCTATAAAAGTTGTTTCCGTGTTTGTGTCTTATGCAATTACACCATGGTATGATATATATAGACTTCGTTCGACATGATATTAAGCGGCAATTGTCAGCCTTGCATTAAAAAAAGCTTTAAAAAAACAATTATTTGAACAGTTACAAGTGCGTGTTAACTCCTAAGCTGGTATAAGGTGTATAAACATCCGTGTTATAAAGACTGTCGTGTTTCGGCCGCGCATGGTTTAAGTAAGTTATATTCGTTTAAACTTGTTGAATAATAATGTAGATCTGTGAAAGACATGTTCGACCAACCGCAAGATGTCGCACAAGAGGAGGAACGAAAGCAACCCATTGATATTGAGACGGAAGCCAGGGAAGCTGTGGAGAGGGAGAGAGAAGTAAGGTGTATAGTGTATATGGGTGAGGTACTACAGCGAGGTACGTCATGGGAGCTGGGATTTATTCTACAATTGGCTCACTACAAAATATCAGGGCCACCACAAGTACTTCCTTTACGCCACTTTCACCAGTTATTATAAGTAAATAAATGAGCGATGAATGACGAAACTATTGCACGGAAACCAACTCACGTTAAATAATAAGCATGTGGTGTCATCTTACTTCCCATAGGGAGTTCAAGCGTAACAATCATTTGACGTTTGAATAATCTTTGTAAATCATTATGTCCACCAAGAAATAGTATTGTGGGGTAAGATGGATCACCGTTAACATCTAAATTTTCCTTTTCCCGATCGTGTTTAGAACAATTAACAACGGTCTCTTAGAGTTGCGGGGTTACGGTTTTTTAATTCTGTAAATATTATTTGTTTACAACTAAATGTGACGATAAAAGAAAACATGGAAATATTGGCAAGCCTCGCTTTATATAATATGTTTGCTACAGCTTGCAAAGAAAGCAGCAGAAGGAACAACACAAGAACCCGAACCACAAGAACCAGAACCACAAGAACCAGAACCACAAAAACCAGAACCACAAGAACCGGAACCACAAAAACTGGAACCACAAGAACCAGAACCACAAGAACCGGAACCACAAGTACTGGAACCACAAGTACTGGAACCACAAGAACCAGTTGAAACCAGTTCAACGTTGGAGCAAAACGAGCCCGAACCTGAGCCAGCAACCAGTTTGGAACCTGTTGAAAGTGGCGTCAACGAGCCTACTGTGACGTCACAAGAGGACACACCACGTGATGAGTCGGACGATGAAGGGGAATACGTATTACAAACCACACAAGAAAATATTCAAGAGGTAAATTTATTTTCAATGCATACCCGTTACTATAACAACGGCGAACTCCCATAAATCGTCACCAGTTTTTTTTCTCATAAAACTTTTTGCTGGCCAAAGAAGAAATCAAATATTTTATTTTTTTACCGGTTAACACGGGTTTGCGTATCGAACACGCTAGTACAACTGTGGTGCTTTCTATTTATCCCCATTTCCACTGAGCTATCGTCTCTTTTGTACAAACACAAAGAATTAGCAATGCACATTTACGCTACAAGTGGTACAAAGTTAAATAAATTTCGCCACCAATGAAATTAATCTTGTCGTCCGTCGCAAGTTATAACAATAAACTATTGGTCGCAATCAAACCGCCGTTTTTACGTCATCGGTATAAATTATTCTCAACAATTTATTAAACTCGATAAACGGTGATTATATGATACGTGTCGTTATAAACAGGGGGAAATATCTGAGCAACATGATGAAGCAGCTGCTGTTACGCCAGTTCGTGTGGCTGTACCAAGCCCCACACCTGAAGGTAGGCTGTATAATTGAACTATAAGATATCATGTATAATAATGTGGGGTGAGATGGGACATGTTTTTATTCTATTTATCGTCCCATTTGGGAGTAAACAAAGAATATTTACACCAGTATAACCACACCCTTTCGACTTTATATTAAAGAGCCCTGGTAGTTGTTCATACATGGTTAGAAAATATCAAATCTAGGTTATATATTCTTCCAGCAAGGACAGAAGACTTGATTCAAAGTACAAGCTAACATGCTTGGTAGAAAGTATTCATTAACGCACTTTGTCTGTTGTGATCAATGTAATTAACATTGTGTTTTTATTACAGATGAACCAGAGACACAAGAAGCAGAAGTTAATGTAATGTTTGTTAGTTTTGTTTATTTCTATTTTGTTAATAATTTTCCAACAAACAGGATAAAGATATTGCTGTCGAAGTTTCAAACAACGAAGATATGACGAATGAAAACAACGATTTAGCTGCAGATGTGAATGAACATGCGCTACACACGGATCAATTATATCAAACTACTGATCTAATCACAGAGGACCAAGTGTCGCAAGCACAAGATATTGAAACAAACCAAGTTGAAGTGGATGAAGACGTTTCATCGAAACAAATGAAACAAGAACCAGTCGTCACCAACGGTGTTGAAACAGGTGAGCAACTCTTGTCGTTCGATGATGACTTTGACAAACCACACTTCGAGTACCCGTATGATGACGACACACCCATTGTTGATTTGATCAATGGTGATAATCATGGAATAAACAAACCACCAAAACAAGATTCTATCATGGATTTTGATTTGCTTGGAATATCTGGCCCCCAAATCGCCCCTGTTAATTCCCAACCCCCATGTTCGAATGGTGTTTCCCCCCTTACCCACCCTGACCCCACTGACCCCTTTGATATTTTCTCCACCCCGACCCCCAACCCAGCCACCACGGAGGCAAATAATAATAAAGATCCCTTTGATTTGTTCTTGTAGCACAGTAGCTTCGAACCCGCATATATTCAGTATTATTCTAAACACGTAGCAAGAAGATTTTATAATTCAACTTTTTGCTGCCGTGTGTCGCCAATCTAACCCAAATATATTATCAATATTTTCAGATGACAACACCACAGCAGTTGAGTAATATTCAATGTACAAACATTGGTAAAACATTCAGCGCTATGCGCCACACACACACACACACACACATACAAACATACAAACATATACATACATAGCCTCAGTAATACATGAAACAACATTCCACGTCACCAAACGTTGTGAGTATATTGCTTGTGCAATGTGCATGTAAGCGCTTGGAACAGCTCAGCTGTTCCAGCCTTTTGTACTCACTCCCTAAGTTTGCATGTTTTGAAAGCATGACACGTGATGCGTGGTGTATTCAACAAAACGTTTTTAAAACTTTGTTGATCAAATGAAACATTTTACAAAGTTAACTTATATCTTTGCAGGTGAAATAACGTACACTGATTTTAAACTAACTCTTTACTTCGTTTTATACGAAACAGTTTTATCTACTAACGTGGCTGGCCTGCATGTTCTGTATAACTGCATGCACTAACCGTACATTGACGACTAACCAGTGTTTTGTTTCGAACCATCTTTCATTACAACGTATGTTGTCGCTCATGTTAGTGTTGTCATTCATTTATCGCGCTGCAGTGTCACGTGTGTATGACGTCACAATGGTGATGACGTCGTAATATCTCAAAATGAGTGATTTCCCGCATCAGCTGCCTGTTGTAAATATGAATAGATTTGAAATGATTTGACGATATTGTTAAGCTTGCGCTGCGACATTGTATTTATGCTCGATCGTATTATTGATAACACCGGCACAACTGATGTGCAAACAGTCGAACTTGTGCTGAAACTGATCGCCAAAACCCGATGTATTTTCTATATTCGCGCGGAAATTTCACCGTTCGTGTGTTTTATGTTTATTTCCCGAATTCGGATCGGAATTATTTTATTCAGCAAGCCTAATAATTTAATCACGCCATCATTTATTTATGTGAATATTTATAAAATTGTGACGTAACACTGATATAAACTTATTTCGGTTTTAATGACGTCATTATAATAAAGTTTCGTCAGTATTTTGTCATTGTTGTGTTATTACGTCACGAATATAATCGAAGCAAAACGAATACAATATATGATTCTATACAGAAATTTTGTTCTTAATGTTTGGTTTAACATTTCGGTGGATATTTTGCAATTTAATTTCTTCACGAACATAGGTGAAGAACTCTGGGGTTAGATGACCATTAGTATAAACATATTTTCCTACTTGTGTTTTTTTTTCAATTAACAACGCTATTTTACGATCGTCAGGATATGCCCATATATATTTATGTAAAAATTCTTTGTTTTCTACCAAATAATGGGACGATAAAATAGACTGAAATGTGTTCTATCTTACCCCACCTTACTGTATTATACACCGTGTATGACATTTAGTTTAGTGAAATTTGGATGACGTAGGTATCATGTGATAACGCTTGTCCTACGTCATGTAATGGATTTTCCGGTTAATAAATATTGTAAACCTCTTGCTTGATATAAGCTACCCTTAACCATGCGGTTGAAGAATCGGCGCTTTTAACATTGTGGGGGTCTGTTAGGCAAGACACTTCACGGCAGTTGATACACCCAGTGGTCACTAACGGGCTGACCCCATATAAAAACAATCACCCACAAAGTTACATACATAGTAACTTGTAATCTGGCACGAGGTGTATGAAACAGAACACCCGTGTTATAACGACTGTTGTTACCCCGCCATGTGAGGATAAATAAGTTACATATGCTGTGGTAACTCGTAAGCGGCACGAGGTGTATGAAACAGAACACTTTGATTTTGGAAATTTATGTGCTTAAATGTCCCATCTTCCCCATTGTACTTATAGTTATAGGTCATGTGTTACAAGATGTCTGACAATTTACTTTCTAAATCCGTATTTTATTTGCTCCTGGTAGATGGTTAAACATTTCATAATATTGGAGACTTCCGTGTAATAAATACACGCCAGCATTTAGTTCAGTGTAATTTGGATGACGTTTGTCCTATGATAACGCTTGTCCTACGGTATGTAATGGATATCCCGGTTAATGAAGAGGAACTCTGCCTTGTTTGGCCTGTTGCATACATGGGCATACATTGGTATGCCGTTTGTTAAAGCGGCATTGTTGTTGAGTTTATGAGTGTCGCAAGCACACCGTTCACGAGACAGCTAATATAGAAACCGGATTGCAATGTTTTGGTTGTTTGTTGTGGTTGTTCTTCTTTGGCCTGCAGAAACATTTCAGTTAAAAGGTGAGAGTCTTTCGTAGTTTTACCTTTCGTAGTTTTACCAGATTAACTTTCGTAGTTTTACCAGATTCTGTGGTTATTTACATAAGTGTTTTATGCAGAATACTCAACAATTAAACGAGGTTTTGTTGAAATGAATTTTCATTCCACAACGAGGAAGCTAAGCGTGAAGCTGGATTACAAAATATGCTTGGATTCGATGCCTTATTATATCGAGGCAACAGCAAATCCCAAATACATCACAGGTGTTGAGAAGTTTAACGTTACTGTTATTCAAATCAATTTCTATAACGCTGTGTTGGAATTGGAACGAATTGATCAGGATTCAGGATGGGGGGAAATGCTCTTCACTGTGCAGTGGGCCATCTACCATATCTCAGGTGACAGAAAACTGTGTTACCTAACAATAGTTATCAGGGTACAAATTGCTTGTCTTCTGTTGATCGGCTTTGTCTCCGTGTGTTTGTTTTACCGATGCATTTAAACAAAATTCTTGCTTAATAAAGTATTCTTGCTTAATAAAGTCCGGCGCCAATGTACAGTAGTTTGCGCGCCAGCCCCGATCTTACCAAAATGTTACGGGTTCCAAGCTTGTCGCTGCTACCGTTATTAGCGTATGTTTTCTTGGGCAATCAGCTGTATAAATTGTCAGTCATACAGAATCTTTGTTGACACAAAGTTATAAACGTGGTAATCAGTAGACGAGCATTGGATGTATGAAACAGAACACCCGTTTTGTAACGACTGATATCGTTGACTCGTCGTCACGCGAGGATAAGGCAGCAAGTTACATTCATTCATATAATATAGTGAAGTGTAAGGCGGAATCCCTAAGCACATATTGTCCAGTATATTCAAGCTGAATTAAAATATAATATAAAATACATGAATTAAAATATATGACGGTATTACCACGAGTTATCTAGCGATTCGCACAACAAGTGAAATTTTACAAATTCGAAAACACACAGGATAAGATGGGACAGTTTAAAATCATTGTTAATTTTGATTTTTAAGTGTATTTATAAATAGGAATCTACGTAAATAACACGTAATAAAGCTTTACTATGATTTAGCGAGCGTTAAAAAATAGCACCTTGCTATTTCGCATTTTTTTACCTGTTCAAAATATACTGTTTCTATTTTACATATTTTTTAATATTTAAAAACAGTAATCAGCTTTGACGGGCGTTTTATAAAGTCGTGATAATACTTTCGAATAATTGTGTAGCCTTATTTTCCTGGTTATCATTAAATGGGGCTCCGTAAAAAGAAAATTTAAAAAAAAGTCCCGTCTGACAAAGTGTCCCATCTTCCCCCACCCTACTAAATAAAAATAGGCGTTGTTTGAACGATAGTGGGTATTATTAGAACAAAGGGAATTATTTGCACATGAATTGATAAATTTTGCATCCTACAAATGCATATAAACT
Source organism: Ciona robusta (assembly GCF_009617815.1). NCBI lineage: Eukaryota > Metazoa > Chordata > Ascidiacea > Phlebobranchia > Cionidae > Ciona > Ciona robusta. The sequence goes on along the minus strand of NC_143241.1, from coordinate 785,189 downwards.
AGTAACCACATAAATTTGAAAATAACTTTCAATAAAGTTTATATTTTACCACGAATCGGTTATTGCTGTTCCCACAAGACAAGTTATCTTCATGTGCAAATGACTAAATTTCAAATATATTTTTCATACATTATCTCATTATTATATTTAAATATATAAATTCAAAGCAGTATTTTTGCCGATTTAATTCCTAATTTAAGCCGTATTGCCCCCTTAACAACGCCGCAACTGTCTTTGCCACTCTCTTTGTTGAACCGTGAGAATACTGTTGAATGATACTGTAACATCTGTTTTGTCTATCATCAAACGGTATACCGTAAATTAAAAAATTAAAAATATCTTGTTTTCTCTAACCCTTCTATACAACATTGTGATTTAAGTTCTCGGGCATCGTTTGTATTATAATAAATTCAAAATCTAACCCGGCCCTTTTCAGATTACATAACATCAACCGCTACAGTGCAATACCGTGTGGACTACGACACAGATGTAAAAATTTCAGGAACATCAAATGTATCAGCGGTTTATGGTGAAGGTTTATCCCCGTTGCCAGCATTACAAAAGAACTCACTATTTCAACCACGTCTGTCACAAGAAAGACAAAATGATCACAGGTTTTTGGTGTTTGATAAAACTTCCAACAAACTGATCACCAACCTTGATCTGAATCCTAAAAATGGAGAAAACGACCTGGTTACCGTGTTTATAGTTTACCGGGTCGACAATTTGAAAGAAAACATTAAAAATGATGCAAGTAATTGGCAAGGGCTATTCGGAACACACAACAGTGGGTGGGATAAATTTATTGTATTGGCAAGTGACAGAATAGTTGTTTCAGGAACCGTCGGGTATAATATACAAATCACTTCTAACCTGACCAACGCCAACCCAAGTGCACTTCATGTTTGGAACGTTGTCAGTGTCCAGTGGAATGTGGATGGCGGTGTCGATGCTAGCAGTGTATGGTGCAACGGAAAGTTACTTCAAAGATTTCAAGCAGAATTAAGTCCATCTGATACAAAGTTTGCAATCGGTGTTATCACACGTCGTAACTCACCGTTAGTAAGGGACTTACACGGAGCGGTTGGTGAATTTGTGCTTTTCAAAGACATTGTCATGACCGATTACGAAATGAAGAAGTATCAATTATACTTCATAGAGAAATGGGGAATCACTGCTGATCCGATCCCAGTGTAACCTTGTGGCTGGGATAAGATGGTACATTTTATCATTCGCTTTTGGTAGATTTTATCGTCCCACTTATTAGTAAATAAAGAAAAACCCACCATACACAATACACAGTACTGTAAAAACCGCGAGTAAGAATTCGAGTATAACACACAAGGCATCTTTATGCATCAAATTAACCTGGAAAATTTATAAAACATTTTTACAATTTTAATGGCATTGCGTAAGGTTTGGTCGCAGTTTTAGCTTACTCAATATGCTAATTGTAAATACACCGAGAACATATTTGTCACGTATACGTCATGTTTGCCTATTACATCATGGTGTATAGAAAGCTTTTGTTGTGGTTCGTATTACGTCAGACCGCTTCGCACTAAGGTAGGTACTCTCGCTCACTGCAATGTTGTAGCAACGTTAACGTTGATGGTGATCACCGGGATATTTATTGCATTTTTAAACTGAATATCATGATCGAATTTATTTTACACGTTTACAAAATGATGGGCAACTTCACGTTACTATACTTATACTTGGCTTGGTTAATATCCAAAACCTCTTCCACCGTGTTGCTGCAATTATATCTTTGACATTATTTAGATTTCTAAAAGGTAATGCAAGCACTGTTACACAAGCTTTGCATGAAACGATGATTTAACTTTAAACACTCGATTTCCTTGATGTATTTATTGTGAAATATAAATAAAAGGTTTGTTGTTTATATTTTAGCTGTTGTAGTTTGAATGTAAAGTAAGCCTTGACATTTCAACTTCGTAGTTTGTCATCTGCTTTACAACGAGCTCGATCAGTATGCGATTATCTAACATACAGACTGGGTACGCAACGTTTGCAATCAAATCGCTCGATTCCGCTTCGGTGAGGGAGTTTTAATAAGTGAATTTATTGTTAGAACTATGCATGTAAACCCCCGAAATAATATGAAACAGTTTTAAATCCAAGTTTCAACATTCTTTTTCTTGCCCTTCTGCTATGTTTTTAACATGTTATGTATATTATTGTATGAAAATTAGTTTTGTTTGAACGACAATCGGTATTGTTAGAACATCAATTGATATATTGTATCCTACAAATGTCAAATAGCTCGATTGCGCACGGTGAGGGGTTGATGCGTATATGGTGCTTGGACATGCGATGGAAATACGTAAAAGAAAAGCATAACATGACGGTGTGATTGGTGAAAAAGGAACTGCTGCGTGTACGTCAGTCTGTATATTTTAAACGCGGGTCCAGTAAAGCAGTTTTCCTTTGTCATACAACGTGCATACATAGTATGGTGGGGTCAGACGGTCCATGTTTGCATTCTATTTTATCGTTCGGTTGTAAACAAAGAATATTTTCAGAATTATAACCGTATCCTCACTGCTCTAAAACAGCGTTGTTAAAAACACCAATGTGAAATATGGGATTTAGGTGCTAACGGTATCCCATCTTACCCCACAGGAGTATATAATATTATTATACATGTAAGATAAACTTCCATTTGTAAGATCAGATAATCGTCTGCTGGACCCTTTAACTGCGACAACACTGTCTGAGTTAATTTGTCATTTCAATCAGACCTATATTTAAATAAAAGGAAATCAGTTTGCAGATTTTTATGATATTTTCCGTGCAAAGAGAAGGCTGACGCAGCAACGTGTCGTGGTGATAGTTCATCACATGAAGGGGTGAAGGCCATCTAATGTATTTAACTATATAGCGTTGTATAGGTAGTACAAATATGTTGAAGAGATATCTTTGCGAAAAACAACAGTGGTCACAGGTTTTAATGTTTGATACAAATTTCAACAAATTTGTTACCAACCTTGATTTGAATCATACACTAGGAGAGAACGACCTGTGGTTTTAGTGGCGCGCCCCCAACGAATAGGTCGGCTTTAGGCTCTTTCTGGTATACCATTGGGGACGTATGAGCATGACACTTTAACGACAATTGCTCCAGCCCAGTGGTTACTAACGATTTTCGTTACCACGCGAGGTTAGGACAAGAAACATTCATTCATGTTAATCTAGACAACAGTCGTTGTAGTTAGGGCAGTTGTACGACTCGATCTCGACATCGAACCAATAAGCTCGCAACGATCAGCGTTGTTCCGCAGCCATGGTGCTAACCTTTGTCGCCAGTCAGCGAATGAACCGACCACACACACAACGTTGCAAACTAAGTTAGCATCGTATAGAAGGTTCGTTACTATGAACGGCGTGTTGGTCGGTAAAGCAACGGCAATTATAAATGCAAGGGCGTCGGCAAGAACACATAGACCTGTTGTTATAATAGATCGCTTCACCAGTGCCATGAGTAACTTATCGGATGGCCTGTAATAAAAGTAAGCATTGACTGTAGAAACAAGTTTTGCTGTCATTACAATGCTCATTTCGCCTGGTTCGTTATACTTTCATTGTTTTGAGATACAGGACAATAAATTATAACATAAAGTCTACTTTTGGTTGGTGGGTATTCGAAGTAATACAACTGATAAAACATATCTAGCAAATACTTACAATACGTTAGACGTTGCAAACCCTGCATGTCGTTTTAAAGGATAAACGAAGAGCGTGAGTAAAGTTCCTTGCATTGCAACAGCGCCAGTAAATAAAACTATCAACGGAGTTCGAGTTTGGGCGACTTCCACACAACCAATGTCACTTGTAGTAAACTCCCATAATGCCCCAGTTAAAATCATTCCTATAACATTTCATTTATAATAATACAATTAGAACTATATTAAATATATAAGATGTATAATAAATTGTAATAAATTATTATAAATTCTAATAAACTATAACAAGTTTTATTATAAATAAAAATTGTAATAATTATAATAAATTGTAATAAATTAATCTTCGCCACACCGTAATCGTCGATATAAATCAAAGTTATTATTATAAATTATAATAAGACCTACCTGCCAGCATCATGATGATAAACAAAGGTAGAATGATAGAGCTTAGAATACGAGCGAACTTGCCATGCATTTCAGATAATGTTGGGTTCTTGTAGCAAGCTCGTTGTCGAAACCATAAGAATGAATATAAGCAAACTATTCCAGCCGAATACAACACGAAAGAAAGACTCTGTGTTGTTCAAATCATAGAATCGATAGTTAATATTAATTGTTTTACAATAGAATTTGCAAAACATAATTGAATCTCTTTAGAGTTGGATACGTTTTAAATAAATGATTAAATTTCGCCCAAGAATTCTTTTATTTATGTGCTATACTGGGCGTGTTTTAGACCTAATTGGTTATATCATATTTTAATGGTTGTACGTACATTACAAACAAATATATACAACTAAAGGCTCATGTTACATTACACCTATATGTCTAATAATACCTGAATAATTTTGCAAGTAACGTTTGTTGGAGACTTGATATAAAGCAAAGGTTGGTCACTCACACAGTTCATGAAGGCGAACATGGAAGCTACCACACTCAGGTTATCCATGTAAGGTGAAGTACCTGTTGGTTATAATGTGACAGGGGAACATATTGGTTGTAATGTTTGTGCCAACTTACAAGATATAAGAGTAGAGTGGGGTAAGATGAGACATGCTTTGGTTTCTGTCCAATTTGGTGGTAAACAAAGAATATTTACAGAAATATATAAACGTATAATCTCACGACTTCAAAACACGATCAGGATGAATGGGATTTATTTGCTAACGGTATCCCATCTTACCCCACATTACACCTGTGTTGCCATATATAACTAAGGAAATAGAATAAATTTCATTCATAAAAGTTGAGATATTACCTTTGCTTCGCCGTGATCTCACCGATTGTTGGCGCTGGGCGATTTCTTCTTTCTTCTGGCGCTTTATCGCCCTCAGGCGGTGAATAGTAATGGAAAGAAAAACATAGAGACTTGCTACGGAAAACAGAAGTCCAATAATTGTGAATGGAATGCGAAGTCCGCGGATGTTTGTTGAAATAATTTCATCGGTTGTAACCTCAGTGTTGGTGTAAGTTGTAGTAGTTGGGAAAAAATCTTTAAACGAAATAAGCAATAAACGGTTTGGGTCACAAATGGGTTGTTCAAATTATCAGCCATAAAAAAAGTAAAAAAATCACTTACAAGTAACCTACATTGCAACTCGTACGTTGCTACGATGTATATATGAAACAGAACACCCGTGTTATAACGACTGTCGTTTTCCGGCCACGCGAGCATAACGTATAAGTTTAATTTATTCATTCAATCAATTCCATAATATTTATTGAAACTAGCTTTACCATTTAGACAGGCTATTAATTTTTGACGATACACGTTTACGAAAACCCGTGAATAAAACTATGCTGCGGATTACGCGAAAACTTGGTAATATAAGTAATATAAACAATCATATTATTTATAACATAATAATTATACTTAATGGTTTAACTTACGATGTCTCATTGTTACTAATTACACAAATTTCTTGAAACCGTATTTTCCGACTTACAACATAAAGCATAGTAAGCGCATATTACTGTTAACTTGCTATCTACCTAACAAACACACAGAATGAAATGGCCTTGAGCACACCGTGAAGATAAAGCAGCCTCGTTCTGTCTTGTCAACTTTCTACTCCTGTTATGTTCGGCTTACAACTGTTCTACATTAAGTTCAATTAACTACTTTATATTTGGTTCCTATTTAGAATTACTAACTGTATCAATATAGGTTGGCTCGTTAGTTTGATCAAACACTGGATTGGTCTGGTTGTCGAATTCTATATTACGACTCCATGAAATGTCTAACAATCATTAACCGATTGTATCCAACAACTAAATAGAACAAGACACAAACAAAAGAATCCATGAATGTATGTTGTATGGTGAAGCTTTCCATACATTAACTCAAAGGTTCAAAAGCATTGTGGAATGTAATTAACAAGTAAGTATTTATTTTATAGAAACAGAGTAACATCTTTCGCAATTATATACATATTGTTGATAGTATGTTATCTGATACTTATGGCTGGGAAAATAGTAATAAGTCCTATATTACCATCAGCGGGGACGAAATAACTCCTTTAGTTTTCTCAAATCAAGCATTTTCTCCCAACTGTTGAAGCGACACGCGTGAGCAAACACAGTGAAAGCTTGAGGCGACAACGGATTGTAGTTGGTTGGTTAGTTTGGTGTGAAATCCCCTGACGCATAATATAGGCGGAGTAAACACTACAATAACACCATTTCTTAATGTTGTAATTAAGTTGCTTGAGTGAGTTAGTGCAGTATATGTAGCTTGTTTTTACAGTTAAGTATAAAGGTATATTTATGTATAAATATCGCCGTATCTTTCAACAAAGCTCGTTACCTAATATCTTTACCGAGTTGGTATGATTATATAGTTTTGTGGAGTAAGAAACTGTTAGCACATATTGTCCAATATTTCGGGTTTCTAACAACTAACCACGCTTCTTTAGTGTCATGTGGCAACCTACGATTATATAATTCTGTAAATAATCTTTGTTTACTACCAAATGGGATGATAACATAGAATAAAAAAAGATGTCCCATCTTCCCCCCATCTTACTATATTTTATTTTAGGAATAAAACTACGAGGTTGATTATATTTAAAGTTTTGTAATTCTGGATTGCAAGACATGGTTTCCTATGTTCGACAACGTTTATAAATAAAGTTGCCACGATTTTAGAAATTTATCGATAAATTAATTTTCTGTTACCGTATCTTATGCCTGTTGTGAAAAATATTGAAAATTCTAAGGTTTTTATTTATTTCGTTTCCGAAGTTGTCTCGCCTGAGAGGAATGCGAGCACGAGGAGAATGAAAGAGAATAATATGTGTTGGCGCGTCACACAGGCGATTCATGACGTAATAATAGAATTTGAGTGAGGCGGAAATAAAGACAAAGCATGTTGACTAGATACATAGACAGCTACCTTTCTATAAATTGACCCTTCCTTATCTAGGTCAAATCGCAACAACTTTGCTAATCACAAAACTCATTATTATTTTTTTAAATAATAAAACAAACGGGAAGTGCCTTAAGTAAGCATTTCTTTGCACGAAGTGTTCATTTTTTACATTTGATCGTATTTTTTCGGTTGTTTTTCGCTTGTAATATAGGAATACTAGATAGATATGCGACCATAATGATTTAAAAGTAATATCTTTTTGGCTAATCTGAAAAACAAAATCATTTTATTCCAACATTCGTCTTTTTTTCGTCTCAAACTTTTTTGTCATTAATTTTTAATAGTCTTTATCCGGGTCGTATAAAGAATAAAAAACCTAATTACTTTTAGTATTTACTAATGTTATTGTACATTATGTTCGTTATTTAACCTGGTGAATCGCGATGTCGCGTTAAAGTTAATTGCAATGTTTTATCACACGATCCTATTTTCCAAGGCTTTCCAACATTTATAAACCTTTATACGAGGTCCCACTAGTTACATTTAACAGCTTATGCATATATAGTACTGTGGGGGTAAGATGGGATACCTTTAGCTTCTTAATCCCATCTTACATAAAACAATGAACAATAATCATTTACAGTCTGTGGGGATAATGTTATATAATTCCTATAAAATATTGTTTTTTTTCTACAATAAATAGAATAAAAACATGTCTCATCTTACCCCACCCGAATACCATGTCCCACTCCTATTGTATTTAGTCATTTATAGTTTTAAATTAATATTTACTTTTCAACAGTAACAATTATTTATCAAAATGAAGTGTTTAATGTTAATATCCTTGCTGTCATATTTACACACCGGTTCATCCATACATTGTCGGCAATGTAGCGCTGAAATAGATGCCAACGATTGCAATTCAACATCATGTACAATACCTTGTCCCACCGTTGATTGTAGCTGCCTTGGTCTGTGTTACACCAACGTTATTCTAAACTTCACTGGCAAACACTCCGTACAGGCGGCTTGTATACAACAGGTGATAAACTAATTCTTGCTTTTCTTTGATTTTGTTTTATCACTTTTTCGCAGCGGGCATTTTCGGTCACTACGTGGACGTGGGTGCCAATTGTTCTACGGGTTAAGGAATTGTCGCTGCCACCACTTTAAGTTTATTTAATACCACGTTAAACCGTTATTGATTTGGGATATTTGGTTCGTCCATAAAACTTTAGTTTTGCGACCAAATTAAAATGAATGCCACCAATTTTATGAACTTTATTATTTGTTTCATCTGAAATAAACGTGAACAAATATCTTTAAGTTAATATTTCTTTTAGTTATGTCCAACAAGAGCCAGCTATCTAAACCTCTACACTAAGCGTCAGATAGAGGGGTATTGTGACGTAAGCAAGGGTGTTGTGACGTGTGAATGTGCCTCAGATGACTGCAATCACATGATATCATTTGAACCAATCACAATCGATGACGAAGATATAATAATTGAAGACAAATACGGTAAGTTAATCGTAATGAAATTGTGCTTTTGACGCTACTACATATTATGTCACTAATACCGAGGGTAATATATGCGCCTGCGTCTAACCCAGAGGTAATGGGTTCAAGGCTTGTCGCTGCTGCCATTGTGGGCGTATGTGTCTTCAAGCAAGACAATTAACGGCAATTTATCCAACTTAGTGGTCACTTATGAGTTATCCAACTTTTCAGTCATACGTTTTGGAAAAATCAAAAATAACGCCAAAATAATATTAACCACAAAGTTGAAATAGCACGTAAGGAACTGTTGTTATTCGCCAGGCAAGAATAAATATTTTTTGATTATGAGTAAATACAAGAAATGGTAGATTAGATATAAACACAAATTTCAACAACAGATTTGTCGTCCATCATCGTTGGTGTCTTGGTAGGATTTCTCCTCCTTTGCCTTCTTGTGGCTGTGGTGTGGTACAGTGTAGGCCGGTATAGAAGGTTAAAAGATGAAGAATTTGAGAGTAAATTGACATCCGGGAGCAGACTATCCTCCGATGATGCGAGTCTTATTGATGGTTGGGATGATAGTGGGAAACATAGTTACTCAGCTTACAGGTAAACTTTGAAGTAATATATTGTATTGTAATGACTATGATTCCTATATTGTGAAGTGTGGCAAGTTATACCAGGGATACAGGTATCATAAGTTATAACGAAATTGTTAAACCTTGTTCAGTGACAGCGAGGTTATAACCATTATCATCTAATAGATATTCATCAAGCGTTGCTACCCAGTATAGTCGTGGGTCACGTGGAAACGTACTCAACCATAACGACCAACATTTACCGATCGAACTTCAAAAAATAATCGGTAAGGTTGTTTGTAAGGGTTGCTTTATACAACATATATAGTAGGGTGGGGTAAAGTGGGACGTGAAATAATGTAGGAAGAATTCTTTTTATGCTTATTGCTGTTAAAACATGTTTTAAAGTGTCCCAGTTCCCCCACCCTACAATACATGATCGCGAAACATACTTGGTTTTCAAGTCGAGAAATGTTTTGTTTTTAAGGCGAGTGCGACATGTAGTGTTGGGATTAAGGGATATTTGGCGTGTTTGTTTTATTGTCACATTTGGTGGTAAACAAAGAGTATTTACAAAGTTATATCCTTATGACTATAAAAGAAAGTTGTTAACTTGTTTAAAAACAAGAAATATGGGATATTATGTGTTAATGCAAGCCATCCACAGTAGTAATTAATATTTCTGCACAAAAGGATTACTTCTTGATTTATCACCATCAAGATAAAAACGTTTGTGAATCATCGATCATGAAATTTGTTAAACAAGATTATGGTAATTATCATTGTTATTACAAGGCAAAGGAAGATTCGCTGAGGTTTGGAAAGCAAATCTACAACAAGATGCTTCTCCTCCTCAAGTTGTTTCAGTGAAAGTATTTCGTCTCCACAATTATGGGGCGTGGAGACAAGAAAAAGACATGCTAACTGAAAGGTGGGAGTTTTTTTATCTGGACTTTTTCGCCTCTGTACATATATATAGTATTGTTGGCTAAGGTGGGGTAAGATGGTATACTGTAGGAAGCCTAAATTCCTTGATGTAGAACTATAAGCATAATTGTGGATACTCTCGCGTTTGTTTTATTGAGCGTTATAGTAGGGTGGGGGAAGATGGAACAACATTTTATTCTATTTTCTCGTCCAATTTGGTAGTAAACAAAAAAAACATTCAAAGAATTAATCACACGATCAGGATATTCGCATATTATGTGTTAAAGGTGTCCCATCTTACCCCACCTTTATGTATTATAATTGTTAAAAACAAAGTCAGGAAATATGGGATTTAAGTACTAACCGTATCCCATCTTACCCCACAGTAACATTATTGAATATTTAATTCTAATATTTATATATTGTTTGTAGTTGGATGAGACACGAAAACATCATTGAATTTTATGCTTCTGAGCAACACACAGTGCGAGGTCGGTTGCAGTATTGGCTCATAACTTCTTACTATCAAGAGAAAAGTTTAGCTGACTTTTTGGGCTCCAATATTCTTGACTGGGATCAGTTTTGTGACATGGCAACCTCAATAGCTAAAGGTAATGTGCAAAAAAATATAACAAAGCATTTAAGTATTTATTATGTATATATTCATAGCGTTAAATATCTTGCGTATTTTGTCAACCTGGTTACATCGATTTACTCAGTTGTTGCCATATCGGTTGATCAGGGTTTTCAATAAAGTGGTTAAAGCAACCGTTTGTTTGTGTGTCCGGTGGCAAAGTGATGAACGCGTGTGCACTTAGTGAGTGAATGTTTTTTGGCAATTTAAACTGTGTGCTACAGACCAAAAACTCTGGGCTAAGTGCAGACGCGCTCATCACCATGCAGCGGCACCGGACCTACAAAGAAACTGCTTTATGGTAGTTCGTACAGCGGGCACAAGGTGGATGAAACGAAACACCCGTGTTGTAACAACTGTCATTGCCCACCCACACGAGGATAAATAAGTTACATTCATTCATTCATTCAATTTATTTCATCGTCAGGGTTATCATACCTGCATGCGGAGAGAGATGACGTGGGTCGCCCCAAGATACCAATCGCCCACAGAGACGTCAAAAGTTGTAACATCCTTGTGAAAGATGGCAGGAGAGAATGCGTGTTGGCTGACTTCGGGCTTTCACTCAAGTTGGACCCGAAGTTGAGTCGTGATGAACTTGCAAACGCTGGTGAGTTTTTGTTTAAATGGACAACCGTTGAATGGTGCACAGTGTCTTCAAAACAATAAATCATTTATTGTCTCAATTACTAGCAATGGCTTTAACCAAGTGGCCCTTTATGAGTTGTCTAAATTATCAATCACACATAAATATCAACAAAAGTACTTAATCAAGTTACAAACGTGGTAACTCGTAAGCTGGAACGACGTGTATGAAACAGAACACTCGTGTTATAACGCCTGTTGTTGTAATGAATAAGTTACATTTGTTCATTCAATGTACTACAAGTTCAAAATCACTGCTACATATTCTTAGCGAGCAGACATGTGATATCACATCTGTGTAAAACTATCTTTATCTATCTCACCAACTTGTTTACCACCAGGCCAGGTTGGAACATCAAGGTACATGGCTCCCGAGTTATTGGAAAGACTGGTTAACCTCACAGATATTGAGATGTTTAAGCGAGTGGACGTTTACGCGATGGCTTTAGTTTTGTGGGAGATGGCGAATCGTTGTGAAACTTCAGAAGGTTCGTATAAAACGCGATAGAAACTTGTAGCAAAAATAATGTTAATTAATGTTCATGGGATTTATTTTATATCACAAAGTCTATAGTTATACCAGAGTTGTATAACATGCTATGGGAGTTGCTTATGTTATTCTATCCTACAGTGCACGCATATTGTAGTTCCACACGAACACGTCGCTACCTTGGTTACTTACTGTAAATCTTTACCTATCAATGTAAATACAGGCATGGCGTCTCCGTATAAACCACCGTTTGGAGACAAAATAAACGACCGACCCACCAAAGATCAAATGCTGCTTCTTGTGTGCAAAGAGCGCCAACTACCGAGTATTCCAGAGAAATGGAAAAAGCACCAGGTGGATTATATTTATGAACCTTACTTATTTGACCTGACTCTAAACCGACTGTGTTTATTGCGACCTTTTATAAAACCCAAGAAATATATGAATGGATGTTAATTAATTATCCTCGTATGGCGGGGCAACGACAGCCCGTTTTATGTACCTCGTGCCTGCTTACGATTTTTCACGAAAACAACCATGTGTGTGATGGTTTTTATGAATAAATGTTGGATCTTAGCGTGGCAGATTAACACACAACAAATCGATAAAAAGGGGTTAATAATATGCTTCCCTATAAAGGGTCTCTCTGAATTCGTTGACACCATACTGAACGAAACATGGGAATATGACGCTGAAGCTAGAATCACCGCTAGTTGTGTGTTGGAGAGATTTAAAGTATTACGTCATCATGGTGACGTCATCGGCTCTGACGGCAGTGACGTCGAGGATAAGATTCGTGTGAAAGCCAAGAATGAATCGAACAGAATATCTGAAGTTATTTCAACAGTTGTGTGAATATGAAACGGTTGTTTTATATTTGAAACGGCTCACCAAATAATCCCCTAACCAGCAACTAACCATTACTTATGGGGTTCGATCCGTGGGGTTACGGCTCAGGGGTTAGGGGGATTCCCATGGGGCAAACATAAGGCAACAACTATGAAAATCATGTTCATCCACAATCTCCACTATTTCGTTTGTGACACAACTTGTTTCTTTAACAAACCTGGTCATTAGTCTTTAAGACACGTTGATGTCCACACGGAAGTGACAAGTAACTTTTAAATGACATTATGCTAACTTAATGTTTGGCATATTTAACCTTATACCTCTCTTGTGTATTTGGCAACTATGTTTGTTAATTCAGCAACCTCAGTTTTTATACTTTTGTCTAATCAGATTTGCCATCAAGGGCCGCGTTGTTTGTATGTATGGCTTATTAAATGTAAAATATGACGTTTAAGAGATGGAGCTCCGGAACCTTTATATATTGTTCACCGGTTAATGCCGTTGCAAGTCGAAGTTGGCAATTTTTCCTTCATATATTTTTTGAATTTTCCGATTTAGAATCTAAATAAGATTTTTCCGTAGAGATTACATTGTTTTGTAAGAGGGTTGGTCCTCACACACAGAGCTGTAAGAATTTCAATTGCTTTGCATTAGGAACCAACTAAAGGTTCCGGCAACTATCGACCTAGAAATCCAATCTTTGATTCTTTGTATCTCGTATTCCTTTATTTCTTATGAAAATGTTTACACGTATGCAGAAGTTTAAAAGTTCTTGTTACAATAAAAAAAAAAAATCAAGTTACTTAATCGACGTTGACCGCAAACATGCATACTTGTTCAGTTGAAGGTTTATGATGTTATTTTTGATCGAATAAAATTAAGATTGAATTTTACAATGCGAGTTCCAAATAATCTGTTAGGTTTATCGTTTAGTTTGTCAAACATTCATCGTTTTTTAAAAGACATTTCCAAGATGGTTTTATAAAAGTTTCAATGATTTTGGTTATTAAAATTGTGTTTATTGTTGGTTTTATTGTAGCAATAACAGTCCATAAGTTAAAAACCTCACTTAACTCAATACATTTTGGTCCCATTAGTACGTGGTTTAGAATCGACATATTAAAGGATTTTGTTTTACAAATCATACATCAAAGAGAAGGTTTTTACAATACATTATATTTTAATATTTTTGTTCTTTTCTGAAATATTCAACAATCTAAGATTTATTATGACGACATCAATTTTATGATGACCTCATCAAAAAAATAAAAATATGAATTTGAAGATAATTTCACACTGCACTAACTTCCTAAAAAAGTTTTGGTCTAGCTGCTATGCTTTGCTTGCAAAATCCAATTAAGTGAGACCTGGTCAAAAACGGAAAAAATACGAAAAGCAATCCCGCGCCCAAAGGTTATTAAAATGCTGATTGTTGATCGTCATACTTTTTCGGTGGTCGTGCAAAACTGAAAGTGACTTCGAACAGCAATGATTGCGTAAAAGTTATATTGCGCATCGGAACTACTGCGCAAACGAGTAGAATTTTAGGTATAGGTTATGTTGGAAATTGTACGTGGTATAATTTATATGAGCCATTATATATAATCAAAGTTCACAGAGTTTGAAATGGTTTATTTAGATTGCGGGTAAACCATATTGGACGACCAAGAAAGACTTGAAGTGAAAAACAAACAACAAAACACGACACATCATGATAGAAAAATATTTTTACATTCTTAGAAAAAGTCTATGTTTCATCTCCTAACTCTGCTTCCTTTTTGCTTTCCCTCCATTTTAAAAACGTGAGTCCAGACACACCAAACAAAATAAGCAGAGCGCCCAATATTTCCAGCAGCTGAGGGGCCACTTGTAAGATTGTATGTTCCAAGGTGATACTAACTACAAGGTCGGCGTTCTGGGCAAGCGCCGCCAACCCAGGGTGTATAAGTTGAACAGCACTGATGGTAAAACAGGAAAAGTTAGATAAATCATCAATTTTAAATTCAATGTGACATCATTGGCGACAACGGGCGGAGTGACAAAGTGGTTGCCTGACTCTTCAAAAAAAAGTTCTAGTCTAAGTGATGCTACTATTGTTGGCGTATGTGTCCTTGGGCAAGACACTTAACGGCAACTTCTCGAACCCAGTGGTC